>NC_143395.1:255622624-255925352 GCF_052110815.1 Crocodylus siamensis
GCACCTGAGGAGGAAGAACCAGCAGCATACCTACAGGGTGGGGAACTCCCTTCTCACCAGTGCAGAGGCAGAAAAGGATCTTGGAGTCATCACTGATGCCAAAATGAACATGGGCCGACAGTGTGAGGACACAGTCAGGAAGGCCTACCATACCTTGTAATGCATCCACAGATGCATCTCGAGCAGGTCCAAGGAGGTGATCCTCCCCCTCTATGCGGCACTGGTCAGGCCGCAGCTGGAGTACTGCGTCCAGTTCTGAGCACCGCACTTCAGGAGGGATGTGGACAACATGGAGAGGGTCCAGAGGAGGGCCACTCTCATCATCAGGGGGCAGCAGGGCAGGCTGAGGGACCTGAACCTGTTCAGCCTCCACAAGAGAAGGCTAGTGAAGGGAAGGGATCTAGTGGCTGTTTACAAACTAGTTAGAGGGGACCAGCAGTCACTGGGGGAGTCCCTGTTTCCCCGAGCACTACCAGGAGTGACTAGAAATAACAGTCACAAGCTGGCAGTACTGTGACTAGACTGATGTGCCAGACTAGACATCAGGAGGCGCTACTTCACTGTCAGGGCGGCTAGGATGTGGAACCAACTTCCAAGAGAAGTGGTGCTGGCTCCTACCTTGGGGGTCTTTAAGAGTACCCCAGTATTCTTTCCTGCCATAGCAGGGGGTTGGACCTGATGATCTGCTCAGGTCCCTTCCGACCCTACCAACTATGAAACTATGAAATTATGACTGAGGCAAAAACGGCATTGAGCACTTCATCCTTTTCTGCATCCTTTGTCACAGTTTCCTCCCCCATTCAATAAGGGACCCACACTTTCCCTGATCCTCTTCTTGCTAACAACATACTTGTAGAAACCCTTCTTCTTACCCTTCACATCCTTTGCTACCTGCAACTTCAATTGCCTGACTTCATCCCTGCATGGTCAAGCAATGCTCTTATATTCCTACTAGAGGTGCACCAATACATCAGTCCTATATTGGATTGGTACCAATATCAAGAAAATTGGCTGTATTGGAAATCGGCCCAACGCGGTTAATAATTTAGCCGATAAACGCTTGGGTGTGCACACAGCCACAGCACAGCACTCAGGCAGCGAGAAGCA
Organism: Crocodylus siamensis; assembly: GCF_052110815.1. Taxonomy (NCBI): domain Eukaryota; kingdom Metazoa; phylum Chordata; order Crocodylia; family Crocodylidae; genus Crocodylus; species Crocodylus siamensis. The sequence continues at coordinate 255,623,732 of NC_143395.1, forward strand.
GCTGCGTGCAGCTGTTAAGTACATTGTGGTGGAAGGGGAGGAGGGAGGAAAGAGGTGTAGGGGGGGCAGATCAACGCCCCCTGTGGTGAGGAAGGGGACAGGCACTGCCCAGCTGGGCATGGCGGGGTGCAGGATGGAGCCGTGGCTCTTGGGGGGGGTGGCTCCCAACACTGCACTATGGGAGGGCAAGTGGGGGGAGGGGGGCGTGCGCCTCAGGATCTGTGCAGGGTGTGGCAGGCAGGCTGCAGCTGCCAGTTGGAGCCAGGGCTGTGCTGGGCTCTTCTCAGCAGTGGCTGAATTTGGGGTAGGGAGATGCAGCCCCCCCAAATTTTGCCATAGCTCCACTCCCAGCACCACCACCACTGCATGGCCATCACGATCCCAGTTCAACACCTCGTCACCACCCACGTGCCAGGAAGAGCCAGGGCTGCACCAGGAGTATAGTGTCAGTGGGAGTGGGGCTGCAGCAAAAACTGGGGTTTCTGCAGCCCATCCCAATCCCCTGCCTCAAGCTCAGCCCCGCCCCAGCTCCAACCTTCACCTGCAGCCCTCCCACCCCACCTTGCACAGATTCAGGGGCACACGCCCCCCCATACCCTTTGGGGTGCAAGCAGAAGTGGGAGCTGCCCGCACAGTAAGCCATGGTTCCATCCCACACTCTGCCCCATTTGGGCAGTGCCTACCCCTGCCCCCTCCCTCACTGCAGGGAGTGTTGATCTGCCCCCCGCACCCCTTCCACTACAATGGACTTATCAGCTGCATGCAGCTGTATTGGAAATCAGACTCGTATTGGCTGATATGCCTCCTTAAAAACTGGCTATTGGTATTGGCCCAAAAATTCTCTATCAGTGCACCGCTAATTCCTGCCTATTTATTTGTCCAAATTTCCACTTCTTATAAGCTTGCTTTTTAGTGATTTAGTTTACTGAAAAGTTCTATGCTAAGCCAAGCTGGTCTTCGGCCATACTTGCTATTTTTTCTGCACATTGGGATGCTTTATTCCTGGACCCTCAGTAAGGCTTATTGAGCCTCCTGGGCTCTTTGCTCCCTCAGACTGGCTTCCCAAGGGATCCTGCCCATTAGTTCCCTGAGCAAGTCAAAGTCTACTTTTTTGAAATCCAGAGTCATTTCTCTGCTGCTCTCCTTCTGTACTTCCCTCAGGATCCTGACTTCAATCATCTTGTGGTCACTGCTGCCCCAGTTGCCATCCACTACTACATTCTCCACCAATTCTTCCCCATTTGTGAGCAGCAAGCAAGAAGAGCAAGGCCCCTAGTTGGCTGCTCCAGCACTTGCACCAGGAAGTTATTCCCAACACTCTCTAAAAACTTCCTGGATTTCCTGTGCACTGCTGTATTGCCCTTCCTGCAGATGTCAGGGTTATTGAAGTCCCCCATGAGAACCACATCTTGTGATTGGGAAACTTCTGCTAGCTGTTTGAAGAAGGCCTCATCCAGCACTTCCTCCTAGTCTGCTGGTGTATAGCAGACACCCACTACAACATTACCCTTGTTGCAAAAAATTGGTGTTGGTGGCAAAAAAATAGGGCGACACTTTCCCGCCGGAAGCAGCAAACTCTGGCTGCTGCTCCTGGGCCACTACCTGTTGGCAAAACCTCTAGAGCCAAAACCCTGCAAAGAAGGTATGTGGCAGGGCACTAACTACCTAGGGCACAAATCTGTCTAGTTATGCCTCTATAGCTAACTTGGCTTGAGATCAGGTTTTCAGCAGCAGAACAGCACAGACCTTCCAGATCACACAGTTGCAAACCAAAATATTATGCATCACTTATACCAGTGTTCATAAATATGGCTGTTTAACTGCATAAGGGGCATGGTATGTGTCCTGAATGGGAGTGAACAAGCATAAGAGGGTAGAAAAAAAAATGAAGGACCAATCATGAAAGAACAAGTTATATTCCTGGAAGAATGCTGAAACATTTTGAAAAATAGCAAGTACGTATGTGGTAGCTGACTACAGGTTGCTGTCATCTCCACGGAAAGCAGGTATGCAAGGGATGCTTCCTTTCAAAACTGACAGAACAACAAGGGTCATTTATTTCAATGCATTGGAGGGAGAGTTGTTCTTGACTGCTTATTCCAATAGTTTTCCCCTTCATAACAACATGAATGTTTTCCTGTTGCATCCATTTTTGAACAAACTTATTTGTGGCCAGCATAACTTAGAGTTTATTTGCCTTTTTATGTTCTTCCAAGATAATGGGGTCATGTCTACATGAAGGATGTTTCTTTAGGGATTTTGTAGAGCAATTTCTAATGTGAAATGATCTTTTGCATCAGTAGTTTTCCCTAATAATTGGAAATGGGCTTCCCTTAGCCCATTTCCCCAAGACATTCATTATTGCCAGGGCACAGAATATAGGAGCAGCATCTTTTAGACCAGTACATTCCACAGAAGACAGACTGTACTAAGATAACTGTTCAGCAACCTCTTCAGACCAAATGGATTTATGACCAATGCATAAGTTTTGCTTGTTGAATAATGTGCAGAACAAGGCCACCTAATTCAATACAAAATACAGACAATTCTTTAGACAATAAAAGGTTTAGCAAATATTAAATGTGAGATTTATTATAGGCTGTGAGAGGAAAAATGACTCATTAAATGGTTGGTCAGGACTTGTGAAACTTGAGGGATAACCCTGCTGTGGAACACCATCTGCTGAGTCATTCAAAACTAGGGACATCCTTTCTGCTTTTATTTGAAATCTATAGTCACAAATGCAGTCTATAGAAAGATGAAAGATTCAGACACATGAATGTATATTTTATTTTGCAGTGCTTCAAGTTTTGTGTGTGGAATTCTCTTTTTTTAAAATGAATTGAGTGCTGACAAAAGGAAATATATAGAAAGCACTGGACAATTAAGTCCTCCCTCCAAAGGACAGCAGCTGCAATCCCTTTTATTATTCCACCAACTTTCCTAAACTCTATTCTGAACAGTCCAAAAGCAGGCTGAGAAGGACATTTTAACTTTGTGGTCATTCATTCTTTATAGTCTCTCCTATAAGACTATCCACTCAGGTGTTAATTAGCAAGGACTGCGGTAGAAACTTTTGCCAAAGCACATGGGGTTTCTGTTGCTTTTTTCCTTCCCCTTTAAAAATCACTCATCCCACCCAAAGAGGAGAAGGGAAGCTGGTGTAAAGAATGATGTAATTGTCTTACACTCCGGCTATTAATTTTTTCATTTCCCAAACGCCTTTCAGAATTTCAACAGAGCAAAACTAGGAAGATCCTACAGTTGAAGTACTACTTGGCTCTACTACCAAAGATTAGGGAAAGGGAAGTTAAAAGACCCTGACAGCAAAGCTATACTGACCCAAAGGGCCTGGAATTGGATTGACTGAGCAACAGGAGACACAGGGCTTTTATGTATATGGTGCTGTACTTCTAGCTCTGAGGGAAGAAATAGGAAACTCTCAAGTTTGTACAAAGGAATTTCCTTCTGTAGGCAAGACATAACTTGCTTGAGCAAAAAAGAAAATAGGGTCTTAGACCCTAAATTGTGCAGATCTTTGGGGTGATCAATAAGTTTGTAGGCCTGAGATAACCACTACTACCAGGAGAATCACTGAGAGGAAACAGAGTCAACCCCTTCCCCTTGAAGTCAGTAGGAAAACTGCCCTCACTTCAATAGGGTCAGGATTTCATCCATAGTCCGGGTGCATCTACACGTGCAGTTAACATGCCTTAAGGTTACTGAACATTAAAATAAGGTGCAGTAAAGTGTGCCTGGGAACACATCTACATGTGCACCCACATTGGGAGAAAATTTGCTCCCAGTGGGAGCAATTGAGTCCACAGCTGCTTCTGCTCTGCTCTACCCCCTGCAGCAGCCAGGGAGAGCTCCAGACTCCCCTGGTGCCAGTCCTAGGCTAGAAGGGGGAACAGGAGTCAGGCCTGGGCTCTTGGGGGAGGAGTTGTTCTGGAGCAGGGGACAGCTCCCAGCCAGGTGAAGCTTTGGATTGCAACCTGCTTCAGCAGCATTGATTTTGGGTGATGCCCTGTGGCCAAGCTGCAGCAGTGCCCTCAGCTGTCCCCTCACTTTGGTTGCTGAGGGGATGGTGGAACTCCTCCCAGGAGTCTGGAGCTCAGCAGCACCATGATGGAGGAGCTCTCTGTCCCCGCATTGCTAGACCAAGGACAGAGAGCTTTCCTATCCCCTTCAGCCCTGCTCCTGCCTATGCAGCGCATGCCTGTCAGCTCCCAGTCCCTGCCCATGCCTGGGGGAAGCCAGGACCTGAGCAGAGCTGGGACCAGGGACAGAGAACTCCCCTGTCCTCTTAGCAAGCAAAGTGAGGGGAGAGCTCAGACCACTGCTGCTGCTTGGCCATGGGACATCGCCCCAAGCCAGCACCACTAAGCCAGGCTGTGATCCCAAACTCCACACCAGAGCCCTGGATAGTGTCCCCCCTGCTCCTCCCCCCACTTCTCCCAACACCTCCTGTGGCCTCCAGCTGACTACACTGACTGGGAGCAATTGCACAGTAGTGAATGCGTGGTTAATCTAGCACCTGTACTAGCAAACCATGCATTAGCTTGATTTACTGCGCAGTAAGTCCCATGCACGTGTAGCCAGTGATGCTTTACTGCAAAGTAGTCTAATGCACAGTAAAGCACCTTGTGTAGATGTGCCCAGTGTGAACCATTCATTTCTGAACTCTTCCCTGGGTTACTTCTAAATAGAGGAACATAGGGACTTTGCTGTACTTTTTTAAATTTAAAACCAACTGAAAATGTTGATTATGGAGTGAATCCTTAAATAAATTTCTTGCTTTTTGATAGGATTATTGGCCCAATAGAAAATATTCTCAATTACAAGTCCCCCACAGGTTTATAGTGGGACTGAGTTGTTCATGGGCCAGTAGGCTTCCAATTTGCCTCTTTAAACTCAAGACTAGAGCTCAGAAATGTACTAATGTGGTTGTAGCAGGAAATGGAATTTGCTTCTTTTACCTGGTCACTTATTACATGGAAAACGATAAATATTCAGCTTCTTCTGGTAGTTTGCTGGGTCAAATTCTGAGCTGGTGTAAAATAGTGTGCTTAATTAACTCCAGTGGGAGTCGGATTATACCATAGGTGCACAGAAGCAGTGAATATTTTAATCTCACTTGAATATCAACATTACCACTTCAGGGTTTTGGTTGCCAGTGATGATTTGTTTCCTCAAAGATCATAAACACATATGGCTTACGTCAATGTGGTTTCAGATTCATTTTTAGCTTAGACCACTCACTTTGCACAATCTAAGAGTAGCATCTAGTGAATGATCAAAGGAGCCTTGCTACACTTCAGCCTAATTTAGGATTTACAATTACATTAGTCTTTCCAAGGGAAACTAGGGGATTCAAATTTACTATAGAAGCTGACAATCATCAAGAATTCATCTCATCATTGACCTGGGACAAAGACCTAACGGAAATAGGAGTCACACTGTCCTCTCCCGCACCTCAGATTTATCCAACAAAATTCCCCTTTGCAATGAGTTCAACTGTTTTTCAGTGTTTCTCCATCACAATGAATTTGTCTAGTTTGAAGTACATGTTGAAATACAGCAAAACACCCTCTCTCTTACTCACATTTCAGGTTTCCAAGAGAAGTGCCAGAACATGTATGCTATTTTAGTAAGAGTTTAAAGGGCAATATGGTCAGAGAAATCACTATGTAAAAATGACACCTTTTTACTCAATACCTCTGTTCCCTGGGTTCTGAGTCACGTCTGCTTGCTTTAGTGACTGAAATAGATTTGTACTACTTTTCACTCCTCTTTAGTCCTGCAGAACCAACCCAGCAATGAGAGAATTAAATTAATTCTATCCTGGGTCACATGATGTCAAGAGGCTTTCTGGCTAAGTTGTAGCTGCAGAATCTTTATGACTAGTGATGTTGTATGAGCCAAAAGGAACACTGTTTAGCCTCTTAATACCAGGTTAGGCTTGAAGAGTTTTCAATTAGCTAAACCTGCTTCTTTGTTGTCTGTAAACTGTCACAGAAGTCACTAACATGCAGCAAACATGATTGCTCAGAGGCTAAGAACAGACATTGCCTTTGTCCCCGGACAAGTTGTGTCTGTGCTTGTCCTGAAACAGAAATATCCCAGGACGGGTGTGTACACATCACCCTTCAAATCAGGGTTTAGCAAGCAACTGAATGCACTACTACTTTTTTTTCAGATGCACTTATCTTATTTTATCCCAGGACAATGGACATCTGAATGACTGCTCAGATAAAATGGTTTATCTCAAGACAAATGCACTGTCTATTTGTAGCCCTATAGAGTGGCTTTTGAATGTAGAATTCTAATATCAGAGATAAGCTGCATCTAATGGGGTGGCTTAGCACTTGGGCTAGGGACAGACATTCAAAAAGCCTGAGCCTGTATTGATTCAATCTTTGCAGGTTAGTCTAACCTGCCTAGGTTGAACTGGTTTGCAGGTGCACAGACATTCCTTCTGGACTGAGGAAATGCAGGCACATGCCTACAATGGCTTAGGCTAGAAGCCAGGGAGTGGTAGAGCAGCTCTCCCTTCCCTTCCACAGTCCTGAGCTGATGGGGTGTATGGCCAGGCCCTGGCAGGACGCTCTGATTAGGGAGAAGTTTAAACCCATATCCTGCCTGCACAGTCCCAGGCTTTTCCCTGCTTGCTGCTCAAGGGGCAGGAGTGTTGTCAGACCCCAGCCTCAGACTAGCACTCTGAGGCAAAAGCAGGGTGCACACATCTGTTGATGATACTGAGCTTTTCAATATCCCTTCCCCTGCTTCTTCATACTGTCTGCAGCAAACCTGACAGGGGAGGGAGCCAGCAGGGGGCTGATAACACAGAGTTTATTAGCCATCAACAAAACAAAAGCCTCTATCATTAGTTCAAGCTCTTCTTAAATATCTTTTTCTAAGTAAGGAAGGAAGGGACATTACCAGCTGACCTGTTGATTAGCTTCAAAAAGCCCTAAGGGGACACTGTCCTGTCTGCCTTTGTCCTGTAATAGTGAAATTGGAGACATATAAGTTTATCAGGGGTGACCACCAGGATCTGGGGGAACGTCTGTTCACCAGAGCACCCCAAGGGATGACAAGGTCGAACGGTCACAAACTCCTGCAAGACCGTTTCAGGCTGGACATAAGGAAGAATTTCTTTACTGTCCGAGCCCCCAAGGTCTGGAACAGTCTGCCAGCGGAGGTGGTTCAAGCGCCTACATTGAACACCTTCAAGAGTAAATTGGATGCTTATCTTGCTGGGATCCTATGACCCCAGCTGACTTCCTGCCCTTTGGGCAGGGGGCTGGACTCGATGATCTCCCGAGGTCCCTTCCAGCCCTAATGTCTATGAAATCTATGAACCCACAGCAGAGTCCAGCACTAGAGAAGAATATACCCCTACGTTTTCATTGTTATATAACTGTTTCTTATACTCAGTCAAGCTCTCCAAATTATCGCAGAGAAATTAAAGTGGTTCATACACCATACTTGGGTATTTTACAACGTGGGTGAAATTCACTTGCTGTGTATAACGTCAACAACATCTGAACATTTTTAAAACTCAAATTCATATTTTTAAGGCATGTTGTTTCCCTTAAAAACAGAAAATAATCTTACTAGAAGAAGTGCAGTATACACCAGTTTGTTTAGTTTTAATATTGTTTTAACACTGAAAAAATCATTTTGGTTAATATTTTCAAATGTCATATTTTTCTACTGAAGTTCAAATAGATATTGCAGCAGAAAGCATAAAATGCCTGTTTCTTTTTCTATTCTTAGTGAAAGCACTGTAGAGAAACAGTTTGTGGGCTTATCATCTGCTCAGATTAACCATTATTGCTGCTTTGATAGTGTGTATATATTTCTAAGCAGTGATGGTCACCCAAAACAAAATGGCTTGAAAGTTATCTGTATTAACACGATCTCTACACATTAATAAAAACGCTGTCAACCTTAAAAGGAAAACATTAAATGAACAATATGACATCACTAAATAATTTAGATTTAAAACTTTCAGTTGATCTTTTTATCATAACATGCTTTTTGTGAAATCTACCTGAAGCAGCCACTGGCATCCTAGGCCTCAATCCAGAACCTACTTCCATCAACTGGGGATTTTTCCATTGACTTCAGTGGATTTGGGTCAGTCCTTAAGGAAACAATTCTAACATTCGCATTCCAGCAATACTCCTATTGAGTCAACATGAAGTTGCCTGAGTAAAGATGGAAGAACCAAGATCTTAGGATCTGACTTGGACAACCACTTATTTCTATCACACAGCAAATGGCTTTGTTGAAGTGGGGCCCTAATTATCTCTAGTTAGATTTGTTTCTTGTAATTTCAGGACACTGACATATGCATGGGTGGCAAATGATTTAGCTTGTCTTGTTTGCAAGAGATGCAGAGTACACCGGGGGTTGTTTGTTATAAAACTTAAAAATACCAGAAATCTCTTCAATGACATTTTAAAAAATTCCCTGTTTTCATCCAGGGAAAAACGTAAAAGACGTTCTAAGTATACATGGGAAGTAAACTGAGGCAGAATTAGACTACTGTTTAAAAAAAAATCCACTATATATTTCAAAATTTTCTTCTCATGTCAGTAGAACAAATTTGTTCTAACAACTTTATGAAGTTTTGAACTACCAACCACAATCACAGAAAAAAACGTTACAGTGAAAAGTCTTTTTGAGAAATCATGGCTTAATTTTATCATACATATTCCTATAAGAATCTTGTAAATCATTTTTAAAGTAATACCATAAATCCTCAATGAATAATTTGTGAATTTCACAGAATAGTCTATTTCATAAACAGAATTCTAAATCACAAAGTTTATGTCTGCTGTTCAAAATTGACAAAGCTCCCTTAAAAACCTGAATGTAAATTAAAAGACTTTGCTTCTACATATCCAGTAATTTCTTTCCTTATAAATCCAATTTTCTAATAAGGTATGTAAAAATTAAAAAAGGAAAAGCAATGGTGCTGTATTTTGGTTGTCTAACAGGAGTTTGATGACAGGCATACAGGTTTCTCTAGATTTATACAGTACATGGGTTGCACTGTGCCCTGGTGCAGGCAGCTGGTGTCAGCTGCTCCCGGAGCCACTCCACCATGCGCTGGGGTGAGTGTGGACAAGCACAGCCCTGGGCAGAGCGGGGTACGGCACTCACCCCAACCCTGGCTGCAGTGGCCCCAGTAGCAGCCGGCACCAGCTGCCTAGAGCTGCTTGGCTGCACCGTGCTCCACCTGTCCTCCCACCCCTGGGCTCCTTCAGTCCCTACTCACATCTGCTCCTGGGCTGCGCCATGCCCATGGTCCCAAGGCCACTTCAGCACAGGCTAGGGTGAGCGTGGGCAAACAGAGCCCTGGGTGGCGGCACTCACCCCAGTCCCTACTGCAACAGCCCCAGGATGGGACGACACCAGCTGCCTGTAACTGCTGGGCTGCATTGTGCTCTAAACCCCCTGGGGTTCTGCCTGTCCTCACTCACCCCAACTCCTGCTGCAGTAGCCCTGGGAATGGCCGATGCCGGCTGCCTGCACCAGGGCATAGCACAGCCTAGGAGCAGAGGTGAGTGGGGACAAGTGGAGCCCAGGCACAGGGGGAGAGGCAAAACACGGTGCAGCCCAGTGGCTGCAGGCAGCTGGCGCCAGCCACTCCCAGGGCCACTGCAGCCAGGGCTGGGGTGAATGGGGCCATGGCCCTTTCCCCTCCCCCCCACAGACTTACCTGCTTGGGCGGGGGGGTGGGCATCTATGCTGATCACATAAGAGCGAATTTACTTTCCATATAATGAATTATGGGTCTAAATAAGAGTGAATTCGCATATAAAGAACCCGCATAAATCAAGGGATACCTGTAGTTCATATGTATTCTCACTTTTATATAGAATATAGTTTATTAAAAAAATCTGGTATATTTGTCATTAAACTTACAATTCTCTTGCACCCATTTAATTTCATTAAAATAACCACATTTATTCATGGAATGCACTGAAACTTGTAGATTTAAGAAAATGCACAGTTATAAGATCTGTTTTGATTTGAAAAACTTTTAGGATACTGCACCTATCTACTTTTAAGGAGCAAACGATCATAAAATTGCCAACGTACAGTAAAATAGTAAAGCCAGGAAAATGCTGTGATTAGCTGAAGTTAATCTCTAAGATTCATCATTTAGAAGATAGAAAATTACCTATTAAATTGTATTCTGTGTAAGTTCAGTGAATAGGAAAATGGGGCCCTGACCTCAGCAGTATCATAACATTATTATAATATAATTAGCAATAGATAATTGTGCAAAGCCTTAGAACTCCAAACAGTTATGGCTAATTCATGGAGTTCAGTGCAAAGCTAGGAGTAAAAAATTCTTGTGCGGGGGATATACAGTAGGGCAAGCATGGAATAGAAATATACTTCTAACCTACTATAGCATCTGCACATAGTTGCAACCGCTATCACAGCCCAGCTTCTTTGCTCTCCTGTGATTGCGTCCTGTTGCATCCACTTCTTGTAAATTAGGTTGTGGGCTAGGAGACAGGTATTATTCTCTGACCTACTGGATATGCCCTGCCACTCTGTCGTTCCACCTACAAATTCTTGCCCCAGTGCTCTCAAAGGAGGTCACTCCTAAAGTCTTTAAAAAGTTCATCTGAACAGCCTCTCCTATTTCTGCCTGTCAAGGAAAAAGATATCATCTTCATGCCATTGTGGAAACCCCCGAACTCCCAAGTCAGCAGGTTAAATCCACAATTAGGCATATATTAACGTGATCTGATTCTTGGGAATGCTGTGTGGTCATCACTCTGAAACAGCAGATCCCTTATTTCAATCCCTACTTACAGATGTGAACAACTGTAAGCACCTATAATTGAAAGTTTTGGACTAAGGGGTAGATTCTGAAGAAGGTCCCAAGTGCAATGTGACTCAGTGATAATGATTATTTCTAAAACTTGACCTTTTAAGAAAGGTAAAAAATTAATTTATTTAAACGCTATGACATAATCTCAGAACGTGAATAATTTAGTGGTTACTATATATTAGAAGTATAAATAGAAACATGGCAAAAAGTACTGGAAGGACTGCTACTTACAGAATACTTTAACAAATATCTAAATTCCAGCTGATGGACACATGATAAATTAGATCTTCTACCTTGGCCTCCTTAATGCAAAAAATAAGGCCCAGTTCTACAACCACTTGCACAAAAGTACCCTCACACAAGTGAATAGTCCAACAGAGTTCCATGGGACTTCTCATATAAAACTGACTGTAAAATCAGGGTTTTATTTTTAAACTGTTCTGCAGCAGTGTACTTTGCATCTCCAGATAAAATGAGAACATATGCTTATTGCCTTCTATTTGATAACGCATCATATAAATATTAATTATCTTCTCAAAAAAAAAGTGTGTTTTATTCTGGAGTAAGTTTCTCCTACTGGAAGAAAGTTGTTCCAAGAAGGGATTTTGTCTGATGCAAGCAGCATGCAAGAACAATCTTTTTCCCCTTCAGAATTTTTTTAATTAAAAAAGCATTGGCACAGAGCATGTTGTAACACTGCAACTTTGATAAAGGGATTGTTAGGGCACAACCCCATGCTCTATGCAGGCAAATATTTCCATTCAAGTTAATGACAGTTTTGTCACAAATATAAGCGTGGGAATAAGACCTTTTGTAAATCCACTTGTGTTTATTCTAGATCAAATATCATTTTAGTTCTCAGTCAACATGAAAAAATTCTGACTTGTGTGTCATCACAAATAAAATATACCTATATGTGAATCAGTACTATCCATGCACATATTGCATCTGGAGAAGAATATACCCCTATGTTTTCATTGTTAAATAACTGTTTCTTATACTCAATCAAGCTCTCCAGATTATACATATACTATACATAAATAGAATAGGTTAAAATGCAGTTTAAATATAACAGATTATGTCCGCAGCTCCATATTTAGATATACCCTTTAATTTTTTTCTGTTACCTACTTTTTACTGACATTTAAATTTAGCAAAGTAATTTTAGACTGCTGGCTTTCTACCTACACTAGTCTTACTATCCTAGCAAGTAAGCATATTAAATTTTGCCCTCCTACTATGCAGCCTTGTAGCATGCCAAATCAAATGTGAACTCACAGGATACAAACATGAATTGTCTATTTAGACAAAATTTTCAATGAAGTTTGACATCACTGCAAGTTTTACCTGACTATAAAGTGTAGGACCAGGAGCACGCTGGGAACAAAAGCACTCTATATGTTGTGAAAGTGACCAGTTTGGGACTATAATGAAAACCAGAGTGCGGAGATAAGATATTTCTTCCAAGCCGTAGATAAACATTAGTCTACTGGAAGCTGAAACTGTCTTACTAAAAAAAAATTCTGAGCAAGACCATTTAAAATTAAACAGTAGGGAAAGTTTCACATACAAAATACAGGCTAAAAAAAATAAGTGCTAGAAAAATGCAGTGTGAATTATTAGACGCACAGAATTAGGTCCTGCATTGTTGACCTCAGTGGAAACTAGATCAAGCCAGAGGCCTTCTCTGCGCACATTCTCTACAGGTAGGTTTCTTCTCAAGGTAGTCCCTTGGACTTCCATAGGATTCCATGATTAAGGCTAGGTACAGGCATTCAAAAAGGCCAGGGCAGAATCGAGCTAAGGCAGTTTTCTGTTAGCGATATAGTTTAGATTGGCAGCAAACAGAACACACATTTGCCCTTCGGTGCAGGGGCTAAGGGATGAGGGACAGAGGGAGGGCCAAGTCTTAGACCAGGTTCCACCATTTTTAAACCAGTCGATATGTGCCAAACTTCTGTTCTGTTAAGGTTACAGACCAGTTTCTGATCACTTATATCAGTAAAAGTGTAATGTCTGTACCCGGCCTAAGGGACTACTGTTTGACCCTCTATCTATCCCTCCCAGAAAAACATGCCAACTTCAAAAAACCCTGAAATGACAATAATTAAAACATTTGTAAATGATCTTTTTAGTGAAAGGGGCCTGTTTCAGTCTCAGTGCTTTTAAGTAATTCTGCTAATACTTTGTATTAAGTCTTCCATTTTTTAATAACTGCAGATGGAAAGAAAGAAAAGAAAAGATGTTTGGAACCTCTGGATGCCATCACCACTGTAACAGATTTTCAAACGCTTTGTCCCTTACTGAGTAGGCACAATCAGGAAAGAGAAGAAACAGTGCTTTGCTGTGTACGTGGATACCATCGAAAGTGCATCATAATGAACTACTCTGTAGAGAGGAAACTAATCCAGTTAGGCTTATATTTAGAGAGTGGAGTGTTAGCAGTTTGGGTGAAGCAAAACGGAAGGGATTTGCCTTATCGATGGTAAGGTGTTTAGCTCATGTGATGCTGCTCAAACTAATTGCTTTACAAGTTGTTATCTTGTATTTCTTTACACAGTTATATGTGTATGCCCAAAATAAGCTTCCAAAATGACAGCAAGTACCAAAGTCACATCAGCACATTACACAGGTCATGGTACAGATCCAACAAAGAATATTTTCAATATTAATATGCTTTTTAAAATACAGATTTCAGAGAGAAAAAATACGCTGTAAGAACATACAAATGAACAACTTTGCAACAACAAATTTCTTCCTTTGTGAAGTTTGTGACATTCTGAATTTTACTCTCATGCTTTATATCCCTGAAACCCCTCAATGGAATTAATGTCTTGGATTACTGGAGAGTCTGGCAAAGAATTCAAAGCAAAACTTGTTAAAAGTATTTCAGAGAGCTGAAAAAATAAAGGTGGCGGTAAAAAAATAAAAGTAGCTGAAAAAATAAAAGTAGACGGCACTACAAACTGTTAGGAGAAGGATGCATCTATAACAATGTAATCAAACTGTATATTTATAGCTAAAAGACTACACTAAGTATAACAAAATTCGAACAATAGTTTAGCAGGAAAAAACACTAATCACTTCTAGAACCTAAACTGACAGATCATTTATAAAATTCTTGTAACATGTAACTCTATCCAGTACTATAAGATTTGTTTAACCCTTGAGGATATATTGAGGAAGGTGGGGATGGATGCTATTCAAAGCTCTAAGCTTTGAAATGTTTTCCGAGCTGAGGAATTTTTCCCTATAAAGTTTTTCCCGGAGTTGTAGTAAGCTAGCTATTGTTAGCATATTTGCCTATGAGGCAGAAATAAGGACTGGAGTTATCATTTTGATCTACAATCTCTACTTTTTTCAAAAACTTCCTTTCAGAAATGGATAAAACATTGTTCATCAAAAATATACTTGTGCCACATAATATTAATAATAGATTGGCTTGATTTCCATTTCCTATTTTTTTAAATGAGAACGGTGTTAGACACTCCATGCAAAGTTTCTTCCCTCTCCTGATCAATTATAATGTATTACTTTAAATAGGTAAGGTTGGAATTATATCTAATAGATATATCCTGATTATATTTTTGCTTTCTTGATCTAACCAGACACGGTCTGTCTTATTTCTTAAATGAAAGGATGGGGGTCAATAAAGGGTTAAAACTAAGGAATGTGACAGTTCTCCATGTGCAGTCCATACACTTAACTATCTGACTTTCCCTAGTGGGGAAAGTTACATGAGCAGAATGCGATTTATAAATTATTACTCCAGCACAAAAGCTTTTGTTAAATATGCAGAATGACATTTAAAACAAAATTAGACTTTTGACTAAAAATTAAGAATTCACATGTACAGTGGAGGTCAGAGTAAGCACAGGGATGAATGGAAGTTTATTCTAGTTGTAACCAACAATTTTAGCTTTTGTAAATATGATTGCTCACGCTCAAAATTCTACTGGGAGGCCATCTGATCATTTGAGTAGAGTTTCTGTATCAGTGCACTTACTCTACCATGTGCCACAACCCATTCTGAATCTCCTTAGATAGATAACTTCAGCGCAGGGGTGGAGGAGAGATGTGCAGGGAATAGCTCTCTATGTCCCTTTAGTTTGTGCATGCTCAAGAGCTATGTGATTTTTAAAAAGGTACTGTCGGCATCAGTGAATATAATGATGGATTGTACAGGGAGGAGAAAAAGAAACCGAGGAAAAAAAACCTGGAGCTGCTAATACGAAATGGGGGGAGGGAGGGAGCAGAATGGAAAAATCATGGGCAAGCAATAAAGGGTATTAAAACAGCAGAAGGATGAACAAGGTCACACTGGGGACAGTGAATGTGACACACAGCCCCCCCCGCTACACCTTCCGGGTATGGCACAACTAATGAATTAAGTCTGCAATTACCTTGAAACCAGGTATACATGCAAAGCAGAAAAACTCTAGCTAGCTATGAAGTTAGACCTGGAAAATATCCCCAAACTTTACAGCCAGTGGCCAGTAACCAGACCTATTTCCACAGAATCCTAAGACATGCTTTTCTCCCCTACCCTTTTGTGGGATCAAACAAAAATAAGGAGCGCTTTAGAAATGGATACATTCAAGACACCAAGTTGCTTGAGGCAGGAGGGCTCCAGAGAGTGGCTGAGCAAAGTACCAAGGAGGTCCAAAGAGTCTCTTCTCCCTTGGCAGTGCTATATATCATCCCTTGGAGGACACATTTTAGGGTGATGCTGTGCAACTCCCCCCAACCTTGCACATGCTTTAAAGGACACTTAACAGCTTCTGCTGTTTGGGGGGGAGGGGGTTGCAGCATTTTAGTCCAAGTCAGGCAAAATAATCGTCCCATTCTACTGCCACATATTAAATTCATAAGCGGGAGGAGGGATATCAGGATGACCTGCCTGGTCACAGGAAATGGGGGGGAATCCTCTGCACTAGCTTCACCTTGCAGTGATGCTGTGGACAGCAAGGCTGTGAACCCCGCTTCAAACCATGCACGTGCCTTAAAGGAAACTTAACAGCTCCTGCCATACAATGTTTGGAAAGCAAGGCTGTGCTCCACAGCCAAGAAACTTCATGGGATCCCAATATCCTCAAAAAGGAGGGCAGGAAGGGACCACAGGAGGTCATCTAGTCCAAAGCCTGCAAGTATATAAGGGGTGTGCACTGGGAACGCCTGTTCACCAGAGCACCCCATGGGAAGACTAGGTCCAACAGTCACAAACTCTTGAGGAGGACCGTTTTAGGCTGGTCATAAGAAAACACTTCTTTACTGTCCCAGTCCCCTGGGCCTGGAATAAACTCCCCCCGAAGGTAGCGCCCCCCCGGCGGTGCAAGGCACCTACTCTAGATGCCCTTAAGAAGCACTTGGATGCCTTACTTGCCTATCTTGCTGGGATCATTTGACCCCTGCCCCTTGGGGGGGGGCGGACCCCATGACCTTGCCAGCTCCCTTCCAGCCCTCACATCTAGGAAAGTAGATGGGCCTCAAAGCGGGACCGGACCAGCCCAGCCCAGCCCAGGCTTTGTCTAGCGGGGTCTTCGAGCCCTCCTAAGGATGAAGGCTCCCCCACCCGCACGGGCAGCCTGTTGCAGCCCCCTGCCCCCGTCCCGGCAGCTCCCTGCCCCGCTCCCCAGCCAGGTCCCAGCTGCTCCCAGCTGCGGGCTGCTCCCCGCGAGAGGGAGGCACTTACCGAGCCGGGCCGGGCCGAGTCCAGGGCAGGGGGAGCAGGCAGTGGCGGCCGCCGGCGCCCGCGCCTGTGTGCGAGGGGAGGGGGGCAGCGCCGGGCTGCAGCCGCACACTGACTCACCCCGGGCGGAGCGGGCTCAGCCCATAGCCCTGGCCCCGGGCTCAATGAGGCTCTTTCTTTCTCGCCAATCCGGGACGAGGGCAGCCGCCAAGCCCGAGGCTCTTCCCTCGCTGCCCGCCCGGGCTCCCTCCCACCCGCAGGGAGGCTGGGCCGGGGGAGGACGCCCTCCGGGGGGGGGACTTGAACTTGACCTGAGGAGAAGCGCCCCCCCTCATGTAGAGCCTCGTGAGGCAGCACGTCCCCGCGCACTGCCCCGCCTCCAGGGCAAGGCACGTCCCCTGCACCCGAAAGCTTGGAAGAGAACCGGGGGGGTTGGGTCACCCCCCCCCCGACTCTTGGAAGAAAAAGATCTGGGATTCAAAGTAGGGGCTGAGGCTGCGCCTGGCAAGGGAAGGGGTGGGGGGGGACACATCCAGAGCTGAGGAAGTGAAAGGACCTTCTTCTTGCAACTTCTTGTTCCTCTTGAAAGCAGGCAGCCAATGCGGGGGGAGAGGGGGGGGCATTGGGAAGTGCTGTGCATCGCACCAGTGCTTTGAAGGCTCCTCGCCCCCTCCCCGGGGCTGTAAGACGCGGCTTACCGCGGGGCCCGTCCTGCCCGCCCCGCCGGGCTTGCTGTCCCGCCGCCCCGTGCCAGGTGCCGGGAGCCAGCGCACGAGGAAGAGAGGGGGAAGCAGAAAAGGGGGGGACGCGACGGGGACAAAACAAACGCCAAGGCGTATTCCTTTAATTAAATAATGAGGATAATAACAATGATGATGATGATGACGATGAAAAAGCGCCTCCGTTTTGTCAAGCAGGGCTACATAATGGATTAATTGGTGGCTATTAACATGCCGTTTTATTGCGCCGAGCGCACAGAAGTCTGATTGTGAGCGAGGAGTGTTTTCAATGAGCGCGGAGTTATTTTAGCTGCAGACATGTTTACATTTCTGTGGTTGAGTCTATAACTTTCTCTTTTTCTTGCTTCAGAAATCTGGTCCGTGAAGCAGAGCCCTGAGCGCCCAGACATTCCGAAAAGTCTGCCAAAATAATGGGGGGGGGGAGGGGGACACACACGCACGCACACACACACACACACACACACAGACCCCCAAGTCTGGGTCAGGCTCAGGGCTCAGTTAAAAAAGCCCTCCTCGCTTCTTTCCCCGGTTAAAAAGCCTTCGGGACTCCATTTCCTGTTTGGAAGGGAAAAATAATAATAATAATAATAATAAAAAATAAAAAAAATAAAAAACCCCAAGTGGGTCTAGGACTCATTTGAGACACTGCCCAGGCTGGGATTGGGGATAGGCTCCGAGGAGCCTTAACTCCAGAGCGGCCAGAGGGCACATGGCAAGGCGTGAATGCGGGCTTCCCACCAGTGTCCCTCCCACTGAAAGGAAGCAGATGGGTGAGATCGGGCATATACCACACACACACACCCCACAGATTTTTGAATGACTGGGGGAAAAAAAAGAAGCAAGGAGAAGGACCTACAGGTCTGAAGCAACAGCTGGTAGAGAGGGCACGACACAGTTGCCCAGTGTTGATTCACTGCCATCAATTCGTGTCCATCGATCGCATCGTGTGCCTCCGGGGTTCCTTTCATTGCAGAAGACTGAAGACCTGACTGGGCCTAATTAATGGCTAATAATAATAACAACAGCAATAACATCAATATTCATATTAATGATAATAATGATCATGATGACTAATAAAAATGATGCCAATTATAATGATAATAGAAATGATGATAATAGTGACAATGGTAATAACAAAAAGGATTATAATTATGATAATATTGATAATGATCATAACAATGATAGTGATAATGATAATGGTGATGATAATGATAATAATGATAACAATGATGATAAAGATTAAAGTAATAACGATGATAGTGATGGCAATGGTGCTAATAATGATAATGATAACATGTTTATAATAATGATAATAATACTACTAATAAAAAGGATAGTAATGATGATGATGATAATAACAATGATAATGATGACAGTGATGACACTGATGATAACAGTGAGAATGATAATGATGATAATAATAATGATGATAGTGATGGCAATGGTGCTAATAATGATAACACGTTTATAATAATGATAATAATACTGATAATAATAAAAATGATAGTAATAATGATGATAACGATGATGATAATGATAATGATGATAATAATGATAGTGATGACACTGATGATAATAGTGATAATGATAATAATAACAACATGATTATGATAATAATATTGATAATGATAATAGCAATGATAGTAATAACGATGAAAAGATGATGACAATAGTGATAATGATGATAATAATGATAAAAATTATAATAATGATAATATTGATAGTGATAATGATAATGATAATAGCAATGATAGTAATAATGATAACGCTGATAGTAGTGATGCTAATGATAACGATAACAATGATGATAATAATTACAATAATAATGATAATGATGGTAAGAATAGTGATAATGATAACGATAACAAAAAGTATTATAATAATGATAATATGGATAATGATCATAACAATAATAATGATGGTGATAATAGAAATGATGATAATGATGATGACAATAATAATAATAATATCAGCGCAATGTAATTTGCCCTGTCTCTCTCCCCAGCACTGTATGTGCTATGGCGAGGATGGGTTATGTAGCTTTATAGCTCTACAATACGAATAGTTAACTTGGATACCTCCTCCCAGTACCACCCGTCCAGTTTCCTGCTTGAGATGAGCAGGGCTGGGAATTGAGGACAGAAAGGGACCAGTCAGGATTTCTGGTCCCTTGCACTGAACAGGGGACTCAGGAGGAAAGGAGGGATGCTCGCCCCTGCCACTGGGGAACGGGAGACTCCGCCGCTGGAGCGGGCGCGGGCTGCAAAGGGCTCAGAGGCTGCAGGTCCCTCTGGAGCCGGTGGGGGAGGTCCGGCCTGCCCTGCGGTAGACACAAAGCCCCGTGCCTAACTTCTCCCCTCGGCTTCATGTGAAGAAATAGGCTTTTTGCGCATCCTGATGCGGATCTCTGAATGAGACAGGAGAGGGAGAACGCTGAGCAGACCCGTGCTTGCAGCAGGCAGAGGGTTTGTCAGCCCCATCCTGCCTCTCTTCAGCTCCCTTTTTTAATGTCTTCTCTTTTTTACATGCCCCGTGATTCTGGGACCCTTCACTTCTGAAGGAGCCAGAAAACCTTATGATGTCCTAATGCAAAAGAAAAGAAAAGAAAAGAAAAGAAAAGAAAGCACCTTGGCCCAAAGATGGTTTATATTAATTTAAGTATTGGTTCCTGGATAATGTCAGGCCCCTTTCTCAATGAAATGTCCTGAGTGGGCTGTCACACCTGCTAAATATAATCCTCTCTTTCTTTTGATATTCTGTAAAGGGCCTTTCAAGGTTCACATCCTCCAGTCTGCAGATTTAATTGCCTCATCTAGGTTTTTAAAAAGCCTTGTAAATTTCTGACTTTTTTTTTTTGGCTTCTTTCAAAGCTGAAAGGGAGCCTGAGTGAAGATGTGAGGGCTGCAACTCAAAACAATAGCTAGTGCTTGCTATTTCATGTAACACTGAGGCTGTTAGGAGTAATAAAAGTTCTTGCTTAGTCGTCCTACGTGTTCTGTTCTTTGGGCAGACACGTCTTGAGCTGGTTTTTATGAGTTAAATATGAAAATAGTAGCCTATTTCACTAGGGTAAATGCACACCAGGGAGGAAGTCACAGATTCTGTTTTATAGGAAGTAATGGAGTGAGATTACCCACACTAATATACTTAAATCTTTGGAGCACATAAATCTAGCAGGAAGAGGACCCAAAATGAATCTCCCATTGAAACAAAAAGGAGAGCAATACATTAAGGTAGCTGAAGATCTACCAGTCCCTGCATATCAGTGGCTGCAAATCTGTGCAATGCAAAGCTACAAGGATTCATTCTGTAGAGTAGCAGAAGGCAAAGAGGGGAATTATGTTTTCTTATGAAGAATAGGTGGGTTCCAGGGACAGCTAAGCAATGTTGTGGCCCATTTTGCTTTACTGGGTCTAAAACTCCTGCACCATAGTTGGACTTGGGTTAGTTCTTTTGTGTGCACAGCAGGTCCAATAATGGTTTCCTCTGTAATGTGGCACAGGGTATAATTCGCATCAGGTTGCCAAATGCCCAGAATCAGAGGCTATTAAACACATTGTACAGCTATCACTGAGCTCTCCTTATACAAAAAGGATTGGGGAACCTCCATTTGTGCAACAGCAGCAGCAACCTGGGATCTGCCTGTGCGTAGCCTTCATCAAGGGCTTCATTCTGTCACAAGGATTTCTTCATCCTGTCATGAGGATGTCTTCATTCTGTCACAAGGATTTCATAAGGAGAAACAATATTGAAATTTCTAATTTTGAAAAATAAACTGTAATTAAAGAGATCTTCTAGGATTCTTTCAGGAGGAAAGGATGCAATACTGGCACAGCTGTCAATTTCTTTTAAGCCCAATTGATTTTAATTGTTCCTTGTACATGTCACTTCCAGTGTTGATGGAAGAATATGTGGTCCAGTCACTTGGGACCTGATTTTCAAAAGTATAGGCATCCACAACTTATATATCATACTCAGAAATGTCACCGAGTCTTTCCCTAATTACGTAAATGGAAATGGCCACTTCTGCAGTTACTACCCTAATATGAAGACTGGTTGAATTATTTAAAAAAAAGGGCAAGGTGGAGATGAAATTTTTATTCACATGTTCCAAACTGCTTGTCATTATATTTTATATTGTATGACATCCCTTGTATTTTGCACTTAGCAAAGTCCTGAAAGAATAAAAAAATCCAAGCAATTATAGCTCATTAACATTTTATGTGGCTAGCCTGCTATCTGTGGGCAGTGAAGCTAATTTCATTTCAACAGAATGGACTTCCATCCTTATGCAACCGCATGGAGTTGCCCACACTGGCCTCTTCAATGGTGTAAAAGGAATATAGTCTGGAACCTATCAGGCTAAAGATGGCTGATGGGTTTATTATTGTTCCAGCTTCCCTCCTCTTTAACTGGGTGACAATAATTCTACTCTTCATCTAGTGGAGTTCACATTGTCAGGCAGTTGTTAATGGACTAACCTCTGCTCCTTAAAATGCTGTAGAAACCCTGCTGAATATCAGTACTTTCTCTCCGGAAACCAGTTACTTGATCCTGTTCCTACTCAAAGAAATAGAAATTTTCATTTAGTTAATAGGAGCATTAATTCTTGGCATTAAGGCTTCTTCTGCTTTCCCATTAAGGCAGTGGGAAAATATTCACATACTTTTCACCCTTTATTTTTTTCACAAAAACTTTAAAACTGACAAGCAATACTGAAATTTCTCATTTTGAAATATAAATTGTTATTAAACAGATTTTCTAATATTCTTTCAGAATGATAGGACTGGATAGTGGCACAGCTGTTGACATTTTTTTACCAAATTGATTTTAATTGTTCCACGTATATGTAACTTTCAGTGCTGATGGAAGAATATATATGTTCCAGTCACCTGGGACCTTATCTTTAAAGATATAGACATCTACAATTCCCATTGACATTAATAGGTATTGCAGGGATGAAAACTTGGTTCCACTGAAGTCAAAGGCAAAATCTGACCCTAACCCATAGCCCTAACTTTTGCCCTTTTGCCTCATTTGTGATGAACGCCTGCTCTTTTATCGAATTATCTTTGATAAGGGTTTAATGCCTGTGCCTCTACTTTTCCATCTGTAAAATAAGAGGGGTTCACATTTGTTTGTTTAGCACTTAAGAGTCACAGGTTTTAAGACCAAAAGAAGTAATTACAATAAATTTCTTACCTCTTGTGTAATAAACCCCAATAATTTCTCCCGTTCATTTCTATACTGAGCCCACACTTCCACTGTACCTGTAAGTTGACGACTGAAAAGTATTCCAGATTTTCTGAGTACCAAAGAATGTGTAGGATAGGCAGGGATCTGTAAGTCAGGTCTCAAAAACTGTTTGTAGCCACATCACTAGCCTGTCATATGGGTTTTAGGGCAAAGCATTTACCCTCTTTGTAGTAGGATTTTAACAGATGTAAAATCTGCATATGTTGAGTCTAATTCTTAAATACACTCTCAGATGAAACAAAGTTCTGTACAAGTAAAATAGTATCTTTTATTAATAACAATTTTCAATAAAATAAGAAATACATGTTTTAGTATCAGTATATGAAGATAAATATGACCTGTATCTGATCCATATACACAAACATTTACGTATACATATACATATATACGTGTGTGTTTGAGTATTGATGTGAAAGAAACAAACACAATAGTAGTGATTAACTTCCTCATTGAAATGAAAACAGGTTACATTTATCCTATAAAAAATTAACCTCTAACTTCAGGCAACTTTGTGATAGACAACATATCAATATTACCTCTCATAGGTATGGATGGCATTCATTTAAAAGGTTTTCTTTTGTAAAAATGGCATTTAAATCAAGGTGGATAGAAAGACATATTAATACACCTTCTACTGTCAAATAATATGTTTTTTTAATTTCAGAAAAGATGACTTTTGAAATATTCATTAAGTGTGCACAAGTAGGACACTGACATTTCTGACTCCCTTTGACAAGACCCAAAGATGACTATTAATTCAGGGAAGAGATACAATTCCTCTATATTACTGTTACTGAGTAGTAAAAGATAACATTTCATTAGGAGAGAAATAGCAGCTAAATGGATCAACTATGTCCTAATCAGAGTTCTACACCAATCAGTTATGGAGCCTTTGTGACCAGTTTTGGAGTATTTTAAACAATTTTCAATCAAACAAAATTGGTGATTTTATGGTCTTTGCTCAAGCTGCTGCTTAGGTTTAACAAATGGAAAATACGCTGAAAAAGCCTGGCTCAGCGCCCATTGGACTCGACAGAAAGACACGGACTGATTTCAATGGTCTTTGAATCAGGGCCCAAACTGTTGATGGATGAACCTCAAAAGTTGCAGAGGTTTGACATGGAAAGTCATCTGGAAGGTTTGGTACTACTACTCTGAACCTTAGCTCAGCCTCTTGAGTCAGCAAAACTGAGCTAGAAAAATGCGACATAAACATTTCTTCTTTTTGTATTTTGATACTTCTTTTTCCTCAGAAAAAAAAATTTATTGACAACAAAAGGCATAAAAACAACAATAAAGAACAAAAAGATAACCACACTTCTTCCTCTTATTATTATTATTATTCCAAAAAAAATCATTTTTCGTTCACTTTCAGAGTAACTTCTTATGCCATATTTTATTTTATCCAAAGCATTTTTACTATAGTAATTGCAAATTAGTATTTTATACCACTTCCTAAATTCAAAGAATAACTAATCAAAAAATGAATAATCTCAGAAACATTAAACATGCATTTTCTGAAGAACTATGAACTTTTCCAGTCACATGGTAACATTTTTAAAATGTAGAGACAAACGTTTAATTTTTTAGGAGGCTTAATGACAAAAGGTCAGGCAAGACAGTGATACAGCATTACTTCTAAGATGTGTATTAATTTAATAACAAAGAATTTAAGTAGCTTGTTACTTTGGAGCCAGCCCTTGCATCTTAATATAAACAGTCCTAATTTGCCCTCAACTGAGAACTGCATAAGGACAAGTCTGACCTAAAAAAAATGTTTTTAAGTAGTTTGATAAAGAGCAATGAATAATTTTAATACAGTAAAATTACTTGTTTGCGGGGGGGTTTGCACATGGTCTTAAATTGTTCAATTAATCTTTAGTCATCTAGTATATTATGACCTTTGAAAAGATCCTGGCCTAATTTAAAAACCTCCAAAGGACTCAATGTGCAGTAGGGGGGTTGTATAATTTAAATAATTACACTGTTTGGATCATTTCTTTTCCTTAAACTGTTTCTCTATTATATGCAGTCTTTATGTACTTTAGTGATTGGCTAAATTCTACTATCAAGTACACAAAATTTGTTCCAGAGCATAAAAGTGAGTACAAACATTTATATATTGCTCTCTGCCTGGCAGTGATGTGTATGACTGGGAGTGAATGGCATTTAATAGCCATAATTCTGGCATATATGTGTGGTGTTTTACCTATACTCATGTCTATATACACATCTCTATTTATGTACTTTTGCTCTACCATATGTCTCATCTACTTTATTAATCCAGCACAGGTTTCCAAGTCATTTCTTTACTGGTTGTATCAAGACACAGAACAGGATACTAACGTTTTATATATCTATAGAGAGACACACAGGGACATATATAATCTGAATTTTCACATCAAATTTATGACTAGTGATCAAAACCGTATGTATATCCTAGAAATACTGTATGCCAGATATATAGTATTCATATTACAGCATTTTTAGGATGCATGTGTGTGTGTTTATATATGCACATGCAACATACAAACCTCTTGTACATGGTAAGGCAACCTTTTGCAGCACCTGGTGACATGTCATATACCACACTGATTTAAAAAGTATATCATAAAGGTGAATTTTCAGAAATCATACTACCTTTGTGGAGGCCTACCCCTCTCCTCAACTCATATAGCATATCTTGTACTTCACTAAGAATCATGCCAAAATAAATTGCAATCTCCTTTAGTGTAAACAATCGGTATTTTATTGCATTCTTTCACACACAATTTCTGAAATAATAAAAATGAATAACATGTTTAATTCGTGGCAGTAATTTGTACCAGATAATGCTTGGATTCGCTAGTAAATGAAGACTATTCTGCCTGTCACAGATGAAAAAAACTACATAGTGGAGAAGTATAAATCACTTCCCAGTTTATGGTCTCACAGTTCATCATATAGTATCACAGGCTTACGTGATATTTCTGAATACTAGTTTTGTATCTGAATATCTGAATTAGTTGGAGGATACGTAAAGTCACTTGTATCTAGACTGCTCCCTATCAATTCTGAATCCCTGTGGGTTTATACGCATTGTATATTCCAAAAACTGTATAAATATGGTACACTCATGAAATATGCTTTTGATACTGTGGTTTCAAATTGGAACATAAGTACAAGTACTTAGAACCAAACCTCCCTTATTTTGTCAAGCCACACACGTAGCATAGGTGTGCTAGACACAATAATCTGTCATAAAGGGCTTGTGAAGGATGACAGTATACCAAGGCAACACTGCCGTTTAGCATGGAGGCTGATGTGAACCCATTCTATTTTCTGATAACATGTATGTATGAGAAGCAGAGATCAGAAGCAGACCCTTAATGTTTTAGAAAATATTAAAAGGAATATTCCAAAATGTATAATAATACAAGATACAAGATTACGTGCAAGAGTCGCAGAGTGAAATTCTGTAAGGTCTGTGTTATGCAGGTCAAAATAGATTATCATAAGTAGTCCCATCTGGCTTTAAAATCTATTAAAATCTATGCAACATAGAGTAGATATTCTGTGTAAAACCCCATTACTGATCCAAAGCCTGCCAGACACATAGGTATAAATTCTGCATTGACATACAGCCTATGAACCCCCCCATTATAATAGTGGAGCTGGATGGCTAATCACAGTCCTTAATGTAACAACTCCCATAGCTTTTATATATCTATATTTAATTGGAATTAAATTAAAATGGAAAACTGAATGATAAACAGGTCATAGTCAATAGTAACCCAGAAGTGAAGTTTAGCAGAATTGTACTGTTCACTGGGCCTAGTTTGTATATAAAGAGACCCAGGTTTTATTCCCATTGGCTCTTTGTGTGGCCTTCACTAAACCCTTTAACTCTGTGTTTCATTTTCCCCGTCTGTCAAACATTAATCCACCTTTTTAAAATCACTTTGAAATCAGTGCATTTAAAAATGAATTTTTGTTATAATTTTACTGTTGAAGAGTATTTTTAAAGGGCTTGATTTTATTATAAAAATCAATTAAAATGCCTCAGACTTTCTATGAAGTTTTTCATTAGCTTTTTTATTGTTTGTAACTGCTGAAAAAGTTTCAATGATAGCTGGAATTTTGTGTTAACTTCCTATGCATATGTGTAAAAGTATTCTTAAAAGCACATATAATTATTCAACAACTCAACAGTTTTACCTTTTACCATATGGAACAATATTTATGTAAAAGTTTGCTGTTATATATGATTTTTTAAATGAAAGGAAGAACCATTTTTCCCATTTTTGAATATGCTAAATATTCCCAATCAGAAATGTGTGTTTTTTGAGAAAAGATGACAGTCACATAGAAAATATTCAAAAAGCCATGTTTTCAATGGAAAAAAGAGAAAATAAAACATAAGGAGAGGTATTGGAAAAGTGCATATGAAAATAAATATTTTTTAAAAGAAATTTTATCTAAAAATGGTGAATTTCCAAGGCTCTTCCTTTTAAAAGACAGAGTAACTTCTATTTTAGGTAGTTTTGGAAAGGCATATTTATTGTAGCATATATAAAAATGTAGCAATTTTTCAGGAAAATATGCAGAAAAGCAATTCAGAGAAAGAAAGCCTCATCATTAATTTCTTTTCCCAACTGTATCTTTCTCTGGAAATGAATCATCTTTGAAAATTTTAGCTTATTCACACAATTTAAATCAAACAAGCTACAGTCAAATTTAAAAGCTGGTAAGAGAACATGAAGTTTAAAACTATATCAGACAAGATACAAGTTTCCTGCAGTTATCTGTGAAATCTTTTACTAGTATTTTCGTTTTAGTAAAGATAATTAGTTTAGTCAGGGATTTCATATGTAATGTCCAGGATTAAAACGTTGCACTTACACTGCAAAGTTCTCTGAGACAGCTTTTTCTAATACAAATCTGCTATACTTTAACTCTGATTATAAACATTCTGCATAATATGCACCTGGTCCTGGCATGGTATATATTATTTCACTCCCAAAAACTGCTTTATAAAGAGAACACACTACATTTCAACAGCAATATAACTAATGTAACAGTTTGGGATCTCTTGTGCGGCTTTCATTTTTCTTTCTTTCTTTTTCATCTGAACTGAACCACACCTCTCTAAAAATACTCACTTTGTTAATGAAAACCATATTCTTAAGCAATTTTTTGTGCATGACCTGCTGAAACGCCTGCACAATCTTTAATGTCAGTTTCAGACGACACGTGTCTTATGAAAGTCTGGGACCCAGCTCTCGTCTGGGCCTGAGAGATCTGTCCCACATCTTTATGAGAAAGAGGGACAAAAACTTCTGTTTTTGGCATTTTATATTGGAGTCTGTTTTAAGCTAGGAGAAAAAAAATAGCAACGTAGAGTCTAGACAGAAGAGATTGGGTTGAAATCTGGAAGCTATTCAGTGAGGCTATGGCACATGGCAGCTTGACTGCAGCAAGGGATCACATTACACTGCCTAATTACACATGAAAAATGTACACATCACTTTTCTTAAATGCTTGGAAAAATAGATGTTCAGATGGCAATTGGGAACTGTAGTAAGTGAGCCAGTCATACATAGTTGGAACATTTCACAAATGGCATTTCAAAAGCCTGCATGCTTTTTCACAACGTAATTATTTTTTGTATGTTCATAAAATAAATTCTAAAAATGGTATTCTAAATTTAACGGATCATTGCACTGTAAAGGAATATGTAGAGGTGAAAATACAGCCTGTAAGAATAAAGACTTAGGGCCTTATCCTACTGTCTTTTGAGCCAACAGTCCAATTCAAACAGACTTTTTATGAATGCAGGATTGAGCTCAAAGGCCCCAATTCAGCAAATACTTGATCACATGCTTTATTTTATTTACAAAGCCCCAAACACATCCTCACTCAGTGTTAGAAAATTAAGTGTTTTATACCTTCTGTGGGACTGGTTATATGAATAAAGATAAACATAGCCCCAAGTGTTTGTAGGACCATGGCTCTCAGATAATGTGTTTATGTATTTGTGTCTATGAAATGTTTAGAAAAGGAGAAATTTCTTAGTTAACATTTGTTAGAAAAAAGGTCCTATTTATTTCCTGGTTTGGGCACAAGCCCTAACCCCCACCCCTGCCAAACACACATACACAAACATTGTCTACTGACTTTAGTAAACTGGGTTATTTTTTGACATTGCCCATCTGTTATAAATGCACTAGTTTCAATGATATAGCCTAATAGCGCAGAAACATTTAATTTCATTCAGTCGAAAGGTTCCTATTATTCTCTGGTTTCAATGTAAATGAAAAGGAAAACTGAAATGTCATTTTTAAAGATATGTTCAAAGATTAGATATTTAAGTTCCTCAGCAATAACAAGGTATAAAAACATTGGTTTTGCAGCAAACAATGTTTTAGGTTATGTGTTTCTGTAGAAAAGCCAGCTTTCTGTACATAAATTCACAGCAACAGCAAATATATTGTATATGTTCATTACATCATGTAAGGTCCAAGTCTACTACCTTGTATTGTATAATATTTACTCTGCAAGTAAGTGTTTAAATAAAAGAATTCCTCAGAGTTCTGGAGGGGTGTTCATATCCAAGGTTTTGCTGAGACTCATCTCTAGGGAATAGTTTGCTTAAAGTTGTCTACGCTGTTTTTTTTTTTCACAACTGGTTTTATGTACAGTATTTCAATCTATCTGCTACTTTCTTACAAGGCTGGCTGGCAAGGAGAGACAGAGATGACATATACTTTAGGCCCAAGGGTATATTTCTCTTTCTTTAAGCTGTGAAAAAAGACCACTTAACCTTCTACATTGAATAAGCACTGAAGACAAAGTGAACTTCTGAAACTACCATAGTAACGATGTCCTCAGTGTGGGTGTACAAATGTACAAAGGTTAATGTTCAAATGGTTGAAGTTCAACTGGTTGATTTTCAAATGGCTTAACCACTACATAAGTGCAAAGGGCAGTCTGCATGATTCGTAGACAACCTGCAATGCTAGAAGTACCCAGCTAAGGGGACCCAGAGCATACATCCCAGTGTGCTATGCAGGCGTTTTCTGTCCACCTGGATAGAGGTGACAATAGCCAAGGGCACAGGTCAGGGTCGATCGGCTGCTGCTAAAAGGGATCTCACCTTTCCCTCTCCACAATACCCTCTCCCTCACTCAGCTGTCAGGCTCTCAGACAGCAAACTCATAGGAGACATCCTGTATCTCAAGCCTGCAGTTGCCCCTTCAGCAACCCAATGGATCCTTGCCTCTGTACCACTAGCTGTCAGGTCTAATGCAGATCTTTGCTCTTCAGTAGCTCTCTAGTCCCTCAGGTTGGGGAAGCACCTCAGGCTTCAAGAAAAAGGGGTGGCAAGCAGGTTAGTGGTAGTGTTGTGGGGGTGGATCCAGGGTCTCCAGCTCCTACAGAGTATGGGGGCCAGTAGCGTCCCTGCAGGGGTGTTGGTTTGGGGTCCCCAGTATTGGCTGGGGTGAAAACCCTACATTTTGGGATTGGGAGGGGTGGGATTGGTCTGACAGACCCCCACCCCCTCCTGTCCAAAAACTGTGGGATCCAGTCCTACCAGGACATGTGGTGGTCCAGGTAAGGTTCATGAGGGGTAGGAGTGGGGGCATAAGGAGCCAGGAACAGGAGTTGGGAGGAAGGGGGATGGGAGGGCCATGAACAGGGGTAGAGGCAAGGGGGTGGGGGCCAGGAATGGAGGGGCAGGGGGAGTCTCTGAGAATGGGTCAGGGGCTATGTCAATTTGGGTGGAAGTTTCAGGTCTTGGTGGGGGTGGGATCTCCACAGTTTGGGGACAGAAGGAAGGGGGTTGTTCCATGGGAGGGGATATGGGGAATGGGGGAACCTGACATGGGGGGAGGTGGGAGGGAAGAAAGATGGAGGGGCAGGGAAGGGGGATGGGGATGTCAGGAGTCTCTGGTAATGGGGTGTTGGAGGTGGGTCCAGCCCATGCCTGTGCCAGGTGCAGTATTAGGTCCTGGGGGGTAGGATTCCTATAGTTTGGAGGCAAGAGGGGGCATGGTTGATCTGTCATACCCTGCTCCCTCCTGTCCAAAGCATGCAGGATCTGGCCCACCAGGGCCCAAGACCTTCCCCCTGCCTCCTGCACAGATAAAGTCTGGTAGACCATGTAGGGTCCATGAAGGGAGATTGAAGGGGCTGGGAATGTTGGGGCCGGGGTCTCCAGGCCAGGCCATGTTTATATAAGGGCCAGGAATGAGGGATAAGATCCCTGAATCTTGGGGGCATGTGGGGGGGGGGGGGAGAAGGGTCATTTTGCCAGAATCTGCTCCCTCTTTACAAAAATTGCAGGAATATGTCCCTACCAGGGCTGAAGACCCCACTCGCACTCCCTGTACAGACCTAGACCAAGTCATCTAGGTAGGGTCTGTGGTGGGGATGAATCTGACAGTCTTCACGACTGTGGCGGTGTGTTGGGTGGCAGGGGTGGATCATGTCCATGGGGGTTTTGGGAGTCCTGGAGGCCCCCAGGGCAGGCTGAACCATGTCTAGAGGGGATCAGGAGTCCCGGGGCAGTGGGGATAGGCCAGGTCATGTCTGGATCAGGGAGGGAGGTCAGGGGTCTCCAGGGCAGTGGGGGCAGGCTGGGCCATGTCCAGGGCAGGGTCAGGGGTCTCTGGATTGAGGACAGGAGTGGGATGTGTCTGGGTGGGGGAAGGTTGGAGGGCTCTGGATGGTGATGGGGTGGGGCAGGGCAGTGACAACACAGGGTCTTATGCTGGCTTTCCTCCTCCAGCACCATCTGGGTTTGTGACAGCTCCTCAGCCAAGGGCCAATTTAACCTTTTACTAGGCCCTAAGCAAACAAACTTGTGGACACCAGGCCAGTTGAGACCTCCCTCCCCCCCAGATCTGCTGTCCGCAGAGAGCAGGGCTCAGAGCCACTGCTAGGAAGAAGCTGCCATGGCAGTAAGGCCAGCAGAGGGGAGGGAAAGGGGAGGGAGGTGGACAGGGCCAGTCACACCACCTCCACGGAGGGAAGGACTGGGCCCCCTCCACATGCTTAGGGCCCTAGGCATGTGCCTAGTTGTCTATGCATTAATTTGGCCCTGCCTCAGCCTCTGGGCTGTGGAGATGGGCCGGGCTTTCCCAGTTCCTGAGCTGTCATGGGGAAGGGCTCTATGTCACTCAGGCTAAAGCAACAGAGCATAACCAGTCAGAGTATATCTCTGAAGGGGAACAGGGCAGGTGATGGGCAAACTGAGGTGCCACAGGGTGTCCCCAATCAGTTGGGATTGTATGCAAATGTTCAGTCAAATGCTTTCACCCCAACTGATTAGAACTTCAACCTCATCCGATGGGATGGACTTTTCTACTGCATCAGCTTTTTTTTAAATGGCTGAAGCGGTGTGAATGCTTGTTCATGGAGCATTTCAAGCAGTGGGACTGTGACATCCACACTAGGTCTGCTGAGTCAAAAGAAGGGGGAGAAGATGGCACAGCAATTCAAGAAACCTGCAAAACCCAGTTCCCTGGCTTCGTGCCACAGCTAGCTGTGGGAGTGAGTTAGAGGTTAGGATCATGTAAAAAGCAAGAAAAGATATCCCTGGATCTTTGACAGCATTCATTCCATAAAACTCTGAATGGGCAGGAACACTGAGACAAATGCTTCCTTCCCTTTTTAGGCTCTCCACAACTCTCTAGCACACAGATCATGTAAATAACATGCACTGAGATAATAGTTTGACCTTGTACATTTCCCCAGTGTATCAACATTAAAAAGACATTTATTCTTGTACATCTTCATATTATGTCAATCAGTGACTAGCAGCTCAGTACTTTGACAATCTCCTTAGAATACTAAGACCCCAGTCCTCCAATGACTCAGTCACTTGCAATTTTGGGGATTAAAAGTAGATTTAGCATTTGTTTTTTATGTGTGATGAATTTTAAATCAAATTAACAGGCTATCTGCTGTACACATTTTAAAACGTCAGTGATAGAGAAGGAAGAATGATCACGGAAAAAAAATCACTTCCTGTGGTCATCCCTCTGACCACAGCTCAGCTATTTTTAACAAATCCTATTAAAAATTACAATGTTGTCTTTTTTGGAAACTATTTTATTGAACAAGTACAAAATAAACCAGGGCAGGAAAAATGCATCATTTGGAGCAGGTCTTTACTGCAACTGATTTAGCAAAAGAAGCCACAGCGGAATGAAAATGGCTTTCTAGAACCACTTCCTGTGGTCATTTCTCTCTCCATGTGGCAGGCAGGAATATTTTAAGTAACCAGCTGCATCACTTCATGAAATAGTAAATTATTCTAAGTGTTTTTTACTCACCAGCAAATACAGTCACTCTGAGGTCATGCTATTGTCAGGCTTATTTGTTTAGCATCCATCTTTAAGCAGATTCATCTTGAGATGAGATTTTATGTGTGACTTATACTGTTAGCAGAAAGAGGCTGAGCTGACAGATTCAGGCCTGGATTTGGATGTTGAACACTTTGGCTTCTGAAAGTATTTGCCTGAATGGTTTTGCTTTAATGTATTTCAGAACTAGAAATCACATGCAAAATTTGGGATAGGATCCACATTCAGATTCTTATCTCCTCAACTACTACTCACCAAACTTCAGACAAGTTTTGATGCTGGATTAGCCCCATCTCTGGTCATTATTTTATTTTAGTGACATTTTTAGAAACATTCTTGATACAACATTTATATTCTCTTTCTGGATCTTAAATGGAAAAAAGTTAAAGTGCTTCAAGAGACGGTGTGTAGCACAAGATGAAGTAGCCATAAAACCACCAAGAGAATGGATAGTTCAAAGGATGAATAAATAGAAATGAAACTTTTCACCTCTAAGACATTAATACAGATGAGGTATTATCCATCCAGGTATTATCCATTCAATCCAATTGAATTGACTTGTCACCATATCATGGCATTTTAGTAGCTCATATGAGTAGGGTAATATCAGTTCAGTTTCTAGTGGACAGCTATCTTTATTACTATCCCATCACTATAATTAACACTATACTACAGGGGTACTCAACTTCTAGCCTGCAGGCCAAATGCAGGCAATGGAGCCATCTGACCTCAAGGGCTCTCCCTGAGTGAGGAAATTTGGCAGCAGGGGAGCCATGGGCATTAATAGTAGACGCGGATGGTGACACGAGGCCTGCATTGGCAAGGTTAACTGGTGGCTATGAAGCTGGTGTGGCCAGGCAGGGCTTGGGTTCCTGGACAACGACCCACACTTTTGCACAGGAGACATGATTGGGGGGATGGGCTACATCTCTTCCCTAAAGGCAAGTTTGTCTTTTCTTCCAGGTTGGCTGATCTCATATGGTATGCTTTAAACTAGCTTCACCTGGGGCCACAGGAGGACAAAAGAACACCTCCCAACCAAGATGGGTGACAAGCACAAGGAGCACCCAGGTAATTGATGGGGGTCCAGATAGTCCTAAGAATTGGGGGGAGTGCATGTACCAATATAAGGCCTTAAATGCCTCTACACTAATGCTCGTAGCATGGGAAATAAGCAGGAGGAACTCACCCTCCAGAGAGCAAGTACAAACCCAGACATAGTAGGGCTCATAGAAACCTGGTGGGATTCATCCCATGACTGGACAGTAAACATTAGGGGCTACAGACTATACAGGCAGGATAGAATGGGGAGGAAAGGCAGGGGTGTGGCGCTCTACGTCAAAGAGCAATACGTGTCCTCAAGTAACAGGATGGGGTCAGAGTGGGGGGCAGGCTGAAGTGCTCTAGATTAGAATACAGGGGGGTCATGGGGAAAGGGACTTAACGGTGGGGGTCTACTACAGACCACCTAACCAAGGGGAAGAGCTGGACTGCGAATTCTCCAGCCAGCTTGTGGAGGCACTTAAGGCAAGGGATGTAGTCGTCATGTGTGATCTAAATTACTTGGACATCTGCTGGGAGGAGCAGTCAGCCAGGTCAGACCACTCATGTAAGTTCCTTGCTGAGATACAGGACCTCCACTTAACCTAGGAGGTGCACAGTCCCACCAGGAGGGATGCTCTCCTGGACCTGGTTCTGGCCACATGTGATGACCTGGTGGACCCAGGGACCACCTGGGTGACAGTGATCATTGTCTCCTGGAATTCACCATACAGCGCAGGGTGTCAAGGGCCTGCAGTAAGGCAGTAGCCCTTGACTTTAAGACGGCCAACTTCAATGAGTTGAGGATATTGGTAGGAGAGTCACTGGGGTCCTGGAGAGTTGTGGAACTGGGTGTCCAAGATGAGTGGTCGTTCCTTAAGGAGATGATTCTCCATGCCCAGGGGGTGACAGTCTCTATGAGAATCAAAAGGAGCAAGAGTGCTCAAAAGCCCCCCTGGCTCACCAAAGGCATTCAGAAATGCCTGAAAGCCAAAAAAGAGGTATACATCCAGTGGAAGGGAGGGGCTATCACCAAAGAGGAGTATACCTCCATTGCTCGGGCTTGTAGGGAGACTGTTAGGAAATCTAAGGCAGATACAAACTAGGGCTAGCATCAAGGACAACAAAAAGTCCTTTTTTTAATACATAGGGAATATGGAGAAAGCACTGGGTAGTGTGGGGGCTCTGCTGGATACGCTAGGTAATCTGGTGGTTGCACCAGAGGAAAAGGTAGACCTTTTTAACAATTTCTTTGCCTCCATTTTTTTGTGCAGGGACCCGGACTCCCCCACTGAGATTCAGGACAGACTCAGGAGAAAACTCTGACAGGCCTACGGTCGGGTAGGACTGAGTTAGGGAACTTCTGGAGGGGCTGGATGTGTTCAAATCAGCAGGTCCAGATGCTCTCTACCCCAAGGTGCTGAGGGATTTGGCAGGAGTTATTGCAGGGGCCCCTGGCACGGCTTTACGAGCACTCATGGTACTCTGGCTAGGTGCCAGATGACTGGAAGAGGGCCAATGTGGTCCCCATTTTCAAAAACTGGAGGAGGAAGGACCTGGGCAACTATAAGCCCATTAGTCTTACCTTGATCCTGGGGAAGCTCTTTGAGAAGATTATGCAGGAGCACATCTGGGAAGGACCGGCAGGGGGCAACCAGCATGGCTTCATTAGCGGCAGGTCCTGTCAGACCAACCTGATTGCCTTCTATGATCAGGTCACAAAATCACTGGACGCAGGTGTTGCGGTGGACGTAGTGTTTCTGGACTTCAGGAAGGCCTTTGACACTGCCTCCCACGCCATTCTCATTAAAAAGCTAGGCGACTTGATGCCTACACAGTCAGATGGGTTGCAAATTGGCTGAGGGACCGCACCCAGAGTGATGGTGGATGGGTCGTATTCAACCTGGAGGGATGTGGGCAGTGGGGTCCTCCAGAGCTCGGTCCTTGGGCCCACACTGTTTAATCTCTTTATTAGTGACTTGGATGAGGGGGTGAAAATTCACTGATGACACCAAGATCTGGGGTGAGGTGAGCACACTAGAAAGGAGGGACAGGATACAGCTGGACCTGGACAGGTTACAGGGGTGGGTGAATGCGATAGGATGCAATTCAATACTGACAAGTGCAGGGTACTGCACTTAGGCAGTAAGAACCAGCAGCATACCTATAGGCTGGGGAACTCCCTTCTCAAAAGCACAGTGGCAGAAAGCAAAGTGACAGATGCATCACAAGCAGGGCCAAGGAGGTGATCCTCCCCCTCTATGTGAGACTGGTCAGGCCACAGTTGGAGTACTGCATCCAGTTCTGGGCACACTTCAGGAGAGATGTGGTCAGCATCGAGAGGACCATTCACATGATCTGGAGACAGCGCGGCAGACCCTATGAGGAGAGGCTACGGGGCCTGAACCTGTTCAGCCTTCACAAGAGAAGGCTGAGGGGGACCTTCTGGCCATCTACAGACTTACCAAGGAGGGCCAGCGGGGAATGGGAGAGACCCCGTTCACCTGTGCACCTCCCAGAGTAACAAGGAATAATGGCTGTAAGCTGTTTGAGAGTAGGTTCAGGCTGGACATTAGAAGACACTATTTCACAGTCAGGGCACCTAGGGTCTGGAACCAACTTCCAAGGAAGTGGTGCTGGCTCCTGCCTTGGGGGTCTTTAAGAGAAGGCTTGATAATTACCTAGCTGGGGTCATATGAGCCCAGAATTCTCTCCTGCCCAGGGCAGGGGGTCAGACTTGATGATGTAGTTAGGTCCCTTCTGAACCTACATCTATGAATCTATGAATATGGCCACCCTCCCACCAGCCAAATTCCCCAACCCCAAGCATTCAGACAGCTGGTCAGAGCTGGGCTGTGCTTCTTTCCCCCCACAGGGCTGGGCCACACTCCCTCCCTCCTATATCTGGACTAGAGCCAGGCCACACACATTTCTCCCCCTACGGGCTGGGTTGGGTCTGGGCTACACTGCCTCCCTCATAGGGCTGGGTAGGGGCTTGGCCATGCTCCCTTTTCCCCTGCAGGGCTGGGTTGGGGCTGGGCCTTGCTCCCTTTCTCCCTGGGGGGCCAAGCCACACCCCCTTTCCCTGTGGGGCTAGGTTGTGGCCAAGCTGCCCCCAGCCTCCTCTGTGCAGCCGGATAGTGCCCACTGCAGATGCCCTGGGTGCTCCCTACCCATTGTCTAAGTGGGGAGTGCGGCCTGTCAGGGGGTGCACCAGCACTCTTAGGGGGTACATGTGTACCCCCATGCACCCCCTGCATGTTGCCACCGGTTGAAATAGATGTAAAGGCTGAATTTCCTCCCACGCTTATACAGTAAAATCCCTGTTATCTGGCTTGAGTAGGGAATGGGGGGTGCCGGTTAGCTAAAAGTGACAATTACCTGAGGCACAGTGTTTCTGGCTGGGGGGGGGGGGTGGCAGCAGCTGCACATGGAGTGGGGAGCAGGGGCTGGGGGAGGGGTTGGCACCAGCCACACGCGGAGTGGCAACAGCGCAGGGTGGTGGCTGGCAGCAGTGGCTGCTGTGTGTGAGCTTCCCACCCCCTGCTCCCTCTGCACAGCAGGGAGCAAAGTGGTGTGGTGTGGCACTATGTGCATCCTGCCATGTTCAACAGTGCAGTAGGAGGCAAAGCAATACCACGTGGCGCCACACCAAAGTTCATGTTAATAAGGTATTCCAGTTGGTGAAGTACTGGATGACAGAAATTTTATTGTAGTATGATTTTTCCAAGTTGAACCTCTGTGGAGAAACTTACGAGTGATGTTTTTCTTCTATGGATAAATACAAGGGTTCCAATGTGACACTTACCATAAGCACTGGATCCACTAAAAAATTCCATGAGCATAGAATCATAGAAAGATAGGGTGGAAAGAAACCTCATGAGGTCATCTAGTTTTACCCCTGCTCAACACAGGGCTATCCATGTCAACTGTGGATGAAGAGATCTAAGTCAACTAATACAAAGCTTATGCTATTGTGATAAATTCATCTGTCTGTGTATTTATAGTTTGCTTATCACCACTCTATTTAGCAAGTTTAGATTTTGATACATCCAGTCTTTGCCCCACCTCTGCTCTTGCTATAGAATAGAATTATTCTCATATATAGCCACATAAAGAGTTTATAATATCTACTAATAGTACGGTCAGGGCTGCTAACTCAAGAAATTTTTTTTTTTTTATTGACAATCTGCAAAGCTTTTACTGACAGACTATTTTACTGGCATGTTTTTACAGTCAGTAAATAAAACTTTTGGTTGGGAGCCTTACGCAACTACAGCAATGGTTTTATGGTCTTGCTGCCCCACCACAAGATTCCCCTATTTATCCCACACCCTGATACCCCCATGCATCATGGCGCCCTCCTCCCCCCACCTACTCCCCAGTCTTACCTTCACTGGTCATCCTTCCCCCATCCCTGCATGGACTCCCAAAAACGCCTACCTGCAACCCAGAGGTATTACACAATGGTAACCAGCAGCAGAACATGGCTCGATGGCAAGATGTCTACAAAGTACTCAGGGAAGTCTTTCTGCAGGATGCTGTACTTCCCCTCAGACACCAAGTAGTGGAGTTCTACTTTTGTCTCTTCTTCAGTGAAGCTCCAGCTTCTTCTCAAGACGGAGCTTCACAAAGCAGCTGGAGCTTAGATATTTATGTCCTTAATAGACAAGTGTTTTTAGCTAATTTTTTACTGACTGTCTGTAAGTTTATGGACAGTTGGCAACCTTGAGTACACTTATAGTGAAAGGCACTTTGGTGAATGAAGAGAAAGACATACCGTTTTCAGCATCACTCACCCTTGTTTATTAGACATTTGCCAGCCTGAAAAATACTTTGTGCAAAAGGTTCTTTGACTGTTTCCATAATTTCTTATGCTAAGACCATGGTAGCTGCATAGCTATCAGCAATGCATGAAATGAGATACCCAACAAATATAATCAAGATGAAACTCCATTTTTCTCCACAGGTTAAATCTGCATATGATGTATTTTCTTGATTAGCATTTGGGTTTTTTGTTTAGTTTTTGGGGTGGTTTTTTTAACGTGCTGTATGCTTTTGTTACTGAAAATGAGACTGAGGAAATGCACTATTCACTTGGACCAGAAAGTGACTGTTTTCAAGTAGCCTTTATGCCTTAATGGGTCAAGTTTCTTGTTCTTGGTCAAGTTGCTGAGGATACCCTGTTCTTTTACAGTGGGTAATTCCACTCTTCCTTACAAGCAGAGATTTTAAGAGAGGTCAAAATTCCAGAGCTTTAGATGTCCTTTCAGGCACCTAGCTTTTCAGTGTCTTCAAGACAGGATTGAAATCTTCAACTTGCTACAATGATCTATGAAGCACCACTGTATTTTTAATTCTGCTACCTACTTCTGAGCCTTGTGGCTTATTGTATGTTGAATGATATAAAATGAGATTAATTTATGCTTTCCATGATTCCACTATTATTGTCATCAAATGCATTTACTCTTATTCAGAGTGGTTACTATTTTCCATTACTTCCGATAGACCAAAGCCAAAGAGCAACTGTAATGGGACCCAGGTTGAAGGGTCACACTGAGGTTGGGCCCTGGTGCTATACTCTCAGTGGGTGTTTTGTCACCTTATTTCTTTATCTTGTGTGTTGCAACTTGATGTAAATACAAAGGATATCAGGAAGTGGCACCTGACTATATGGGGTTCATTGAAATGGACACAGATCTCAAGGTCTGGGAGTCTTGGTAGGGCTCCACCTCCACTACACACCACCCCTTTCTACTCAGGTGTTCCACTGATGATCAGGATAGATGCCTGGCCTTCCTAGGTGCCTGTCTTCATGTGCTGGGAGAAAAGGTCCAGTGGGATAGGAAAACCAAGCAGTGTGGGACCAACGTGAGCTGGCCAAGCCCTGGGACCCTGGTGAAGGTCTGCAGCTAATGGAGTCTGGGCTATGTAGAAATAAATAAACTGATGTAATGTCAATAGCTATGTCTGTGTCTGCTTATGGGCCTTGCTTCGGCCTTGCAGCCTACAGCCTCCTTCTCTTCAGGAGGCTGAGGCTCTTCAGGGTTTACCCCCAGTTACAAGCCTAATTCACAGGGCAGGGCTGTATTGATACAAACCCTTTGGGTAGTTTGGGACCATGGGCACTACCACCCGCTTTGAGGCCCTTGCAGGTACCTGGCATCCAGCATCTGCAGTGTGGTCAGGATCCTGCTGAGGGAGCCAGGGTAAAGCTGGTCTCAGGTAGGACATCCTCAGCTCTGGTAGAAGTGGTGTGGGCCAGTGCCTATGCCAGTGCCTCCCCATCTCTGGGGTTGGTGCTGCCCTATAAAGGAAGTTCCAGGTTGGCCATCCTGGACCCCTGTATACTCCCATGTGCCCTGCAGCCACTGCCAGATGCTGAGAGCCCTGTGGGGCTCATCATAACCTGCAGCTGTGGCCTCCAGGCTATAGGCAGCACCAGATGCACTGGCCACTTGTTGTCCTTCTGGGTTGGGCTTCGGGCCCAGGTGGCTTCTGGCTCTCAGCCTGCATGGGGGATGGGCACATGTGGAACACATTGCCTGCTGTCTGCCCATCTCACTTGGGGAGCAGGTGCATGGCAGAGAGGCATGCTGTTGGCCTGTGGACTCACCATCAGGATGGCCCAGAGGGTCCATGGACTGTAGGGCAGCCTGGTAGCCATTGTCCTAGCAAGTGCAGGACCCAGCTTGGTCCTTACTACAGCAGTCCATAATCTAGGGTGCCTCTGGATCTTTTGATGGGTGCCATTAGGGGTTAGGCAATAAGAAGCTAAACTAAGCAGATAAGAGCAGGCACAGGCTTGTCCCTGCCCGGCTGATTCCCCATTCCCACTGCCAGGCTCATCTGCAAGGAGGTAAGCACTGTAATTTTTAAATTAACTGTGAAATTCGTTGTCACTTACTTCATAAAAGTTATGGAGAGGGGCCTTGAGTTCAAAAAAGTTGAGAACCATTGGTCTAATCTGTTCTTAAAAACATCTATTCCAAGAAGGTAATCTATTCCAGCTCTTAACTAGCTCTAAAGTTTGAATATTTTTCATAATGTCTAACCCAAGTCTTTCTTGCTGCAATTTAAGCCCATTAATTTCTGTTATATCCCCAGTGGACAAAGCAGTGAAATCAGAATATGAACTTTCAGTTGAGGTGGGGGGGGAGGGGAGACGCACACAAAGTGTGAACATGTAACTTGAGTGTGAGCAATGATGAACTGAATCTGCAAAGAGCCTCTGAGAGGTAAGGAACAGCAGTCACTAGTGCCCGGGAGGAAGCTCCCCAGCCCAGCTCCCCCGCCCATTGGAGCACACCACATTTCCAGTGTTCTGCAGGGAAGAAATTCCCACAGATACCCCTCAGGATTTCCTCCCTCCATCCTTTTGTTCACGTTAATCAGATGCAGTATCTCTCAGAAACAAAACAGATTGCTTCTAAGTCCAAGATTTGCATCCAGTGCCTTCTTGACTCTGTGGAAAGGGGGAATGCTATGCTTTCCTACTCCAGTCTGTTCAAACAGCAGAAGATCTGACTTGCCATTGGTCCTCTCCAGACCCCAATCCCAGATCAGATGGAGAATGCATGACATGTTTTTAGCATCCACAGCAAAGATATCCCATTCACTACTCAGACCTTTAAGTTAGGATGCATTCATACATTGTTTTTCTTGCAAAGGGCTGTTTCCTCTATAGGTACCACAGTAAAGTCTCTCAGAGATATTTAGAATCAAAGGGCAAGGCCTGTTAACAGTAGCGGTTTTGAGCTAGAATGAATCTCAGAAATTTCCAAGTGGAAAGATATGACAGGGACAAGAAAGCAGGCATCTTAAGGCTAACACCAAGAGGTGCAAGGAAGGGTTTATGACGGCTAACCTGACCATCTTGAACTGGATCCTAGAGCTGAATATACTGAGTACCCTCCAGTCCAAGACAAATTGCCACCTTCCTTTTCTTTTCTGAATTAGAAAGTAACTGATGTACAAATCCCTTCCTGATGCTGAAGGGCCTCCTGTTAACTGCACGATCCTAACAAAGGTCTCTGAAAAGGGTTGGGAAAGAGCAATTAGAAGCAGGCATTGAATTGAACTGCTGCAGCCAGCTCACAGTGTCCAAGACTCACTGGTCCGTAATAATATGGGTCCATGTTTGCTCAAAATGGACCAAACAGTTCCTATAAGGGGACATAGGCTAGGATCCTTGGAGTTGATTCAATTATCTCAACGGTCCTTTCAGAATGACTGTCTATGACCTGAGGTGGAATGAGACAAATGAGATGTCAGAGTGGGTTGTCTCTCACCTATGGAAATGTTGTTTATTCCTAGGCATTTCAGATGATCTGTAATGGAAGGAGGATGAGGGCTGCATTGTTGATTCTTACAGGGCCTGTGTATTCCTTGATGCATTTTCTTATAAGTGTCCATGTACAGCTGTTGTCGCCAACCTTTTTAAGTAGGAGATCACTCTTGGCATTTAAAAGCAATCCAAGTTCTACCGTGCACTGCCACCACTCCCCCTCCCCCAGCAGGTAAGTCTGTGGGGGTTGGGGGGCAGATCAAGGCAGAGGGAGAAAAATGTATTTGGGAGTATGCCTCCCCAGCAGGTAAGTCCCACCTGGCCATGGCCCCACTCAACTTACCCCTGCACGTGCCTCTGTGGCACTGCCCCTCACCATGGGGGCCTTGATCTAGCCCCCGCTCCTTCCCTCCACCACAGACTGATCAAGACTAAAAGGAATAAGAACACTGTCTCTATTGATGGTGCCAAAGACCTTAGTACCACTAGAGAGCTTGGTACTCAGTGCTGTAGCAAGGGAGGGCCAAGCGGGGAGATTGCCCTGGGCATCAAAGCGAAGTGGTGCCAATAGGCGAGTCAAGATCAGGCTAGTGAGCTGGGAGCAAGTGCCTCCCATGTGCCCTGGCAGGGGGTGGGGAGTGGGCCACCTGAGGTGCAGCCCATGCAGGATGCCCACCCCTTTGCCTTTGCCAATGGCTCCTCACAAGCCACTGCACCTCTCTCCCATGCCCTGCTCGGGTTCCATCACCCCCATATCAGATCCCGGCTTCGCATAGCCCACCCACAACTCCAGCTCTCAACACTGATACAGTCTGCTCACTTGCCAGCAGCACTTGCACAGCACTGCCTCCCTCCCTCCTCGGCTGCATTGGTAGGGCCGTGCACCCACACTGGTATAGTCCATGCTCCCCCCCTGCAACTGGCATTGGTGTGGCCCACTCACACCCTAGTAAAGCCCAACATAGGGGTGGTATAATCCATCTCTCCCACTCCCCGCAAAGACATGTCCCCCCAAACCTGGAATGTATGTTTTTTAACTATAAATTTTGTATGTATGGTAATAAATGTAATATTTTTCTTCTTTGACACACAATTAAAATTATTATTTTTAATAATAATTAAAGGCAGTGTTTTCAGTCTTGTCCCAGGTGCCAAACTTCCTTCCTATGGCACTGTTGGTACTGAAAGTGATAATGATTCCAGTGGCATTAAGGTGATGGATGTGGATGGCCATGGAGATTCAAGGCACATCTACCCTGTGTCAGAAAGCAGTAGGAAGCATTTCCATGAAAACATGCTCTTCCCACTTGCTGTTATTCCACACATGCTAAAAATGACATACCGCTTCCTTGTGGCACCTGCCCAGGGCACACCCACCACTGTTGTCTGGCTCTCAGTCTTCGGTGTATTCATGACAGCAGCACTGGGTGTCAATGCCACTGTAATGGCAGCCACAAGACATGTTTTTGGCATGCAACATGTGCAGAGCAGGGCAAAGTGGGCTGGGAATGTTTTGACAGCAGTGCTTCCAAGCACTGACTGACATAGTGTAGACATTAATATTATGAGAGTCTGAGAGCATAAGTCTGTCAGTACCACGACTCTAAGTCAATGTTTGTGCATGTGGCAGGGCAGACAGTATGGCTGTTCAAAATTTTAGTCACTGATTCAATTCGGTTGA
Source organism: Crocodylus siamensis (assembly GCF_052110815.1). Lineage (NCBI taxonomy): Eukaryota > Metazoa > Chordata > Crocodylia > Crocodylidae > Crocodylus > Crocodylus siamensis. Next base: position 255,667,642 of record NC_143395.1, read on the forward strand.
ATTCAGCTCAATTCGGTGGCCAAATCTCCGAATCCGAACTGAATCGGGAGATCCTTTAATCTCTCTGAATTGAATTGGAACTCAGGCAGCTTGTGAATGCTGAGCTGCTGGGGCAGATTGAGCATTCCACAGGGGCGTGGACCAGCGTGCTCGGTGGCAGACCCAGAAGTGGACCAGAAGCACCCAGGATTTTACCCTTCAAACTTTCCTTACCCTTTATCTCACTGACTGGTACTTTCTTGTCTGACTTAAATCTATTCATTCCATCCAGGAAGAGCACACACCAACTACAGATGCTTCCCCAGCTTGACGAAGGGTACTTAAAGCTGAAAACTTGCTAATTTGTCCAACTGTTTGAGTTGGTCTAATAAAAGATATTAGATTTACCCAACGAACCTTGTCTGCCTATGTCCTTAGACCAGCACAACTACAACCTACACCTGTATGAACACTTCATGCACACTTCTGACCCAAACGTCTTTGAGCTTGAGTGCATAATGCTCATGTACACACAGAGTGCACTATACATTTGGGCAATTACACAAAGGAGAAAATGCAGCTACTCCAGCTGGTTCTGAGTGCTGTCAGCTGATACTGAAGACATTGGGAAGTGAGATCATTCAGAATTAGAACAGGATAGGAAATCTTAAATAGCACATATTTCATGAGAAAATGCCAAATTTGTCGGCATCGAAACATTCCATTTTGAAGAAACGCTCATCAGTAAAGTGTTCTCAGCTCTAGGACAGATAAAAAAAAAAAAGAAATGTATCCTTCAATGTCCAGCAGCCTCATGCTCCAAGCTCTTCAATAGGATGGCAGAAATCCAAAGTTAAATCCCTTTCCCATTCCTCCATATTCTTGCCAGGTACTCCCACCACCAAGCGTTTTGCTATTCTGTGACAGTTATTCTTTCTTTCTCTCATTTTTTCCCCCCTAGAATATGTTAGAAGACCTTGGGTTTAAATCAAGAAGTTGAGTAGGGAAAAGAATTAGAAATATCTAGAAGTTATAGCAGGCAGTCCATACCTTGTAGAAAGAGCCTTAACAAGATATAACAAAGGTAGCGAGAGAAACTGAGGAGTTTCTTATTTGACTTAAACTCAAGAGACAAGAGGTCAGTAGAAAAGGATTATACAAGCTGCAATGTAGCCAGGAAGCAGAGGTAAGTCCCTAAAACTTTCCAAAAAAATGTCCTAGACCTTTCCTAGACATAAGCAACCAGAAGCTCTGCTCCCTTTCTCTCCTCCACAATCTCTGGCACCTTAGCCAGTAGTGCACATTCCCTGTCAAATGTTGGACCACTAATTCAGTGCTGATACAGAGGAAAGATTGCTATCTAGGGTGCCTACAGAGGTTTAGGGGATGCGCTCTAACTCATGCCGTGTTACATAAAGTACTATGAGCTAGAGCCCCCTCCCTCCATTCCCCCTGACCCAAAAGACATTCACCTGTTGGGTCAGGAGGGATCGAACCTGCCTGCACTAGCCCTGGCCAGCAGGCAGGGGCACTCCAGCAGCCTCCAAGAACCTGCCCCTCTTCCCAGCCTCACCCCCAGCTCCAAGGCTTTCAGCAGGGGAAGGAGGGGGAGAGAGAGGGAGCAACATGGACTTTGCTGTGCCTAAAGCTGAAGCGGGGGACAGGGTGGAATGGAGCCCTCTTATCTTGCAGGCCAGCCTGGGTCCCTCCAATATCCCAGCTAGAGTAGCTTGGGGTTGGGTGCAAAGTGAATAGAGGCTCCCTGCACCTGTCCCCTGCCTGGGCATCTTGACAGCCTCTAGACAGACTCCTCCTCCCTCCCCTGCTGACAGGCCTACAAAGGCACTGAAAATTAACTCTTGAAGGAACACTAGTTCCCTAAGTTGCTCTGTTTTAGAACACCTTCAGATAATAGTAGATTTGATGAGAGTTAATTTTTTGCACAATTGGTCATTTAAGAAGGTCTCTGCAGCCATGCACATGTGATACATCATGGCTATAAAATACTTTCAGGGGCCTGATTACATGAAAATGTAACTTGTATAGGTGCCCCTATTGAATTGCCATGGCACACTTCCTAATGTATCTAGAAATTTCCCCAGGACTTGAATCCATATGTGCTTTGTTTGTAAGAGCTGACCAGATTGTAGTATGATGCAACAGGGCTACTGGTATGAACAGTATCTTTCCCACACATCTTTTCCAAGAGTCCCAAGTGATTTATGAAGAGTATACCAAAAAAATGAATTTCCCCTGTTCTTTAGCTATTCTATGAAGTTCTGTCATATTTTGTTTGTGTACTTGTTCCTTTTTTTAAACAGATACTCTTTGCTTAAATGGAAAGAAACTTGCTAATGTTGCAATATAAAGAAAACTGGAGAAAATGCTGTTAGAAAATGCGAGTACTGGAGAGGTCTACGTTCAGTTTCTTTGAATAACTTTTGACATTATTAAAAATAAGTGAGAGGAGGTGCACAGAAAGGCATTCCTCAGATTTTATAGGAATCAGAGTATTTCTTTGGAAATTTTACAAAGTGCATTTTTAAAAGTTTTTTCCGCCAAAAATTTTGCATAAAGAAATCATTGATTGTTCAACTAGCCCTTTTAACAGCAGGCAATCTGCTTTAAAAGCTCTCACAGTATTTCTCCAAACAAGGCTTTGTATGAAAACAAAACACCCTAGGGGCTTCTTGAAATACCAGTTAGCAGCTTTATAAAAATCTACTTCTAAGATTAACTAGGCTACAACTCAAATAGATCATAGCCCTACAAATCTTGCATGAACATGAAGTAGGTTTGTGTTAATTTGTCTCAGAGGGCATAATTGAAATGCTCCTCTCTCATCTTTGTAGAAATCAACTCTAGGTGTCTAGATGGTACACACCACCAGACACTTTTAAGGGAAAATTTTTGTTTCACGGGTTGCTGTCATACACAATGCTCTGCCTTTCCTATGTACTTAAAATTCCATGTTCATATTATGTCGGGAGTGCAAAATGGCATCACTGAAATCTACTCTGTGTAGGGATCTACTTAATTCACCTTTTGTGGATTTCGCAGAAACTGCGAAATCTGGGTTTATCCACAAAACCAAAATAATAAAAAAAAAAATGCCTACTCCCCAGTGGGAGCCAGTAGCCCCCACTGCTGGGAGGGGAGGGCACCTGCTGGAAGGATGGCACAGAGGGTAGCAGAAAAGATGGCATCTGCTACCTTGTCCGTCTTCCCCACGGGGCCTCTCTACCAATCAGCACCAAGACGCAGGGCCACAGGAAGAGCAGCTAGTAATCAAGATGGAGGCCACCCCTTCATCCTTTATTCCCCACCACCCCACGGGCCTCTCTGCCTATCAGCACTGAGGGGCGGACTGCTGTGAAATGATTGCAGAATTAGAACTTAACAGTGTGATCACCCATGAAAACTGGTTAGTACCACCACAATTTAAATAGACCCCTAACTATTTCATAGATTTCATAGACATTAGGGCTGGAAGGGACCTCGGGAGATCATCGAGTCCAGCCCCCTGCCCAAAGGGCAGGAAGTCAGCTGGGGTCATAGGATCCCAGCAAGATAAGCATCCAATTTACTCTTGAAGGTGTTCAATGTAGGCGCTTGAACCACCTCCGCTGGCAGACTGTTCCAGACCTTGGGGGCTCGGACAGTAAAGAAATTCTTCCTTATGTCCAGCCTGAAACGCTCTTGCAGGAGTTTGTGACTGTTCGACCTCATCATCCCTTGGGGCGCTCCGGTGAACAGACGTTTCCCCAGATCCTGGTGGTCACCCCTGATAAGCTTATAGGTGGCCATCAGATCACCCCTGAGCCTGCGCTTTTCCAGGCTAAAGAGTCCCATGGCTCTCAGCCTGTCATCGTAAGATCTGTTTTCCTGACCTCTGATCATGCGCGTGGCTCTCCTCTGGACTCTCTCAAGCTTCTCCACATCCTTTTTGAATTGTGGAGCAGTACTCCAGCTGCGGCCTCACCAAGGCCGAGTACAAGGGGAGAATGACGTCCCAGGATTTGCTTGAGAAGCATCTATGGATGCAAGCCAGCATTTTGGTCGCTTTACTAGCCGCAGCATCGCATTGCAGGCTCATGTTCAACTATGTGGATCCAAGCAACTTTTTGTTCCAATTCTGCACTGACCACTTGAATTTCACATTTCATTGCAAAAAGAGAAGTGCACAGAACACAGGAGACGCACGTGCATCCTTCTACGTGTGCCCGTTTTTTAGCAATGAAATATTCACCCACTAGGTTCAGTAAGCCATAAAAGTGCAGAGCAAAGCTCAGATTTTCTAGATGTTTCAAAGAAACATCAATAGGAGCTCCCAAAAGTTATAACACTACCCAGCTTCAATCTAAAGTAGTAATGTGGCCTTTATCTGGGTGACTCAATCCTTAACATATATTTCCTTACAACACCCTTGTGAGGTAAGAGAGGATTATTATCCCAGTTTAACAGATGGGGGACTGAGATACGGCAAGATTAAGTGACTTGCCTAAAGTCATACAAGCAGCCTGTGGTAGTGTAGGGAATTGAACTCAAGTCTCCTGAATCCAAATCTAAGAGCCTAACTACCAAACTGCCTTTTCTGTCAAAGCTCAAAACGTTCCCCCTATCATGTCCCATTTTTTTTACCTTTAAAAGACTTTTATGGGCTTTCATCTTTACAGGTCTTTTTGAATTCTTAGTTCCCAGAGGGGCTTCCACCATTTGTAAATAAGACAATAAAAATAAACTGTTAAAAATATCAAATCCTGACAAAAAATATAGTTGAGACATTTGCTTTTTGGGAAACTCTCCACATACTGCAGTCGACATGCACACTTAATCATGCCTAGAAACATTTACTGTAGGATATATTTTTAGGCAATTTTTCAAATGGCAAATTTCCACCAGGGTACAGCACTTGCCCTGTCATCATTAACTATACAGAAAATATTAGTCTAGAGCTGGCCCGCCCAATGGCAGGGGGAAAGTGTTACACCCAAGTTCAAGAGAGGCACAGAGTCTCTTGCTGTGTGGGCCAGCGGAGACTAAGCACATTACACACATACTTGGCCATCGCCACTAGAAAAGGCCAAAGGCTTCTCCTGCAGCGTGCTCCTTGTAGGAGGATTCTGGAGCTGAATAGGTTTCAGCTGCACAGGATGTTGCTTGGCTGCAATGAAAGATGAAAAAAAGATGTAGGAGTCAATCCCTGGAAAGGAGAGGTTGGATTTAATGTGGATTAATGTGACAGCCAAGAATCTGAAGGGTGGTAGAAAACCCAAGAGGCCCCACAGCTCCCGTCTTAGCACATGCCTGCCAAGTCACACAGATTTGCAGTGTGACACATGTCTTCCATTTTGGATCACATGGCCACACAAATAATCCAGCTGTTCACATGGCTTTCTGCAGGCTGCTGCTCCCTTCCCTGCGATGGGCCAGCACCACACGCTGTTTTACTGCATAGCTTCTTTTTTCTATTTTTGCTTAAAGTGTTTATTGATTATAAGAATAAAAGCAACATACAGAACTTGCACTGAGGTGACTGAGATAATTCCTAAGGATAGTAACCTCTCTCCCTTTAGCCGTTCCCTCCTCCTGCTTCATGGCTTACGTATCTGATCTCACATGGATGTGCAGTAGCGGGGTAGACAGAATGGGTCTAATGGCTCCTATTAAGCACATCCCTTAAGTGTGTTCTTGAATTGGGACCTTAGAGAATGGAATGATAAGTCACTTACACAAAGCACCAGTCATAATTTTTTTTAAAAGAAGAGTTGCTGAATTGGCAGCTGGAAAGACGGAGCTTGGAAAACATTTTGACTTGCTCAAAGATATAATACAGTTGGAACAGATCAGATCGTAATTGGAACAAATGAGATGATAATAGTAAACTTCTCTAAAAAGCTTTCTTTTTCTCCCCAAAGAATCCTAACCACTCTCATCCTTAACTGTAGCCTTCTGTGACTGACAAAAGGATTACTAAATGTATAGAGTCAGTTTTTACCCCTTACAGAAGTCTTGTTAAATACTTTGTGTTGCCCCCACCCACATTTGTGTTGCAAATGTAGCCAGCTCCTTGACCCACTGCCAATCCACAATGTAGAGGGCCAGCATGCCAAATCCGGCAAGTGCTGCTGGGAAATAGCGCCTCAATTGGACTGGCAGTTTAAATAAAACTGCATATGAGGTAAAAGGTTACGGAAGAATATTTAAGCTCCTCTACACCCTCAGGTTCTTTCCCCAAGGATCTTTGTTTCTTTAGCCCTTGTTGCCAGTGTACTGAGAGTTATATTGGTTTATGTTTTTAAGATAACCTTTCAAATATTGTTATGGGCTCAAATACTATTATAGGCCCAGATTTTATTTTTAAAATAAAAATTGAGATTTGAATTTACTTTTTCTAAGCCTCTTAGGACCACAGAAAGAAAGGAAGGAAGGACTTTGACTTTTTAGCTACTTTATTCAGGGGTTCAGGGTACAAAACGTTGGCCCCTCTGGGGTCCCGGTCCGATATACAAAGCAAAGACAAACAAATTACCATTAAACCAAGAGCACCATGTCATTACATTCATAACATCATCCTGTGATGGATACCTTCATTGAGTTACATGTCGTGTCTAACATGCCATTAAGCAGTCAGGACACTGGCCACATGGTCATACAGCCAAAACCATCTACAAACAAACAATTCCTACCCTGCTCTAGCCAACCACACATGTGATAACACCTTCAACTTCCCACACAAAAAAAAGAGAGCAAAAAGCAGCCTGGTGAGGGTCCAGGGCACATGCAGTCTGACACTGAGCCTGCCCAGTCACCTAGGCAAGTCATGAGATCAGAGCGCGTATTGAAGACAGCTGTCTTCCACGTAGCACAGTGCTCCCTCAAGGGCCCAGCATGCCTCAAAGGTGAGCACTGCCTGCAGACAGGCAGACTTTTATAAATGTTTATTAGGAGAAGAAGGGGGTAACAGTACAACAAGGGACCCCCTGAATGGCTCAATGCACTTGGAAGGTGGGGACTGTCCACTGGAGGACCGTATGCTCAATCCCAGCAACAGGCATGCCTGGACCAAGAACTGAAAGAGCCATAGAGCATCATCAGAACCAGGCACAGCAAGCCAGTTCTTCCAGCTCTTGAGGATGCAAGCCGGTTCCTCCAGCTCTTGGCCTGGTCAAGCAGAAATTTGGCCAGGCAGATGACACCCCCCCTTAGCCACCAGGTATGAAAAGGAAAAAAGAAGAAGGTACCTTCTGAGGGGTCCAAGTCCAGCTCCTCAAACAAAGTGCCAAGGGTAGCAAAAACTGGTGGGAACTGGGGGCACCTGAGGAAGACATGGAACAGATCCTCCTCTACCTCCCTTGGACAAAAGGGGCAGGCCACTGATGCAGCTGGATTCATATGGTGAATGAGAGTGCCATTGGCCAGTATCCCATGCAGCAACCACCACTGGGAGTTGCCAGTCCTTTTGGCAGTGGGCAGATTAGAAAGCGTGTGCCAAGAGGGGCAGGTCAGAATGAGTGCTGGTCCCACTAGGTGCCCTCACCTCATCATGTCAGGATGAACGGCAAGGACATGGGCATGATGGACATGAATCACCCCCATGTACAGGGTCTTCTGGGGGACTGCATCAAAGTGAAACCTGGCATCACTGTCAGGAGGTACAGGAAGAACCATTAAAGTGCCAGGCCCACCACCCAGGTCACGGCCCATGGCTGGGATGATGGGCAGAGGCAAAAAGGGCTCACTGGGGACATTTCCAGCAGGAATGATCCACACTGCTCGGTGGTCCTCCAGGGCAGCCATGGCCTGGAAGTCTCCCAGGAGACGGGTGGCACAGCAGACCGACTGCATGCCCAAATGGGTAGCCAGACCCTTAGCCAACACCCAGTCCAGCCGGCCATATCAGTGTCATGGAAATTTTTCGAGTATGTGCTGCCAGTACAGAAGAGGTTAAACTGACATGGGCGGTTTGATTCTGTGAGTGGAAAGTTCCAAGGCTCACCCAGCCCTTGCCCGCTGGGTGACCTGCGGACCTGTCAATCATTGTTGACCTACTTTCCCCACAGAGGCATGCTCAGACTGTGTCAGCTCCTGACTGAGAGCATGCTCAGTCAGAACCTGACATGAGGTAATCGGACTAGAAATTTCTCTGCGGAGAGCACTTTGATTGGCCACTAAATTCATATAAAAGTTCAGTGAGCCCCTCCTGGAGGGGGGGAGATCGTGTGGACTGGAGACAGAGGCTGCTGCTGCAGGGACTGTCTCTCAGTCAGGCTCTTGGGCCTATAGATCTCCTCTCTCACCTCTGTTGCTGGTTGCTTTTCGTATTAATCGTTACGTACATTCTGACTACGCTTGCCTGGCTTCTGACTTACCTTCGTATTGACTAACAGCTACGATTGTGGATCACCCTTTGGACTCTGTTATAACCCGGTTCCGGATCATCGACCTCGGCTTTCTTCTCTGACTACGATTCTGCTCATCCCTCTGAACCAACGTCTCCGCTGCATCATCTCCTGGCTTCCGACCTCGGCTTTCTCCTTCAACCACCCGATTGTCCATTACCTTGGACTGGCGTCACGCAGTTCATCGTTCAACTGTTACAGTTTTCGTTTTGTTGTTTGTATCATCCATTTAATGAGCTGTTGACCAGCCCTGGGACTAGGTCTTCGGACTGAACCTCATGGGCCAACAGACCCCTTTGTTGTTTACTGTTGTTCGTTCCTAACTGTAACTGAAGACTTCTCTGCCTACGCCTGAAGCGTAAGTGAAATAAATCCACCTTAATTTCAATCCGCTCCGAGTCCCTATCTCCCGACTCTACGCCGTTAATCCCACCTGTCTGTATCTGATTGCCACCCCGGCCCACCGTGACCTTGGGGCCCGATCCATTCAGTTCGGTTTTCCCCGACAATCAGAAACATGGCCCAGCCAGAGAAAGAAAGAAAGAAAGAAAGTCTATACCTTTTTTCCCTTTTATATGTCTTTGGTGAAATGCATTAAATTATTCAGCCTTCTTGTAAACCTCAGGCTAGAATGAACACATTGTAAAATAATACTTGATTCCTATTTTCTTCATGGTAATTAGTCCTGTTCTAGTATACCTGAAAATATACACATCCCTTTGGAAACAGTAAACATACATGGCATTTAGCAGTTCACTTAAATGGCTTTATCAGACATAATCATTTCCATCTTTGCTATTTCAGTCAGACTAAAAGACAAACACTCATTACTGCCTTTTTACATTACTCTTCACCAAAATGTATACCTTTTTTTTTTTACTATAAGTTGGGAAAAACAGATATAACAAAACATGTGCTAGGAATTGAGATGATTTCCTTGTGCTTCCTTTCAATTTCAGGACTTTCCCCCCTCCCCCAAATTTCAGGACTTTCCCCCCACCCCTTCCCCCTCACCCAAATTAAGTTTCAACAAATCTTGCAAAAGATGTCATGAAGTATCAGAGAACAGTTTCATTTATTCCCCTGTGATTAGGTCTCATTACACAAAGAACATGATTATCAGCTTTCCAGAACCTCAGGCCCTTTCTGCCTGCCAAACCAGCAATTACACTTTCATTTTCAATTTTAAAATTTTATTTTTTTAAATATTTTTTAACTTTTAAACATCTGTTTCTACCAGAATAGTTGAACAGCAGTAAATTAAAAGCAAACATTCAGGCACGTGATGACTATATAAACAGAAGATATGTTTTAAAACCCGTTCAAGGTAAAGTTCGACACTGGAATCAAGCTCACAAACTCATGGGGCCAAATTGAGGGCAGTCATTATATAAATGGGCCTGTGAGTTAAAAATAATGCTTGCCAAATAGTGAGACAGCCCCAATCCAGTTCTTGCTGAAGAAGCTAATGGAAAAACTGCCATTGGCCTTTCTGAGAGCATTAGGTCATTATTGTAGTCCTATACATTGAGCAGTATCATATACACCCCAATGCCAATTATTCCTTTTAGGAGTATAAAATAAACTGGCAGGGACAGACATAAAGAAATTAAATCAATGTATAACAGCAGCCGCACAAACAAAAAGTAATAAAATAAAGCAAGTAATGTTTTCTACATACCTCAAGGTACCAGGTGGCTCATGAATGCTGAGATGCTGGGGCAGATGGAGTGTCCCACAGGAGCATGGGTGGGTCCCCAGCATGCTTGGTGGTGGACCCGGAAGTGGATCAGAAGCACTTCCGGTCCACTTCCAGGTCCACCATGGAGCACAGGGGGGACCCCCACTCTGCCCACTGGCTCGGCAACTGGTGTCTCCTGGGTCTGGGGGGCACCCAGGGTCACCTCACAGCTGACTGCCAAGCTGGCAGTATGGAGGGAGTCCACCGCCAAGCACACAGGGGGCCCCCCTCATACTCCTGTGGGATGCTCCATCCACCCCAACATCATAGTATTCATAAGCTGTGCCTGGTACCTTGAGGTATGTAGAAAAAACATTTAAAGCTGTTTCTATGGCCAAATTGCTGATTCTCTGAATCAGCATAGAATCTTCAGATTCGGATTCAGCCAAATCAAATTGGGATCCAAATCAACTAATTGAATCACTATCTCTGATTCAGGCTGAATCCAAATCAAATACAGCCTGCTTTGTACACCCCTACTGTAAACCTTCACACCTTGCCAGAGGCAGCTGTTGCATTCACAGTATTCTGTTTAGGAATTAGGTCTATTTACTGAATGAAGCAGAGAGAAAGGGAGACCTTATAGATCATTTTGGTATTGTGGATGAGGTGTGGCAAGCTCAGGATGGGTAAAAGAAATTGGAAGAACTCATGTAAGATAAGTCTTTGCTCCCCAGCATAACAGTTTTCAGAGTTGGTCTCCCTCCTACTGCTGGAGGCACTGAATAGCAGTCAAACAAAAGAACACTCCACATTTCAGGGTTTTAAAGAAAAGTGATGTGTTTGCAATAAAAGTATCATTGCCAAGGACTGTGGTTTTGTCCTTTAGGCCAGGGGTGGCTAACCTGTGGCATGGGCAGCTGCTGTGTGTGGAACATGAGCATGTGGATGCTTGGTAAAGGCAGGCAGCAGAATGAAGGCAGGGAGAGTTTGAGTCCCTGGTTATGCAAAGCAAATCTCTGCTGTAAGAATAGTGTCAAGTGTCACTGCCAAGAAGTAGACTAACCCTTCCCTATGTTGGGACCCAGAGGCCTTCAGGTATGGGTGTGACCTTTGTGCTCAGCTCAAGCTGCATGCTTAGCTTAGACTGTACCCAATGAAAGAAGATGGAAAAATACTGTCCCTGACACCTGGGTTAACCTAGCCCTACAGCCACTGCCAAATTAAAGACTTAGAACCTTGCTTGCCATAGAAAACTATGGCAGTTGCAGGACCTGGGAAGAGTTAACTTAATTCTTGGTGGTGACACCTCTCTTGCATGGGGATCAGGGAAGGGGTAGGCCTTAGCATGTGGCACACTGCCAAAAAGGTTAGCCTTAGGCAGCAGTAGTCACAATGGCTAGGAAGAGAAATTACACATAAACTGGTATAACTGATAGGAAACAGGTTTAAATCTGTAATATAACAAAAGTTCAATGCACATAAACCACTTTCAAAATAGCCAAACCTGGTTTAAGATAAACCTGGATGGATGTAGTATCAGACTTAACTGATTTAGGTTGAACTGGTTTATTGAACTTCTGTTCCAGATCCCCTCCAGATTCAAGTGAACTCACAGTTCCCCCCCCCATCCCAGAATGCTTTTCTCCTCCCTGCAACGCCCCTCTCCTCACCTAGGGTGGATGGGCTAGCCTTGGGCCCCAGCTATCTGCTCCAGCTGAGCCCCTCCCCCCTCCCCGCCTTCTGGCCTGGGCCCCTGAAAGCATGTGGCTGCATTTTTGGAATCAAAAGTGAATGTCTGATCACTTGCTTATCAGTTCAATCAACGCAGCTTAGACTAACCTGTGAAGACAGAATCAATTCAGCCTTGGGCTTTTTGACTATCTGCACTTAGCCTAAAGGCCATAGAATCCCTAAACAGGTCTCCCACTGTTGCAACAAAAAGGAAGTACCCAGCAGACTAAAGAGCTAATGAAAGCTAACCATACTATTATATGATCTCTGGCTTTTGTGTTTCTTTTCATAGTTTTTAGTGTTGGAAGGAACCTGAGCAGATCACCTAGTCTGACCCTCTGCTCTAGGCAGGAATGAGGACTGGGATCATAATACCCTAGCCAGATAGCTATCCAACCTACTTTTGAAGACCCCCAAGGTAGGGGAGAGCACCACCTCCCTTGGGAGCCCATTCCAGAGCCTGGCAGCCCTAACCAAAAAGTAATGCCTCCTGATACCAAGCCTGAACCTGCTCTCAATCAATTTGTGACCGTTATTCCTTATTATCCCAGGTGGTGCCCAGGGGAACAGAGCCTCACCTATTTTCTGCTGGTTCCCCTGGTGAGTTTATAGATGTCCACCAGATCTCCTCTGTCTTCTCTTGTGGAGGCTGAACAGATTCAGGCCCTTTAGTCTATCTTTGAAGGGCCTGGCCTGCTGCCCCTTGAACATGTGAGTGGCCTTCCTCTGAACCCTCTCAATGCTACATCTCTCTTGAAGTGTGGCACCCAGAACCAGATGTAGTACTTCAACTGTGGCCTGACCAGTGCCGCACAGAGGGGAAGGATCACCTCCCTGGACCTGCTTGTGATGCATCTGTAGATGCACGACAAGGTGCAGTTAGCCTTACTGACTGTTTCCTCGCATTGGTGGCCATGTCCATCCTGGAGTCAACAATGACTCCAGGATCCTTTCAGCCACTGTGTTGTTGAGAAGGGTGTTCCCCAGCCTATAGGTGTGTTGCTTTTTCCTTCTCCCTAGATGCAGCACCTTGCACTTGTCTCTATTGAATTCCATCCTATTTTCATCCTCCCACCTCTGTAACCTGTCTAGATCTAGTTGAATTCTGTCCCTCCCCTCCAGTGTGCCCACTTCTCCCCACATCTTATTCTTTCACATATTATCAGGTTTGCATATAACCTTGCATAACTAGTATTCCTGGCAATTATGGAGAGACTGCTATCACTTTCAAAGCTAAACCTGCAAAATATGCTTTTTATGGTTTTAGCTAAATGGTCACATGCTTTACCTTTATTTCCTCCAGCACTATTTAATAACTGCTAAGGAATTTCTTACGAAAAGAAAAGGACTTTTTGGTGATATGTATTATTGAACTAACTGCTTAGTTAGGAGAAATGTTAGACTAGTTTTCAGGAATAAAGAAATTCCTTATCAGTCACCTTTTCCCACTTTCCTTTCTCCATGGAACCATCTCTCCAGTGTGTGAATGATTTCTGTTGCTTCCATCATATGAATTGTTGTGATGTTACCACTAATTAACCATTATTTGGTTTTTAAGTTTCTTAAATTAAAACAGTATTTTTGTTTTGCTGATTTTTCTGAAATTTTATTTATTTCATCCATACCTGAGGTGACTTTCTTTCTCTAAAATGATAGCCTGTCCCCTTAAGAGGAGGCAGCCAGCCTGGCTGAGGGCCTGCAACTTTGTGAAGGCAAATGAGAAAATGGTTTGCTTGGAGCCAAAATCCCTAGCAGGCTGAACCAGAAGGAGGTGTGGAGAACCACCAGAGATGGGACACTCCCACAAGCCTTCTGTGGAAAGACAGGTGCCACAGTGGACCCCTCCCAGTGTCTAGAACAACAAAGGTTATTTTTTTTGTTTTGTTTTTTTCTTGTTTTATTTGTTAAGGCTAAGTACAGACAATCAAAAAAACCAAGGCTGAATCGATTCAATCTTCATGGGTTAGTATAAGCTGCATAGACTGAACCAATAAGCAAGTGAACAGACATTCACTTTTGATTCTGAAAATGCAGCCACATGCCTGCAGTGGCTCAGGCCAGAAGCCCGGGGGCACTAGAGCATGCCTCCCTGTTCAGCTGGAGCAGACAGCTTGAGTTAAGGCTAGCCCACCCACCCTGAGAGGGTCCTCCTGGGATGCTGGAGGACTGTGAGTTAACTTGAATCTAAAGCAGATCTGGGACCGAAGTTCAATTGACAAATGTAACCTAAATCAGTTAAGTCTGATACTACATCCATCTAGGTTTATCTTAAACCATTTTTTACCACTTTGAGCACAGTTTATGTGCACTGAACTTCTGTTGCGTTACAGATGTGAACCAGTTTCTGATCACTTATGTCAGTTTATGTGCAACTTCTGTCCCTACCCTAAAAGACAGTATATTTCTGGGGCTTGTTAAGAGGTGCTTGGGGAGCAAAAGCTTGGTTGAAGAGGCCTGAAGATAGCAATACACTACATTCCCAAAAATATCGCCTGCACTGCTCTATCCACTATAGGACACTTTCCATCTCCAACTGATTTCCGAAAACTGGACTAGGCTCTTTTGCCTTAATCTTACAAATGATACAAAAGGAGTGAGGTGTCTGCAAGGAGCTGTAGTGACTTCAATCCAGTGCCTTTCTAACTGATACAAGTTACCAGCTGAAAGATTAAAAGTCACTTTCAATTGTTTAGGACAAGAATTCGGCCACTTCACATTATTATGGCCATATACAGTGCCACATAAATAGTTGTTACAAGTCCTGTCATACATACAGAAAGCCACTGACTTAGTGCTTCTCCATTGCTCTGAAATAGCTCAGAAGAATTTCATGACAATATCTCCTGCATTCTATCAGAGCAGAGGAGGATTGGAACCGTATAAGTCATCACAGAAAGAAGTGGTGACTTGGAGCACTGGGATGAAATTGGATAAACAAGTTCAAGGTGATAGTTTTAGGGAGCAAAGACAGAAAGCTTTGCTATAAGCTAGAGACTTCACCGTTGGAAATGACAGAAGAGAAGAAAGACCTCTTCTAACTTATTAACTGTCCACAGGATGGCCATGAGTCTGCAATGCAATGAACCTCTGAAAAGAGCAAATTTGATCCTTGCATATATCATGTGAGCTATTACTAGTGGACAGAGAGAAGTATTAATGCCACTGTAGTTGTACAAGGCCCTGTTGGGACCTCATCTGGAAATCAGTTTACATTACTGTTCATCCATGTTTAGACACATGACCTCCAACTGCAGAGAAAGGCAATTAAGATGATCATGGGCATAGAAAGCCTGTCTTATAAGAGCAGACTAGAACTGATTTGTTTAGCCTAGCGAAAGGGAAAGCTAAGAGGGGATATCTATAAATAAATCAGAGAGATAAATAAGCTGTTTAAGCTAAAGGATGATGTTGGCACAAAAACAGATAGGAAGAAACTGGCAGTGAATAAATTTAGGTTTCTAACCATGAGAAGCATGAAGTTCTAGAACAGCCTTCCAAAAGAAATAGTGGGGGCAAAAAACCCAAACGGTTTCAAGATAGAGATAGATACATTTATGGAAGGAATTAGATAATGTGATGGTCTACAATATCAGGTGCTGGACTTGATATCCCATGAGATCCAATTCAGTCCTATTTTTTATGTTCCTAGCAACATCTTTGATGTTTTGATAAACAACAATTAAAGCCATATGATCCAACTGATGCCAGCAGGAACCGAAGGTGTTTACAGGAACAAAGGTTCAATGAGGATCTTGTAGAGGGGGGAAAAAAGGCATTTTCAGAATGGGGTTGAGAAATTCAAAGGAATTTTGAAGAGTCACTTTACAAACATATGTGAGAAACAAGGATTTCTTAGGGTAATATCTGTTATAGAACCAACTGTATAATTGGGATAGAGACAGACAAGCGTTTGAATGCAAGGCATTAGTCAATGAGGAGTCAAAAGCCAAGACATCCTTTGCATATCTCAAGAACTACAAAGCAGACAAAGACTATAATTCATTTGTGCTCTAAAAAATGAAGCAGGGAGGAAGGATTCTATTCTCCCCTGTACCAATGCCTCACCTTTCTACTATATAGCTGAAGAAAAAGGACTGACTAAATGAACAAAAACAGGTGAGAGCATGGTTACCTTTCAGATTCTACTATAAAAACAAAGAAGTCTTTAATAATTTCACAAGAATGAATTGTTTCTGCAAAACATATGCAGCGCATTTCAACAAGTAGTCTTATACTTTCTCTTCTGTACCTTAAATAAGTACTTAAAAATAAACAAAACAAAACTGAAAATGGTTGCAGTAGGTAAAATCCTGAAAATTTCCACTCTAGAAAAAGTACCATTATTACTAGAAGGGGGTTATAAGAAAAAAAAGAATTGGCTGCTTGGTAGCTGGTCTGAAAGAGAAAAATGGGTCAGAAAGTATGAATCACATAGAAATTGTCCTGGAAACTGAGGTACTCTTGGTGGGAAATAGACCAGAGTGGGAAGCAATGCAAATGAATTCCTTACAGCCATGAATATTAGACTGTGGGAAAGGTATCACCATCACTACATAAATCAAAGCCCAAAAGAGCAATAACTACAAACAAAATGTTGTGCAGAGTCACAAAGAGCGATAGTTTCCAAATCATGATACGCTCCATAGTCAATGGTGCAAAACATATACAGAGAACATTTATACTAAGACAGTTAAGTGAGGGTTTGTAAGTACTATTGTATTGGTGAATAATAATATGTGTTCTCTATGGTTCTGGGCAGATGTTGCAAGTAAGATGCAATTAATCTGTTAATCATGCCATAAGTACCTCTGGAACACATTCAAGTAATTAATGGTGAAACAAAATAGAAAACCAGCCACAAAAATATTCCACCAAGGATGTGTATTATTTTTGCAGCTGGTTTTTATCACACCTCAAATTGAATGTGCAGCAGAGCAACCAGAGCTGGCTCAAGACTGATATGGTCCTGACAATACCTGAAATTTTATTTATTTGATCCATACCTGAGGTGACTTTCCCTAAAATGATAGCCTGTCCCCTTAAGAGGAGGCAGCCAGCCTGGCTGAGGGCCTGCAACTTTGTGAAGGCTAATGAGAAAACAATCAGCTGATTGTTGGTCCCAGCCTGGGGTGACTTCCAGTGTAGTCCCAGGGCTGAGATCAACAATAAACTGGGATTTAGGGCTCTCTGTCAGGCCTGAGTATATAAGAAAGAGGCATGGCCTTCATATCCACCCTCTGGTTTGTAGCACTTAATGCCAGTAATTTAGGTCCACAGTAGTACAAACCCCACTGGGCAGCTGGACGCAGTTACTCCAGTTAGTTTTAAATAAGCTGGGACCACTCCATCTAACCAAACTATAGTACCGAAGAGACACTCAAATTGCGAGACTAGACAATAAGGTGTTGTGGACCCACAAAACTCCACAGTGCTACAAGATATGTACAGTACTTGCATATATGCAGTACTTCTAGACATAGAAATCATATTGACACAAAGAAAGCAAGCCGTCTCTATTAAATAAAGAGTTCCAAGTGTACATGTTTAAATGAAAAACTTTCTTTTGGGAATGACCCCAAGGGAAATTATTACAAAATGTGAGGTGCCCTGAATAGTCTGAGGAGGTGTACAAAATATCCACTTAGAAAAGCTCTTAAATTGTCTTTTAATGCCTAGGACTTGAAAATAAGATCCAGGCCCATACAAACCAACGTGTCACTAAAAAAATTTTTAAAAAGGTTCTTTGGGATGCTAGTTTCATTTTAAATCTCTGAAAAATTGTGACTGGTAAAACTTACTTTGGTAGCAGCCCCATAAATCAGGCAATATATTGATATTCTGACAGAGACCTTTGCCTCTCACTCTACTTGTATGGGAATCAAATAGAACAGTGATTCTCAACCAAGGTGTTGTGGCCCACTAGGGAATCATCTTTTAAGAGTCCTGCAGGGTGCCACTCAATATTAGCACTGTTAGGTGTGCAAGCACTTACACATGATTTACAAAATAAACCCAGAGATTTGAAATAGGAATTCATTCAAATAGATTTCATAGACATTAGGGCTGGAAGGAACCTCGGGAGATCATCGAGTCCAGCCCCCTGCCCAAAGGGCAGGAAGTCAGCTGGGGTCATAGGATCCCAGCAAGATAAGCATCCAATTTACTCTTGAAGGTGTTCAATGTAGGTGCTTGAACCACCTCTGATGGCAGACTGTTCCAGACCTTGGGGGCTCGGACAGTAAAGAAATTCTTCCTTATGTCCAGCCTGAAACGCTCTTGCAGGAGTTTGTGACTGTTCGACCTCGTCATCCCTTGGGGCACTCTGGTGAACAAACATTCCCCCAGATCCTCGTGGTCATCAGATCACCTGATAAACTTATAGGTGACCATCAGATCACCCCGAACCTGCGCTTTTCCAGGCTAAAGAGTCCCATGGCTCTCAGCCTGTCATCGTAAGATCTGTTTTCCTGACCTCTGATCATGCGCGTGGCTCTCCTCTGGACTCTCTCAAGCTTCTCCACATCCTTTTTGAATTGTGGAGCAGTACTCCAGCTGCGGCCTCACCAAGGCCGAGTACAAGGGGAGAATGACATCCCGGGATTTGCTCGAGAAGCATCTATGGATGCACGCCAGCATTTTGGTCGCTTTACTAGCCGCAGCATCGCATTGCAGGCTCATGTTCATCTTGTGGTCAATGATGACCCGCAAGTCTTTTTCTTCTGTAGTGCTAACCAACGTAGCACTGCCGAGCCTATAAGGGTGCTGCAGGTTTTTCCTCCCAAGGTGGAGAACCTTGCATTTTTCGGTGTTAAACACCATGAGGTTCTCGTCTGCCCATTTGCTGAGCTTGTCCAGGTCAGCCTGGATCACCCGCCTATCTTCTGGCGTGGATGCTTTGCCCCAAATTTTGGTGTCATCGGCGAACTTGGCCAGTCCACTCCTGACTCCAATGTCCACATCGTTAATGAAGATGTTGAACAGAATGGGTCCCAGGACAGAGGCTTGAGGGACCCCACTAGGAAAACACTCTAACCTGTGATGGTCCTTCTGAGTTCCTTGCAACAGAAAAATTGCTCTTTTTCTGTAGTCAAAAAATGACTAAAAGCTGGCATTATCTGAAGGGATGCTTTGACTCCATTGGGAAGTATCTTGAGTCTAAAAAGTTTCATAATCACTGAAATAGACTACGCCTAGTTAGTCTTAGTTTATAAGCCAAATTTTTACATCATGGTATTTTAAGCGAATTTGTCAGAAATTAATTTTTGTGAACATGGGCAACCGGTGCCACCTTAGTTGGAGAGGCATGTGTTCCCCCACAAGTGACTAGTCAGAACCTGGGGAGGGTCCCCCCCAAGGCCAATCTTGCCAATCAGGAAGTGTCCACAGAGCTCCCGGAAATGGCTGCAGAACTTTATCTGGTGCTCCCACTCCCCGCACCTGGTTTGCCCTCACGGGGGGGGGGGAGGGGGGCAGCAATGCTCTCGCCTGCCCCCACTGCCTGTTGCCTAAGTGGGGAGCGTAGTCTGTCAGGGGGTGGACCAGCACTGTCAGAGGTGCACACCCCCCCCCGTGTACCCCTATGCGTTGCCAGGGTTTGTGAAGGTACTAGAGACATAACCATGGTAAATGAAGTTCCCGGTTTGTCTACTAACAGCCCATGTATGCACACTAGGGTTTTGTGAAGCTTTGGGTACCGATTCTAATCGGAGGAGATTCAGCCCGATTTGGTGGCCAAATCTCCAAATCCAAATCAAATCAGGAGAGCAATTAAAAGGTCTGAATCAATTAGAAACTCTCTAAATAGATTTGGAAAAGATTCAGAGAGCTTTGGCGATTTGAGTAGTTCCCATTCACTGCAGCAGGAAGCTGGACCTGGACTCCGTGCTGGTAAATAGGGGATGGGGAGGGGAGGGGGCTGAAGGAGGGGGCAGGAGACCACAGGAGGACTCCTGCAAGGCCCTATCCCCTGCCTGCTCCCCTAGCCCCCTGAGCGCCCCCTGACCCCTGCCTGCTCTCCCAGCCCCCACATGGCTGCCCTGCCTGGCCCCAGCTCCTGGTTCTTTAAAAAAAAGCCCCCACTCACCGGTTGCTGCTTGCCTGGGGGGTAATCCCTGCTGCCCCCACTGCCCGAGCTGTGTGGTGGGCTCTGCCATGAGCCCCCCAACCCCCACCCATTCTCCCAGTCCCCCCATGGCTACCTCACCCACCCCAGCTCCCAACCCTTTAAAAAAAAAGAAGCCCCAACTCACCAGGTGCTGCAGCAGCCTCAGGGCTTCTAGCAGAGCCCCCATTCCATGTGGGACAGTGGGGGTAGCAGGGATCGCCCCCCACTTGGCAGGAGCCAGTGAGCCGGTGCTTTTTTTGTTTGTTTGTTTTAAAAGGCCAGGAGCTGGCGCAGGCAAGGCAGCCATGGGGGAGCTGGGAGCATGGGTGGGGATCAGGGGGCTTGTGGCAGAGCCCCCATGTGGCATTGGGCAGCGGGGAGCATGCCCCCCCCATTTAGTAGCAGCCAGTGAATGGGGGCTTTTTTTCAAAGAGCTGGGAGAGGAGGCAGGGCAGCCATTGAGAGTGAGCAGGGGATGCAGTGACTAGATTTAACCAAAAAAATGTCTTTGATTGCAAGCTTTCAGGCATGAGCTTCTTCTTCACAAACACCCTTTTCAGTCATAGGAGAAAAGGGTGCTTATGGCCGAAAGCTTGCAACTGAAAAATTTTTTTTGCAAAAATCTAGTTGGTCTAATAAAAAATATTACTTCTCCCACGAGTTCTGATTCCTTTTGCCTCTAGATGAATACCACTACAACAGGATACCTTAGATACTGTGCATTTAGTTTAGTACTTCCTTAAAAAAGTACTAACTAAATGTGCACTACCTAGATTTACTGTACAGTAACCACTGCATGGTTTAGTGATGCTTACTGTGCATTAGCTTAAAAACACTGGGCAGTAGGCTATTAGCACAGTTTTTGCCATGACACACTACTGCACACCGTTATTATATTAGGCTAATATGCAGTAAGTGTCTTGTTCCCTTTAAGTCATACAGCTCTCTGGGCTTCAGCTTCCACAACTATAATTTAGGAATAATAGTACCACACCTTTGTAAAGGGTGTGAGAGCAATGAATGAACAACAGTATTTTTGAGCCAAATTTCTCTCTGAGGAAATGTTCACTGAAACTCTTTACCTAAGGCAGGGTTGAAAGGTAGCAGGCAGTGTTGGGGAGAGGGGTCTATCAAATCTATCATTCTTTACCATTCCCTCCATGCCAGTTAAGACGCAGAAATAGAAATAGCACGTACTTAGTGGTTTCTGCCAGCTGTCAAGTGTCAGGCCACATCTAGGGAAATGTATGCTTAGTCGGAGTTGAAGTTTTACAGAAACAATGGATTTTACCAGTTTGTTTGAACTATCACTACAAAGGTCATCTTGGGTAAAGCATCCTTTGGAGCACTGTGGTCAATCACCAAAGTGAATAGCATCTTGCCTGCAAAGTTGTATCCTCTACCAGCCCCTTTTAAGTTCTCTTACTTTTTGGAGCTGCAAGCAAAACGGGACATATATGCAGAAGCTGGAACATTACCTGACCTTCTTGCAGTGCCCTCCTGCTGTCTCCATTGGACAGACAGGGCAACATCTACATGCAAGGAGGAAAGGACACTGACCTGCCATCAAGTACAAAAACACACAAAAGCCTGTGGCAGAACACTTTGATCTTCCTGGATATTTCATCGCTGACCTCAGAATGGCTGTTCTTAAATAATACAACTTTAAAAGTCAACTTGAATGCAAAATTGCAAAACCAGAAATCATTCACAGACTGGATTGTGTTAAATATAGCCTCAACAGCACTGCCCCCACTCCCTATGATCTCCCACCTCCCTGTCTCCTCTGCCTTTTATTTTCAAGCCACTCTCTCTGATAGCTTGCTCTCTGTGTGTCTTGTCACAGCATCTGATGAAGTGAGCTCTTGTTCACAAAAGCTTATGTTTCCTGATTCAGTTAGTCTATAAAGTACATCTCTATCCTGCCTTCTGCCTGAGTTCAGACCAACATAGTTAACCATCTCCTTATGATCATTTAAAATGTGTTTATAAATCCCTTGTCACCTTATCATCTCAGTCCCCTTAGCGTCTTCCTTAAAGGGGGTCCCCACTGGAAAGAATATTAATAGATCACAGTAAATATTTTGTAATGAGTATTAAATGACTGTAGCCTTCTAATGCCATCTTTTTACCCTTAGATTGCAATTTTCTTGCATGTATTTTATTCACTATTGAACAAACATATTTACTTTTTTTTTTTTTTTTAATTTTCTGCATTGATCATACAGGGTTAAGAGGATGGAAAGCTCACTATTTAAGTAGTGACTTGGTTAAATTAGTCAGATCATTCATAATGTGTTCTCACCATTAGAAAGAACCATGGGTGAGCACAGAAACATTTCTGGCTAGAGTGCTCTCAATGTGTAAGTTTCAAATTCAGTTTTAATGAATGAGGTACATTCTTTGGGGCAGGGAAAGCCTTTTCTGGTATGCTTGTACAGAAGCTAGCAGATTGTGGGCACTACTGGAAACAATAATCATAATGCTCATACATGCAACTTTCAAATATACTTTCCATGAATTTGTGCCAGTGAAAAATCAGTCACTCAAATTCTCAAAGAAGACATATAGGAAAAGGTGCACAAACATAACCAAAGTGGAACTGTTTAAAAATGCATGCAATCATTTAAGCAAAAATCATGCTATATTCATCCTTCTCCAATAAAAAAGGTAAAAAGAAAAAACTAAACATCCCCAAACCTCCATTTTCTACAGCTCATTGGTTCACCCTAATATGAACATGGCTCATGTCATCATAACACAAGATTAGTGATGGAGGGAAAGCAAACTTTTCCTCTAAAGTGTAGGTAATACTTTACAGCTATAAATTGGCTTAGAAATGCAAGAGTAGAAAGTATCCCACTGCAGCACCATGAAATAGTTTTTGGAAAGGTTTTGGTGTTTAAGTATCATCATCACTGACACTTTACAAATTGATGTCAGACTACAAGCGAAAACCATGCTCTATTCATCCTTCCCCAATTAAAAAAAAAACGGTAAAAGAGCCAAACATCCCAAAACCTCCATTTTCTACAGCTCATTGGTTCACCCAGTCCTTGCACTGAACAGTACCTTATACTCTGGGCAGTTCCATTAAAATTAAAGCTTTACAGTACTTCAAATGAGTAATGATTTCAATCATTTCACATGCTAGTTCTCTGGTGTTACTGTTCAGATACTGTAAAAAACTACAGGTATACACTCAGGTTTTCCAGCAAGGTACATGAGAAATCTGAAGAAAAATTATTGGAAGGGGGAGAAGGAGCTATAAGTTTTAATGGCCTTGCTGGCTCTGTTCAGACTAGAACAAGCATCCAAAGTGATTCTATATTTTTTTCTATATCAAATTAATTATTAAATTATTCTTAAATTTGGAAAAGCCATTTGCAACTATTGCTAAGGTAATAGATTGCTGCTGCCTTATGTAAGAGTTGTCCAGACAACATCACGGGTTATAATGATATGTCAAAGTTTTTTTGGACAACAGGATGGTTCCTAAATATATTGTGAAACTTGATGACTGCATTTGACACTAATAGACTGCATCTTCTCTCTTTGTGCTCATTTCTTTCTTCCTATGATCTTCCAGTATTAGTGTTTGTATTTTTGTAATACATTTAAGCAACAATCATACTTCATAGTAATTGTATTTGATTTGTCTTTTTCTTCTTTTTTTTTTTTTTTTTTTTTTACAGAGGGAGAAAGACTTTTATAACCTCAGCTACAAATGTCTTTGTGACATGATTTATCTCTCATTATTTTTAATTACCCAGCAGAAGCATTTTAGTTCAAACTGGCTATTCTTTTCCTCATCTTTATGTATTTTTTTTAAAACAATTTCAGATGACAGCCATGGGTGAAAGTCTGGTAACTAAGCAGAGCTACCGTCACTGGGGAATCTCCATCAAATTGCTCTCTGGGGAATAAGTTATTGGGCCACCCTTCCCCCATTCATAGGATACTAGCCAAAACTGCTCTACTGCTGCATATTTCTCCTTTAGTGACTTATTACCTAAATACTAAAGTATTAAATTAGTTCTTCCTTGTAAGCTGTGTAAGTTGTGCTGTGTCTCCTTTTTTGCTCTCCAGTTGACTTCTGGTCCCTAACTCCTTTTCAGGTATGTGTGATCCACTCCTGTTTCATGTGGGTATTACCTGCTGACTCCTCTATCCTTCCATTCTGAATTACTCAGACCTCCACCCCCCCCCCCACCCCCGAGTCCAACATTCTGTATTTATCCCCTTTTACTCTGTTGTGTTGCCTAATATATACCCTTAAAGTAACACAAACTTGACATGTGTCACAGGTATACTGTTTGATCATAAGAAGAATTCAGTGTTCTTTTTGTCCCCCGCTTGCTCCCATTTTCTTGGCATTTATTACTATTTCTTTAAGAGCACTACTCCAGCATTCAAATAAAACTGAAACAGAATGAAACCAATTAACAAGTATTTACAGAGGAAAGCATCTCTGAGGTCTCTGTTCCAAGGACAATTTATGGTTGGTATTCGGTGACTGTTTAATGTAAAATGCATAAAGAGTTCTAGTGAGTTTAGGGCCCCCCCCCAGGATTAGGCACAGTTGATCAGGATTTTCAGATTTCAGTTTTCAATTTAGATACCTAAATCTGCTGAAGCCCAGTTTTAAGCAGTGAGAGCTATGGGCATGCATTTGAAGTGCTCCAAATTGTGTCGCAGTTTGGAATAATGCAAACTCAGGCCCCATGGCACATATTACCTTTAAGACATGATTAACCAGTCAATCATGTCTTAAGCTGTAACCTGGCCACACATTCAATCAATGAATGGCATCATAAAACAAGGATAAGCCACAATGTTATTCCACAAAAAATGTGTAATTACTTTGTAGCCTGTTCCTAACACACTATTAATTGAACATGTGGCCAGGTACCCTGGTTAGCTGGGAGTTGACAGGGCTCCCAGCTATAGGACCTTTCTCCTTGCTGGTGCAGGAGGAGCCCAGAATCACAAAAGCATATCTCAGGCTCTCCTTCCACCACCAAAAAGACAGGAAGGGATGTGATGCTTGATTACACAATCATGCTTTCTGCCATGTTGGTGTAGCATGGCAGGAAGCATGGTTGTGTGGATCATGCATCAGATCCAATTGTGCCTTTACCTGCATGTCTCTCAGGGGGTTTGGAGCACTGCAGTGCTATTCAGAGATGTACCTTCTTGTTGGAGCACTTCAAAATCTCTGCAGTGGCAGGCAGCAGTGATCTCCAGGCAGAGGGCATGATAGGGGGTTGCTTGGTCTTCTGGCAGCCCCAATTTCTCTTCTTCCCCCACTGGGCAAGAGCAGGAGTGGGGTGGACAGCCAGTATCAAAGCAAGGAGGGGGAGCAAGTGGGGCAACTGCTCTGGGTGCTGTAGTGAAGGGGTGCCAACAGGTACTGCCCTACTGGGGTGGGGCACGGGAGAAAGTTGCAAGTGGCTCATTGTGGGGGAGGGCGTAGGGGGATGGGAGGAGGGTGGCTCCTGCCACTGCGTGCATTCTTAGGCAAGCATGGGGGGGCATGTACCCCCCACCCGGATCTCTGCACAGGGCGAGGGCGGGCTGCCTCTGTAGGCTTGCCTTGGGCACCAGACTTCCTTGCTACAGTACTGTGGACAGCCAGTGAGCACTCTCCCATGCACCCAGCTGTCCTCAGGAGTCTCCCAGGTCTGAGGCAGACAAGCAATCCTTCTCTATAGCCCCTGGAAGGACAGCAGGAATCCCTGTATTTCATCCTCTGCTTTCTTAAAGAGACACAAGAGACCAGGGGCTGACAGGGGTCTGGAGAGAAGAATTCCTTGGATGTCTCTTGGCTCCTTTAAGCTTCCAAGGACAGATGAGCACACAAGACAGTGAGTATTCACTAGCTGTCTGCCATGGTCCTCACCATCCTCCTAGTGTGTATGTATTGTGGGGCGGGGGAGGACATGGAGAGCAAGGAGCAAAGTAACAGGGGATGTTAGAGGACTCTGCCATGCCCTGTGGAGTGTGCAGAAATTTCAGGAAGGGTTTCAAAAGGTGTTCCTCATTTTCTTCGGATCAATTCTGAAGATCTTCTTCAGCCACGCACACCCACACACGTTTGGATTTTTACATCTGTCCAGAGCATAAATCTGTGCTAGGATTTAGCCTTTAGTGTTAGCACTGCATCCAACTCTTTTCTTCATTATTAAAACATGCCTAGCTTTAGTACTGTACAACCCCTAGCACAAGTAACTTATTATATGTAAAGGGCCACAATCATACCTGGTGTAATTCTCTTGAAGTTTGTGGTGAAAATTTGGCTCATTCTATAAATCAAAATAATTTCCCATGTGATAATCTTGACAGACCATAGGCAAAAAACTAAATATATTGCTAAATATATTCTGTGCAATGTCTACAAAGAAATCAAAAGTACAACCATAGGTCATGCAAGCATGCATGAGCTAACTAAATTAAAATAGCACAGGCAACCACAGCAGTGACAATGCAGAGGCATGAACTTCAGTGCTAGCTAACAATTTGAATATGTACTCAGAGTCCCTGAAGGGGTTGTATAGCCCACACTGAAGTCTATCTAGATGAAAGCTGGCTCATGTATGTCTATTTGTGCTCACTTTCCTGGATGTCATACTTTTAAGCTGGAAATGAAAGCAGAAATCAGAGTTGGAGGCTTCTCATCTGGTCCTGCTCATAGCACTGACACCTTCACAAGTTATGCTTGGAGGTAGAACCAAACCAAAATCCTGAATCCAAATTCTCCTAAACTATGGGTGATTTGGAAGCCAGTCCTACTTCTGCATCTAGTATCTGTGTCCACAAAGCCAGATTTAGACATGCTGTCCTGCAAACACATTTGAACCCTCATACAACGAGGGCTAATTTGTCATGCTATTGGAGGGCTCTGCAGCCATGCTCTTCGGTCTGGGCATGGCTTTAGAGCAATTTCAGTGGGCTGATTGCACCACAAATGCCATTTCTGCCTGCACCTTGAATGTTACACAAATTCCCGTCAGTCCTGACGCTTGGCTCCCAAATAGATGTCAGTGGACTAGAATAGAGGGTTGAGGCAGCTTTTAATAGACAGCCAAGTCTTCTCCTGTGCTCTTCTGGCTGGGGCCCGATCAGGCCCTAGGAAAATATTACTATAATGAATAACCAACTGACATTTAGCAACGCAAAGCCTTTTGTAAAACTTACAAAAGGTCACTATGTATTTCCTTCTCAAGGAAACTGTGTGGGCCTTGTTTATTCTAATTAATATTTGCACAGAAGAGAAAAATGCTTGAAAAGGAACCTTCATTTTGTTTGCAGCAAACAGAAAAAAAACACTATTTTTTTTTTTACATGAAAGCAAATATGCCAAACTTATGACATCAGAAAGCAAATTCCCTCCGTCAAGCTACTACTTCTCTGAATCTATATTACTTGAGTAGAGCAACACATTGCTAAAATGTCATTGAATGAAAAATAAAATAGCCCATAACTCTGCAACAGTGGGACTGTTTTATCCCTTTCTTCATCTCTTTCGAGTGCTGTGTGGAAACATGAGTAGGAAAAGGAGGCCAGAAGAGTTAACTAGCCTATCGTGAGGTAATTCAGTCAATGACCCTGAACAGAAGACTACAATGACAGCAGTGTGCTTTTTGTTTCCATATGATGTAAAATATCAGAGCCCAATAGACCCTAAAATGCACAATTAAAAATGAAACAACTCTCTGGGGCCAGGAGATTACCAAAGTCTCCCTCTCTGAAAATGTTTGCCTCAAGTGTCCTATAAAACAGTTAATTACTCAGAGCACCTGCGCAGCAGAGTTTTTCAAAGGAAACACATTAGCAAATAACTGAGCTTATGCAAGTGATATTTTCACTGTTGTGCCCTTGAGTAGATGTCATATTTGTGGCTTTGTTTTATACATGCAAAATAGAGAAGATGTGGGCAATGTTAAGTGTTATATAAATAATTTCTCTCACCTTTTGGGGAAATACTATGGGACCCAACCTATTATAAGCAAGGCCCTGATTCCCTGCTGTGATCCTCCTCCGTACACTGTTAGACAGCACCATACTTAGACTCCTGGAGGCCAGGCAAACTTGTCGTATTGGACCCCCCATGCCAGAGATAATAATAATAATAACAACAATAACAACAACAACAATAACAACAACTACCATTTTGGGGCCTTGTTTCTGTCCAGGCCCCATTTTGCCCATACCTGTGTCCAGCCCTGCTGTTGAAATACAAAACTGAAGTCCCAAAGAGAGAGACTACTTGATCTGGTACGTCTTGAGTCAGTTTGGAGCCATGACAGCAGTTCCTGAGACTGCGTGCCATCAGGGACTGTGAGCAGGAGATAGACTCCTACTGCCAGGCCCTTCTCCCCCGGGAGCCGCTGGGGAGAACTCTGTCTCCCTCCGCGACTAAGGAGGACTCTGGGACCTCCTGCTCTGCCCAGTCAGGGGCATGGACCAAGGTGGTCAAGGGCCCCAAGGCCTGCTGCACCAAGGCCCCTGCCCCGCCGGAGCTTAGCAACAGGTTCGCACCTCTTGCAGCCCCAGCAGAGCCCATGCAGTTGCCAGCTCCCGCAGGCAACCCAGGCTCGACCGCAGCTACTGGCCCCGCTCTCCCCAGGACAAAGCATAAGGTGTTTGTTGTGGGAGACTCCATCCTGCGGGGCACCGAGGGGGCAATCTGCCGCCCCGACCCCTTAGCCCGGGAAGTCTGCTGCTTCCTGGGGGCCCGCATCCGAGACATTGTGGAGAGGATCCCACAGCTCCTCCGGCCCACAGACCACTACCCCATGCTCCTTATTCATGTGGGCACCAATGACACGGCTCGGCGCACCCCCAGCCAGGTCATGAGGTGCTACAGGGAGTTGGGAGCGGGGCTTAGGGGTCTGGGAGCTCAGGTGGTGTTTTCCTCGATCCTCCCAGTCTCGGGCTATGGGCTGAGGAGGGAGAGGAGGATCCACGCGGTGAACCAAAGACTGCGGCGCTGGTGTTATCGGGAAGGCTTTGGCTTCCATGACCACAGCCCGCTCTTTGGAGAGAGTGGCAGCGAGCTGCTGGGAAGGGATGGCCTCCACCTCTCTTCCCTGGGGAGGAGGCTCTTCTCAGCCAGGCTGGCTGACCTGCTCCACCGGGCTTTAAACTAAGCCCGCTGGGGGATGGGGGGACTACTGCCCCTGCTGGCCCGCTGAACGGCCCTTGCAAAGCCAGCGGACCAAGGCACTTAAGGGGTCACTTAAGGGAGCCCACCCCTGCCCAGCCCTGGCACAATCTGTGGGCAAGGCAAGAGCCCCCAAGGGCACACTTCCCTGCCTGTACACTAATGCCAGGAGCCTGGGCAACAAGCAGGACGAGCTCGTCCTCCTGCTCAGTGCAAAGAAATATGATGTCTTTGGGATAACGGAGACCTGGTGGGACTCCACCCATGACTGGACCATGGGTATAGAGGGCTATACCCTATACAGGAGGGATCGTATTGACAAAAGGGGCGGGGGTGTAGCTCTCTATGTGAAGGAAAGCTACATGGCCCTGCAAGCTGATGTTGGCGACCAGCATGGACAGCTAGAGACCTTCTGGGTAAAAATTCGTGGGGAATTCGGCACAGGGGACACAACGGTGGGAGTCTACTACAGACCTCCCACTCAAAGTCCCGAGCTTGACCAGGAGTTCGCCCGGGAACTGACTGAGGCCGCTTGCTCCAGGACCTTGGTTGTCATGGGTGACTTCAATTACCCGGACATCTCCTGGGAAGATCACTCAGCTAAATCTGAGCGGGCGCAAAGCTTTCTCTCGCGCGTGAATGACCTCTACCTGACTCAAGAAGTCTATGGGCCAACGAGAGGCAAAGCGCTGCTTGACCTGGTACTGGCTACGGGGGACGACCTAATCAGCGACCTAGTGATTGATGGGAAGTTGAGCGACAGTGACCACGAGCTGATCACCTTCACCATCCGCTGTAAAGCTGGCAAGTCAGTCAGCAACACAGACGTCCTTGACTTCAGAAAAGCCGACTTTGACAAGCTCAAGAGGCTAGTCGGTCAGGCCCTCAGGAACCATGACCCCAGGGAGATGGGAGTTCAAGAGGAGTGGTTGCTTCTCAAGGAAGCGATCCTCAGTGCACAAGCTAAATCTATTCCAACACGGAGGAAAGGCAACAAGAAGGCACAGCAGCCCTCCTGGCTCTCCAGGGACCTAGCAGACCTACTGTGGCTAAAAAGGAAAGCCTACAAAGGATGGAGGACGGGATTCACCTCCAAGGAGGATTATTCCACGCTGGTCCGGTCCTGCAGGGAGCAAACCAGGAAAGCCAAGGCTGGAACTGAACTCCAATTAGCTTCAGGCATCAAGGACAACAAAAAGTCCTTTTTCAGATATGTGGGGAGCCGGAGGAAAAGCAAGGGCAATGTTGGACCCCTGCTAAACCAGATGGGGCAACTGAGAACTGACGCCCAGGAAAAAGCCAACCTATTAAATAGGTACTTTGCATCAGTCTTTCATCAGTCACACGGGATGCCCATGCCTGCTATGGGACAGGGAAATCTGGGTGAGGGGGATCCCCTACCCTCCATCAATGCTGACCTCGTGAACGAACACCTTGAGAAGCTGGATACCTTCAAGTCAGCTGGTCCTGACAACCTGCACCCCAGGGTACTCAAGGAGCTGGCGAGCATCATAGCCCAGCCCCTGGCACAGATCTTTGAAAACTCCTGGTGCTCTGGTGTAGTGCCAGAAGACTGGAAGAAGGCCAATGTGGTGCCGATCTTCAAGAAAGGGAGGAGAGTGGATCCGGCTAACTACAGGCCCATTAGCCTGACTTCTATTCTGGGGAAGATCTTAGAAAAGTTTATTAAGGAGGCCATCCTTGATGGACTGGCCCAGGCTAACGTTCTAAGGGACAGCCAGCACGGGTTTGTTGCGGATAGGTCTTGTTTGACCAATCTCATTTCCTTCTATGACCAGGTGACCTATCACCTGGACAAGGGAGGAGAGATTGATGTCATATATCTTGACTTCAGAAAAGCTTTTGATCTGGTATCCCATGATCACCTCTTGGCCAAACTGCCCAGTTGTGGCCTTGGCTCCACCACGATCTGCTGGCTGGAAAATTGGCTTCGTGGTCGGACCCAGAGGGTAGTAATTGATAGTCAATCATCATGGTGTCCTGTGACCAGTGGGGTCCCCCAAGGCTCTGTCCTGGGACCCATACTGTTCAACATCTTCATTAACGATGTGGACATTGGAGTCAGGAGTGGACTGGCCAAGTTCGCCGATGACACCAAACTTTGGAGCAAAGCATCCACGCCAGAAGATAGGCGGGTGATCCAGGCTGACCTGGACAAGCTCAGCAAATGGGCAGACGAGAACCTCATGGTGTTTAACACCGAAAAATGCAAGGTTCTCCACCTTGGGAGGAAAAACCTGCAGCACCCTTATAGGCTCGGCAGTGCTACGTTGGTTAGCACTACAGAAGAAAGAGACTTGGGGGGTCATCATTGACCACAAGATGAACATGAGCCTGCAATGCGATGCTGCAGCTAATAAAGCGACCAAAACGCTGGCTTGCATCCATAGATGCTTCTCGAGCAGATCCCGGGACGTCATTCTCCCCTTGTACTCGGCCTTGGTGAGGCCGCAGCTGGA
Organism: Crocodylus siamensis; assembly: GCF_052110815.1. Taxonomy (NCBI): domain Eukaryota; kingdom Metazoa; phylum Chordata; order Crocodylia; family Crocodylidae; genus Crocodylus; species Crocodylus siamensis. The sequence goes on from NC_143395.1 coordinate 255,699,188, forward strand.
GTACTGCGTCCAGTTTTGGGCTCCACAATTCAAAAAGGATGTGGAGAAGCTTGAGAGAGTCCAGAGGAGAGCCACGCGCATGATCAGAGGTCAGGAAAACAGATCTTACGATGACAGGCTGAGCGCCATGGGACTCTTTAGCCTGGAAAAGCGCAGGCTCAGGGGTGATCTGATGGCCACCTGTAAGTTTATCAGGGGTGACCACCAGGATCTGGGGGAACATTTGTTCACCAGAGCGCCCCAAGGGATGACGAGGTCGAACGGTCACAAACTCCTGCAAGAGCGTTTCAGGCTGGACATAAGGAAGAATTTCTTTACTGTCCGAGCCCCCAAGGTCTGGAAGAGCCTGCCATCAGAGGTGGTTCAAGCACCTACATTGAACACCTTCAAGAGTAAATTGGATGCTTATCTTGCTGGGATCCTATGACCCCAGCTGACTTCCTGCCCTTTGGGCAGGGGGCTGGACTCGATGATCTCCCGAGGTCCCTTCCAGCCCTAATGTCTACGAAATCTATGAAATTCCAAAATGACTCCTCTTCCAGGGCATATAATGGTGAAAAAGTCAGCAGCCAAGAATGGTTAGCATCCTCAAAACCCCAGGTTGCCCCATAGTTTGGCACAGTCAGCTACTTATGGGATTCTTAGTGGCCCTGAATTCTCTTAGCGAATGGAGATACAATGCTGGATTGGAAACAGAGAGCACAGAAGTACTAGAATCCAGAACAGAGGGTGCATCTTGAATCTGGGGTGTTGGGAAAGAAAAGGTTGCAATGGGGCTGCCAGCAAGTGGCAAAGATTTGAAGTATGAACCCAACCAGAGAAACCAGTTTTTCTAAACTGCTGCTCTGTAGTTTCACAAAGAAGTAACTAATCTATAAACACAGGATGAAGTGAACTGCTGCTTTAAAAGATCAGCTATAAAATATCTATAATGTAATTGGATCTTTTTAGTTTTGGCAGACCAAAGGCATTTTGGAGATTTGATCCCTTAAAAACTTGCTCATCCAAACTCTCACAGGAACCAAATATGTCTCTGTAGCATTTGCAACTCTTGTACTACCAGTTTCCACTAGGAAATGAAGACCAGAAAGTGACATTGGCTGTCAACAGAACTGATTCGTCTATTTTGATTTTCCAAGCTGACTGAAGCATGAAAAGTAAACACACAGCACAGGAAAAACAGATTCTTCTTTTTTTGCACATTGAAAGTCAAATATTGGTAATGCACACATGAACATTTTTATATTTGTATATACCCACAAACACACCCATATAACTCAGTTGTTAAAACTGAGTATATTCCCTTTAAAATATTAATATTTTAATAATATTAAAATATTATCATTATATTAATGATTTTAAAAAGAAAATTCCTTTATATCCTATTTTTGAGGAGAGGGGTATGGAGGGTCCTTAATATCCAATATCACCAATTATAGTTACTCTCTTTAAATTATTCCTCTTAACTAAAAGGAAGAGATTAAATTAGCCACTTCCCACAGAGCAGTATGTTATTTTTTTCTGTAAGAATGGCAAAAGTGAATCAAAAAAAAAAATCTGGAAATTAAACCCGTTGCTCTTATCAACCAGATGGTGGCACTATACGTACAGTACTTACAATGGCAAGGGCATTGTAAGTGGAAAAAAAAAAAAAATCACTGTATCCAGTGCAGTGCAGTAGAATTTTATAACATTGCATCTTTTATCTTTATGAGTCCTACACAGATGTTTAAATATACATGAATTGGCTGCGTTGTTGAACCCAAATCATTAGTGTAACAAATATCACATTAAAAAGAAGCAGACTAGGATTGCCTCGTGAAAGTTTAAAAATGCAGTCAATTTAAAAGAGAAAAAGCACACTGTCCTCTTGTAAAGAAAGAAATCCTGATGTGTTGCCAAATGATCCTTTTTATTATGTATGTAAGAAAAGAGGTTGGTATAAAAATACATCAAACTCAGTAAAGGGAATTGAACTTAAAAGTGCTTCTTATTCAGTTGAAGCAGTAGGATAAATTATAGCAATTTGGTATAAAGATACATCATCACTTTAAGTAGCAAACTACACAGCAAGATACGTCATCTATAATAGCACTGAAAGAAAGATGCATGCTGCACAGCAAATAGATGCAGCATGTAGATGTCTGTACAGGAAGATGTAGGGTGAGGTCCTCACTGCTTTTGTAGTTAATGGGAGTTTAATTGTTGACTTCAGAGAAGCCAGGATTATACCCACAGAGCACATAGGAAAATATAACAAGCTCCCCTCACAGCACTGTAACTGTATTCACTTCTGTGGAATTAATCCTGATTTACAGTGATGTAAGTGACAGGAGAATCAAGCATATAGCATGTCTGAAAGCAGAGTAGATGTTCAATGTGTAAGAGAAAAAAATTATACATGAAATGGACTGGACAGCTACTGCTGTGGGGGGACAAAGGTTTTTCAACATTCTCTCTCTTTTAAAATTGTATTTGAACATTTTTCCCCATTATTTTTGCAGTGTTATTTCTCAAGACTTATTTATTCCTTTTGCACATTTGTTTCCCAAACTTTTTCTTTCTTTCTTTACTTATTTATGACTTCTACTTGAAACTGCAAAGCCCTTTTTTCAGTTTGATTTGCATTCACCCTTCAGCTCTGATGTTAGTACATAATAAGACATGGCTCTTAGATAGCACTTTTAATCAGCAGCTCTCAAAGCACTTCACAGAGGAGGTCTGCATTCTTATCCCTACCTTGCTGATGGTGACCCTGCAAACACTTGTTCATATGAATAACTTTATGTGCTGCAGTAGAATCTAATAGGACTATTCAAGTACATAAAGTTACTTACATGTGTAAGTGTTTCTAGGATCAGGACCTTATTATTTACTTATTATAACTATTGCAGTTGTTTCCCCATTGCTCCATTCTGACTGGGAAGACGATGCATTTCTTTCAGTGGAGTTGCTTCAAAGGTGGGGAGGCACAACATTTGTTTCTCATCTGTAAACTATTTATTTCTTTGAATTCTTAAAAAAAAAAAAAAATCATAGTGAAGGTTTCACTGATGTTTTAACGGGGGACTTCCATTTCTTGGTAGAAGCACCATGTTTATTTTTGAGGTTACCAAAGTGTTCCCATCACAGGAGGCTTCACTTGGTGAGTGATCCAGCCAAAGTCAGCTGCCTGCCTTGAACATGTCAGAATATTATGCTCTCAGAAAATGTGTTATTGTTCACTGTAGTGCAATAAGGAAGATAACTTAAATGAACTGCAGAAGGCAAACAGCAATGTCCCCAAAGGGACCATATTTTATAACAGTGAGTCATAATACTCACTGTTATAAAACAGTTAAAAAAAAAAAAAAAAGTGTAAATTGGGTGTCTGACTTCTTGTTCTTACTCTCCTCAATGAAGGATTTTTTCCCCCCCTTCCTTTTCTTTTCTTTTTTTTTTTTAAAGACATCCACAGTAGAAAAGGGGGAAAAAAGTGATGAATATGGGACAACAGATAACCCACTTCTGAACAAAGTGAAAATAGTGATCCTTTCCATTCTCCAGTCAGTCCTGCAGATCCAGTCCTTCTAAAAGGTAGGTGCAATGTTGACATTTAAGGAAACTTAAATGTTGCCACTTCCTCATCCATAAAAAGGAGACAATCTGTTATCCTAGAGATGTTCCCTAACAGTGGGAGTGCCTGCATGTTCATTAATGCACAATTGTTACTGCGTATTTAATTTAGTACTTGCTTAATGAAGTACTAACTAAATGCACAGTAACTCATGCTATTTCATAGTACTGCCAGCACATGGCTTGTTTCGTGACGCTTACTGCACAGTAGCCTAATACCACCACGCAGTAACATATTGCCTAGAACGCTACTGCTCAGTGTTATTAGGCTACTGCTCATTAAGCATCTCGTGTAGATGTGCCCAGTGACAACAACACAGGGTTTAACACCTATGCCCAACCCAGCTTTTATAGGTATTTTACTATTTATCTCCTTGGGGTTAAGGTCAGTACTAAGTTTTCCTATTTCTCCACACTGGATAATGATGAGGTTAAGACTGATACAATAGAGCTCCAAAATAAAAGTGACTTTTTCAGTATAAGTTTAAAATCACTTCTTAGTAGAGCTAATGCAATTTGAAAGTGATTTATTCTGATTAGAACAGAAGCATTTTGCACCAACCACTTTTGTAGCTATTTATGGATCTGGTCAAATCAAGTCAATAGAGAGATGCCTAACAACTCCATACGGTCTTGGATGAGGCCCAAAGTGATTGTATTTGGTGCACAGCAGCAGCAAATTTACCCCAGAAAATATATTTGAATTCAGACTTATCTCAAACAATTTCCTACTAGCCCAGGCCTTTCTTAAGGTCCTTTTTGCAGCTCCTTTATGCACTAAATGTATACAGAAGACAAACTTAGAGGCAGCATGACATAACCCCTTCTAATTCTGAGCAAACTTTTGCTTTTAAGGTTTTCATTTCTTCAGCCCAGGACCATAGTTGTTCCATTGCCTCTACCCAGCTTCCACCCCAGCTTTACAAATTCTGTCTCCCTTCCTTCTGTAATTATTCTAACAGAGAAGTCCATGAAGAAGGCAGGTCTATCTGCTGATACAGTATCTAGGATCAGTAGGATTACTAGCTACCAAAATCAAATCATGCTTTTCTTTATCAGTCCTTGAATCTCCACTTGTTTATGCCCTCCAAAGTACTCAACATGCTCCCACTGAAGTCTGTAACAAAACTCCAATTGATTTTAATGGGAGCAAGTTTATGCCTCACTGTTTTCATCTCATGAATATGATGTAGCCTTCCTTAAAGCAGCACTTCGAGTAGCAGCTCATAATCAATCCCCATCCTCAGATTTGTACAACTCTACATTTTACACCCATTTCACATTTTAATCTTGGCTCTTTGTAAAACCAAAGGAGATAGTTTCTTTTTCTGGCTTTGGTCATTTCCTTCCTCTTGTCTTGATACTTCTATGTGTCCTCACCCAGCAACTGTGATGAAGGTTGGCACAACAAATCCAAGAGGTGTCTGAGATTCTGATTTAAACTGTTTCAATAATGTTTTCCTGTTTACATTTTTTAATCTTGTTGGGTTGACCTCCCTTCCTATCCAGTAGCTCTTTCCCAGATTATCAATGGCTAAAGAAAGTCTCCTTAGGCACCTAACTAGGGTTTCTCGTTTTGGAGAGCAAACTGGATAAAGGAGTCCCACTTTAATACCCCTTCCCCCCTCTTTAGGGGCAGAGAACAGTGTTCTTGATGCATAGCTAAGGCTCTAGCCCTAAGCATACAAGCATAAACAAATTAACTCAGCCTGGAACTGAAAGTAGGAAGTTAAAACTTTTTAATATCCATCTCCTATAAACGTATTGCAACACATGGACTGTGCAGGTCAGTTTGCAAACAGAGGTCCTCGGGCATTTTTTGAAAGTTCCTGCCAATCAAACGTGTGTATGTGTGCACACGCATGCATTTGTGTTTTACAGAGGCATAACAATTTCATATACCCCCTTGTATCACATGAAAAAATGATCCAGCAGAATCAGACTGGCTAAAAGGCATTGCAAACGAAATTATGAGCATGTTTTTCACCATAAAGAAGTCACTAAACAAGTTTTATTAGAGAATTTGCCTTTCCACCAACTCGGTAAAAGAGAAAATTTGGGCAGTCAACTTCACCATTAAGTGGGACAAAGCCCACACCAGAGTTTCTTCAAACAAGTACACTACTGGATGAACAGAACTGGTCAGAAGTGTTCTGATGAAACTAAGTTTACTGAAAAATTCTAATATGCTGAGCCTGAAATTTTCTTTTTCAAAACCCTTTTGGTTCAATGAAACTTTATCAGATCTAACTCCATTTAGGTCTAAATCATTCTGAAATTAAATTTCAGAACAAAACCAAGCTAAAAAACCTGCTTTTTGATCAGTTTCATATATGAACACAGATACCACCCCATAAGGAAACTTTCCAAGTTGAACAGGGATAATCACCCCTATGAAGTGCTAACAGATTAAGAACTAACTCCAAATGAAAATATAACCTACTCTTATGCAACATTGTTTCAGGTTACAGCACTAAATCATTTTTATACCAATAGAGAAAGTAAACCCAGGCATAGTCAAATGACATTCAAAACATTAAGCTAAAGCAGCAATATAGAAGTTACAGGGAGGGATAGATCAAAAGCCACCAACAACAGCAAGCTATACCATAACAGATCTTCACACCAAGCTATTACAGTGGTAGATTACCTCATTATGGTGAGATATGCAAAACCAAGGCAAACTCTTATCAAATGAGAATTCGTGTTTGTAAATTATAGGCAGAAATGAAAAGACAAAGCACAGTACAGTTCTAGAGGGAAATAACCATGTAGTTAATTTGACAGAGAAGAAACATGTGTACTGCTTCCATATGGAAAATATGCAGAAGCTCAAGAAAAATATTTCTGCAAAATTACCAGGAATAAGAACCTTTCCATTAAAGAATTGAGGAGGAAAAGTTATACATAACAAAAAGATGACAAAGGAAATGTCATGCTAGATTTCAGCTTCCCACCAAAACAGGAGTAGGAAATGACAAATCCTCATAAGGGATATATCACCAAACACACCAAGCACAGATACTTGATATGCTGTGTCTACATCCAACAGTAACCCAAGGCTTCATCCCTTTCACACTTAGGCGACATATAATTTGTCCTGTCAACAAAGTACCACTGAATTGAATCGAACTCTCATAAGTGCTGACAGGGGGGTCTGTAAGGCCTGAGGTTTAATGCTTATGCCTGTACTGTAGCACTAATACTACACAGTAATTTCAAAGACCAGATGGCTCTTTGATCTTCCTGAGAGACTCCTCTTTCCTTTGATTTGAAAGTGGCGCTCATAAGCAAAACTAGGTTTTCTGTGCCTGTACCTACCATACATTCACTGAGGCCTATACCTGCAATGTGACACAGGTAGGAGATTTGTAAAGCACTGGGGTAGTTACAGTCTCTCTTTAAGAGTCAATCAATGCTTGAACATCGAAGGAAGTGCTAGATACCGAGACCCATCCATCCAGACAGTTGGGCATGCAAAATGCCTACTGATTCAGTGTGCTGGGGAAAGCCTTGAGAAAGGTCTTATTATGAAAAAGTGATGATGCAGAGAGAGAGATGGAAAGCTGAAGATATTTTTCTTTAAAAAACCCAGTAATAAATTGACATTTTTGTGGGTCTAAGGATAAAAAGCGTGTGGAATTAAAAAACATTGCATGCCACCTGTGGCAAATAACTGGAATAAGGAAGATGCAAGCACAACTTCAGCACTTAGCCTAACCTTAAGGATAACATACATTAATGAAAGCCACATAAACATCTCCAGTTAATGCTGTCTAAGCCTATTCTTTACTCACTGTGCATAGTCTTATTGATTTCAGATGGGCACATCTACATGAGATGCTAAATGTACAATAGACAAATTTGACCGTGCATTAGCGTTTCACAGCAAAAGCTGTGCTATTGCACTAATGTGCAGCAGAATTAATCTAAAGCACATTACCACCACTAAAAAGATGTGTGTTGGCGCTACTGTGCAGTAGCACCAGTTACTGCACATTTAGTTAGTACCTGTTATTAGGGGTACTAGACGTAATGTGTATTATCCACAGCACATTAATGCACATGTAGACATGCCAGAGTCACTCAGTTACTGAAGGATCCAGTACATGGGATCAGGCTGGTGCATGGGTTGGACTGTGGGCAGATCTGGCATGCGGGGTGAGTCAGTGCCAGTCACACAGTTATCTTAGCTCTTGGCTGCTGGTTTCATTTCCCTCATCTCCTCCCCTCTCCCACAGTCACTGGTACCCAAAAATGGCACTAAGAACATTATGGCATGTCAGCTGTAGAACCCACTCTTCTCTCCCTCTCCACCATGGTGGATTCACAGGAGAGAAGCACAGAAACACCAGAGGACTGTTCAAGACAGTAGAAGGTAAAGGATAGAGAGTTCAAAATTCATATGAGCTTCCTCCTCCAGAGAGGTGCCACACTTCTTCACATCCCCCTCTGTCCCACAGTGTCCAGAGAGCACACCACCTCCCTGCCATCACAGCAATTACCTTGCTGACAGTACTTTGGGACCACGGCTATTTATGTTACCAATATTTGTTTCATAGCACGAGTTCCTATACAGTTTAAAATATGTACCTGGCCATCTTCTAGTTCTTAGACAGTTTTTCTCATTAAATGTATAAACTAGTCTTTCTTTCATAACACATTCCACCACCTTCATAAGTTTAGTACCTATTAATTTTGAGAATGAAGTAACATTCCCACAGATTAACTTTTTTCTAGCTTTCTCATAAGCCTAGGCCAAATCCTTCTCTGGGGTACAGCACTATTGAACACAAACTATTTTTTTCAAATTGCCTCTATTGATTATTTATCAACCAATCAGCTGGCGTCCCATAGAAAGCATCAGAAAGCTAAAATGATTCCTAGATGATTATTTGAATATATATACTAGGGAGAATAGGGGGCAGATGTTAGAAAGGGAAAATTATGTATGAAAATATATATTGGATAGATGTACTCGAACACATAACTACTGGCCTATAACTGCAGTTATACAAGTACATATTTCAGTGTCTTTAAATAAGTTTGCTCAGATAGATGCTTGAATTTCAAAGTCAAGCGTGTACAGATTTATGCTTATGATGTGGGTCTTTACCTGTAGAAAATTTGGCCTTATATCTCCTTGTCTGGAAAATTCCAGAGCAGATCATCAGGTTATGGAAGTTCAGAAGTAGCTGGGTATTTTATTACCACTACTACTACTACTTTGTACTTCAGATACATTATGCATGGCCTGTAAAGAAAAATTCTAATATACAGAAATGTTTGTGTGTCCTGGAATATAATTAATACTTTCAGTCTAAGCGCTGAAGTGCACATTGTGGCCCTGACAGCAGTATACTACGTGCAGATGGGCGCACACACATTCACACAGAGGCCAAGGTTAGTGTGCATTCAGGAAGAGAATAACCAGAAACAATCACTTCACAACTGAAATAGTGGCATTTCAAATGCAAGTTCAGTAGGAAAAAATGATTGTAAATAAATAATTTAAGCTTTTACAAAATGGTAAAACCAAGTCAGAGAACTTATGGCTTGGTGTCTTCATAAAAGTCTGGCCCTGGTGAAAGTAATGACCAAAATCCCATTGACTTAATTGCACCCAGGATTTCACTATGCAAGTGTATTTGCTTTTGTGCAGAGCCAGCCTATAGATATTAAGTCTGAAGTTGGAGTATTTATTACCCCATAAACTGCTTTTTGATAAGCTATCCACTGCCCTTCCCTGTTCTCAGTTGAGAGACTAAACTTTCTTTTACTATGCAGTAAAAATAAACCTACCATATCAGGTTCCTTTCTTTCATACTGTGCCATCTGTATGTTTGTCCTTCTTTATCACAGGGATCAATATTTATCCATGTGGGTGGAAACTGTTCTCTCTGAGCACCGAGCTTTATTGTGTTAAAGTTTAACGTCACCATAAGGGTAGTAACATGATAACTAAGCCATGCATCAACAATAATGTTTTATTTATTCAATTAAATAATTGATGTGACGGGCTGGCTGGCAGTGACCTGGCCCAGGGGTTTTGAAAGGGCAAAAGATGATTGGAGGACTTGGGATTCCCTTTCCACACCAATCAGGCCCCAGAGACTCACCCCCCATGTCCCCTGATTGGCCCCTTGGGTCACCCGGAAGGAGATAAAAGGGGCAGCATGGGCTGACTCAGGAGAGACCAGCAAGGGACAACAAGGAAGGAGCTTCACAGAGCTGGCAAGAGCTGAGCCAGTAGGGTAGAAGCAGTGCCTTAGAAGAGCCTGAACGATCAGGACCTGCAGGCAGTAGTGGGGCCCTCAGCAGCATGGCATGTAGCTAGCAGGAGAGGCTCCCTGCTGGGCTCCAGGATTTCCTGGGAGAGGTTACAGCCAGCAGAAGAGGCTCCCCAGCTCCAGGAAGGATCTGAGCAGTGACCTGAGAGGTTCCCAGCTCTGATACTAGCTCCTCCAAGAGGGTCAGGCAGCTCAATGTGAGGCTGGGGCTCCAGGAAGGTCAAGACCCCTAACAGGCTAGTACAGTGCCATCAGTGGTGGCTGTGTTCCTGCCTGTTATATGGGAGATCTGGGTTCAAGTCCCAGCTGAGATGACTTGGGGTGAGTGAGCTAACAAGAAGCAAATCTTCTTGCAGTCAAAACAGGCCATTGTGTTTTCTCCCCCTCCAGGTACTAAGGCCCTATATTTCCTTGTCATTTGACATTTTGCATTTCTGTGCCTCTCTTTATATTTCACCAGCCCATATCGTTTGTTCTCCTGTTTGTGTTTTATATTTTGTTAACCCTGTTTTTTGGTCAATGACTGTAAGTGTTGGGGCATTGTAGTGTCCACTGTACCCTCTGATTTATGCCTGTTATGTTCCCAGTATTAAAAGGTATATGGTTAAGTCCCCACTGGTGGTCTAGCTCTGCTCTGTAGGGCTTGGAGGAGAATTGCTACACCTCCCACAGCGTTTTTGCAGCCGATTTGATCCCTTCAATTGGAGAGGGGGTACCTCTTGGAGTACTGCCTGGGTTACATTTATTTTACAGCAATAGGCCTAACTTCCTTTTTCCCAGAAGGGATCCTATTTACAGTTTAGCCCTCATGAAAGAAACATTTTAATTATTACAAATAATGATGATATCATCACAAGGGAGTAATGGTTTTGGTGAATCTTGTTCCCGACTGATTCACATCCTATTATTTTTGTTGTCCAGTCACTCCCATCAATTTGTCCTCTGCATGTTATGTCCAGTTTTGCAGAATGTAAAATCTTTGGATTATTTACTATGTTTGGATGCCACCCAAAACAATAAGCCTCAAATGTGGGTGAGCCCTCTGAGCTGCATCACTGTAAATGCTAAAATAGTAACACTGTCTCCTGTAAACAGTATCCACTGTAAAACTTTGCTCCAGTAAAAAAAAAGGGTTAATTACAAGACTTTGCCAAAGGATTCCTTTTGTCTGTTGCTTGTGAATTTTGTTCTATAACTACTTTTAACATTTTTAACAAAAGTTTTACTGATAATTAGCTACTGATTGGCAGACCTAAGGGTTCAAGTTCAGTTCAGATAAACATCCAAAAGTTCAGATGTTTATCCAGACCTCATGCAGACTATGTGAACTTCTTAACTCTGCAGGGCAGAACTCACAGGCTCTCATACAAGCATTCCAGCACTCATGATCACATCAGAAGAACGATGAATTACTGTCATGGGGTTTCTGCACTTCTGTTTCTTTCTCCATAGAACCAAGAAGCACAGAAGAATATAAAAGGGAAATAGTAAATAGGAGTAGCAAGGAAAATATCCCTGTCAAGAGAAAAAGTTTCTCAGTAAGTCTATAGGTAGGCAAGGTTCTTTGGGTAGATGTGATAGCTTTTATTAGACAAACCAAGTAGTTGCTTTTGGGGGTAATCACCCTTCTTCAGAAACAGGGGCTAGGGAAAGAAGTTACACATAAACCAGTGTAAGTGATCAGAAACTGGTTTAAACCTGTAACAGAACATAAATTCAGTACACATAAACCACTTTCAAAATGTCTTAAGCCTGGTTTAAGATAAACCTGGCTGAATGTAGTATTAGATGCAACTGATTTGGGTCAACCCAGTTTATGAAAATTCTGTCCCAGACCCCTTCCTGGTTCAAGTTAAATTACATGCTTTCTGGTCCTGGGCTGGGCTGGGCTGTCTGCTCCAGGGAGCAGGGTTGGCTCCTTCCCTCTGCTCCCTAGCTGGGGCAGTAAGGGCTGGCAAGCCCAGCTGGGGATGCAGCCCAGTCTGCAGGGGGGTGGGATGGGACTGTCCCCCCTGCCACCTCCCAGGCAAACCCCATCTGAGGCCTGGGGGGCCCTTCCCCTGCTCAAACTCACTGCTGGCTGCAATTGTGGACTACAAGTCCCAGAGGTACCTGGAAACAGGCAGAGGAAGTGACGAGCAATCCTGCAGAGTCCACAGACCTTGGGAGCAGCAGAAAGAGGAAGTGAACACACCCAGAAAGCCATGCTCTAGCACCGCACCCCTCCACCCCCGTAAGCTTCTGGCCTGAGCTGTTGCAGTCATGTGGCTGCATTTCCTAAATCAGAGGTAAGTGTCTGTTCACTTCTGTTTCAGTTTAATCTCTGCAGTTTAGACTAACCTACAAAGACTGAATCAATTCAGCCTTGGGCTTTTTGACTGTCTGTACCTAGCCAGGGAGTCTTTGATGTTCTGAGAGTCCAAGCTACATCCAGAAACTCAGAAAGTCTATGAAATTAAGTCCTCTAGCAACGAGGGACAAGCATGAATCTCGCCATCTTAATAATAAGCACTAGACATTTTTTTGACTGCTTTCTCCAACATAAACCTAAAACAACCTGTTTATAATATAAAAAAATATTTTTAAAAAATCTCAACTACCCAGCACTCTTCTGAAATGAGAAAACAATGATAGAAACTAGTCATGAAAAGGAAGGCACTCGTTGATAAGCTGGTGATAGGGCAGGAAAAAGAGCCTATATAGCAAAATGGAATCTGAACCTGTCACAGAGTGGGGCCTAGGAGCAGCCGTGATCCCACTAGCACCCCCTGCCGTGCCAATTAGGCGATCCAGCACCCTCTTACTCGCCCGCCACATCTTGTTGGTATATGGTTCTAGAAGGGAGGCTGCCTCTTGTCACCCTGGACACCATGCTACACTTACAGTGTCCCCCGTTCCGAGTGACCTGGTGCACCCCAGCCCTATGGGCTATGCGTGCCTCCAACCTCCCCTTTAGCATGCCCCAAGCCTCGCAGCTCTTCCGGACGTTATCCTTTTCTTTTCTGCACCCTGCCCAGTGCCCCTGGGCTTGTCATGCAACCGGCGCCCCTCTATCCGTTAGCCCTCTCGGGCTTACTGACAGTACTCTTTCCCATTGGGCTCAGGCGGCCTGGGCCTTACCTGGCCCCTTTGACCCTTCGGAGTCCCCACCCACTGTGGAGCCCCTCTGGGACCCTTTCCAGTCCGCACCCCTCCTGGGGCTTCTCTCAGTACACGTGCGCGCTCCTGGGGCTTCTCTCATACAGACTGTGTCCTATCGGGCCAGTCTCTTCATGCTTAAGCACTCCTAGTCCTCACCGGGCTTCTCAATAAGCTTATTCCCCTCTCAAGTCCTTCTCACAGTTGGGGCTCAGGTGGCCATAGCTGTGCCTGGCCCACTAGACCACCATCAGGGTCTATTGCCCTACTTGGGCTTCTCTGCTTATCACCCCACAGGGCTGGGGTCAACACCCCTCAACACCGCACCATACCGGCGTGAACAGCTATGCCTACCCGGCACCGCTCACTATACCCCCCACAGGGCACCAGGAACTCCCAGATTACTGGGGAGCTCCCATGAGGCCTCCTCTCACCCGGTCCTCTGGTATGTAGCAACAACAAACAAGAAACGTAAAGCCATGAGCCAAATGGCTGTAACTGAAAATGAGCCTCCTGGCTAGAACTTAAGTGCCATGCCCTTATGGCCACTATGTCCCACCTTCAAGCTTCCCAGTCAGGGTTCTCTCCCCCTTACCATGATGCAACCGCCTGGGTGACCAGGCTGCACCGCTCACCTCTGCTCTGCTTGGCTCTACTGCAAAGCTCTTGCCTCTCCAGTTGTCAGCAGGGAACTGCTAGCTAGGCTTCAGCCTGGGCTGTTTATAAAGGCCCGGCCCTGCCCCCTTCTGGTCACCTGACCAGCACGGTTGCCCCAGCAACCATCACCTGAGCTGTCCTTGTGATCGGCAGCTGCCCTTATTCCTGCCTAGGAACAGGGCACCTTAGTGCCCCTGTGCCAGAACCTCAGAGAGGTTCTGTTCAGGTTTGCTTTTCAATTTGGGCAAAAGCGTGTCACATTTTATTTTGAAAAGGCTCATCTATCCCTAACAATGACAAGATTACTATTCTTTCAAGTTCAGATTCTGATCTTGTGTGTGTGTGAATTGAGAATAAATACTTCTGGAGTCACTACAGAGCCAAATCAGAATCTTCTCCATAGAAAACAAGAACAGGGAAGAGAGTCCTATTAAGTCCTACTAATGAAGCATTAATTTGCTGTTTAAATATAGATATCCAGCAGCTATGGTTAGATCTAGCAGTCGATATAGGAAAGTATCTTTATAAAGAATAGTTGTTCATGTGTGTGTGTAGACATTTTATATACACACATGCTATCACCACCTATATATATAGATATATATATCTAGATATATCTATAGATAGATATCTATATATAGATATATATATATAGAGAGAGAGAGAGAGAGCGCTTACCTGTTAATTTGTGGCCTGAACTAGTACCCACTGAATTCAATGGGAATTCTTCCATTTACTTCAACAGGCACTGAAACAAATTCTTGATTAATCAGATCCTTTGTGTTATATTCTATGCATCACATTATATTAGAATGAGGTAAAAGTAATTCCCTTTTTCAAAAAACACCAGTCTGTTTGGTCTTATAAGCTGCCTATAGACATGCTCATTCATATTCTAATTAGAACTCCCCAGCATTGCCTCACCATCTTGTGTATTAAGCCCCTCCACACTTCAAAATGGTTCTGGGGGCTTTTAAACTAAACCTCATTGAATGAGCTTTAGTTAAATTGCCACTGTAGCCATTTTGAAATGTGGGGTGAGCCGTTTTAAGTAGAGAGGCTGTCTGGGAACCACTCTAATTTAAATGCATTCCCTCCCCCCCCCAAACTCCCCACCACACAGGTATAGGCAGCGAGAGGTGCAGAAACCTGATTTTATAACTCCTCTGCAAGCTTAATCTTGCAGTCATTCATTCACATAAATAAGCATTCAGATATTAGTAATGCTAACACCTAGCTCTTTTGACTTCAAGGTCTCACAGTGTATGTCTACACATGCTATTACTTAGTGCACTGAACATTTATTGTGCAGTAAAATACTGTAAGTAAGCTGTCCCTGGAAGTGCATCTACATGTGCACCCTTGAGAAGCAAATTTGCTCCTGATGGGAGCAGTTCAGTGCAAGGATACTTCTGCCCTGCCCTGTTCCCCTACAGCAGTCAGGGGGAGCTCCAGGCTCCCCCGGGTGCCAGCCCCAGGCTGGCAGGGAGCACTAGGGTCAGACTTGGGCTCTGGGAGGTGGGAGGGGAGCTGCCAACCTCCACTCTGAGATCAGAGCAGCTGCCGGTCACCCATTGTGATCTCAGAGTTTGGATCAGAGATTGCCCCAAAATCAAAGCAGGGGCCCAGCTGCTGAGATGGGGGGACGATGTCCCAGCCCCCACTCTGATCTTGGAGTAGGGCCCTGGCAGCTGCCTACTGCCAGGCCAGCGGATGACATCCTAGCTCCGGCTCTGATCGGCTGATTGGAATGAGGGCTGGGAAGCAGACAGCTGCCCGGGGGAGGGGAAAGTTTTCCCACCCCCGTTGCCTGGGCTGTCTGAAAGCAATTTACTCCTAGTCAGCTGTCTGTATGTGTGCTACTGCACAGTAAATCTACTGTCTGTATTTACAAGTAGTAGAAAACTGCGCATTAGCCTATTTTACTGCACAGTCGCTGCTGCACATGGTCACATAGTGGTGCTTTACTGTGCAGTAGATTAGTCTACTGCCCAGTGAAGCATTTCATGTAGACGCACCCACAGCTCAGTAGAATGACTCTGTGGCACATATTTACTAGGGCCAGCACATAATTGAAAAAATTCATGGTGCAATAAAACTTGTATGGTACTGAGACTTCTCACATGAGCAAGGATTACCAACATGAGAAAGTTGTAGGATCTTGTGTAAGGGCACATTTCCATTTCAATTTCTACACAAGCAAGGGGGAAAAAAAACAAATAACATGTCCTATACTGTGCAGACTAACACCCCAGTTTTGTTATGCCTGTTACAGTGTTGTCAACTCTTGCAATTTAAACACAAGTCTAGGAATATTTGGACTTTTTCTTAAAGCTCCAGCTGCTGAAAATCTTTTAACAGATGGCATAAGAATTTTTTTTTCCTTTAAAATAAAATCATTATTTCTAGCTCTCAAGGTTGCAGAGGAAAGCTTGAGAAGGTGAGCAAGTGCACCCTAAGGCCTCAGCAGTCAACTTTTAAAAAGGTCCAAAATGTACTTAATCAAATCTTTATTTATCTACTCACATATAAAAGAGAGAAAAGAGCAATATGTGCCTATATCACATGTTCATTTCTACTCCCCTACCTTATTAGTAAAATACCAAAAACCAGGGTCTGTGCCTTCATTTGAAATTTTTTAGAGGTCCACTAATGAAAAAAAGTTTAAAACCACTGTGCTACATTTTTAGACAAGTCATATGGAAAGACTGAGGTTTGTTTAAAGAATAAAGTATAATATAATCTTCATTTTACCCTTTCAATAGTGAAAAAAAATATAAACCACAGAGTCTTATCTATTCAAGAAGCAGTGACTTCAGTGCAGGACAAATTATAGGCTCCCATTGACTTTGGTTACACATGCTTTACTCTTATCAATTGGAGAATTTCGTTCTCTGGTTTAATTATAAGAGTTTTGTTTGTCACCCAGCACAATCCCAGTGAAATAAATTGGTTTCCTGAGGTGTAAACCAGTGCAAAGTCTGACCTCAGAGTATAAATCAAATATTGCTAGTGTGCACACAACCCATTATGGAGAAATGCAATAAAACAGTATGCAACTGTGATTGTGAGGAGCAGTACAATTAAAACCAGGAAAGAAAAGCAAGGGGAACTAGGAAGATTAGTCCCATTACGATAAGGCTTTTCTTATTTAGTGGAAAGGAAATACAATTAAGGAAAACATATTAAGCACACCTACTCAGATATCTAAACATCTCCCTGGTGCATTAAAATTCCTGTCTATGTATGAAACGAGCAGACTTGACTTCCTTAATCAAATTAGAAAACTGAACTAAATTATTCCCCCCAGAGAAATATTTCCACCTCAAAACATATTGAACAAAATAGAATCTCAAGCTGAAAGGAAGTCACTAAATTATTTACTATGGCTTTATAATATCCTAGGCTTATAATTTTAGATGGTAAGTCATCCACTAGAAACCTAGTGATTACTGCATAGAAGTTTTGGAGAAGTAAAAAAAAAAAAAAGCTGTTGTGTACAGTAAGTGCCCATTACCATTTACTGTGCAAAATTAAAAAGCCATTGCCAGTGACTGTACAGAGGTATAATTGCAAATAAGACAGCCAGTCCAACCCAAAATGGACCTAGCCATTGGGGGAGAAAGAGAACTACTGCACAACAGTTTATAATGAGTTCCTGGATCTCAACACATCAATGGGAGCCGACAACTGAAATGAAGTGCAGTTCAAAGCCTGACAGAGGGCATGTAGAAAAGTATTGCACAATACAGCAACAGCGGCTGGTGTAGAAAACTAATTTGTTGCTGCCAAGTGCTACTGTAGGAAAGATGATGTTGGGAGCAAAAGTAATTCTAAGTTAAAGAATGTATCAAAACTGAGCTTGCATGACACTGAGTCACTTGAACGGTGGAAAGTAAATTTAATGACATATTTTGGGGCTTTGATGAAGCACCAGTCCACATGTGGAAGGCCGCCTCTCTGCGTGAGTCACATTCCTCTCCTCTCAGGCACAAGAGAGGGGCGGGCAGCCTCCAATGAGTCAAGGTCCTGGGCCAGGGCCAAAGGCTTACGGAAAGCTCTCAATGGAATTGCAAGTGTGCATGTGAAGTATAGCAGGTGAGACAGCAGAATAAGCATCCTTCTGCCAAAATTCAAAGAGGATTCCCCAAGAATCCTTTCCAGGAATCTTCTTGATGGGGATCTTTTCCACTTCTCAAGGAGATATTTGGTTCTCATGACAGCTGGGGAAACGCTGACTGTACACTTCCTCTGAAGTAGCTCTGCCATTGTAGGGAATGGGCATCTAGGAAATGGCAATGCTGAGAACAGAGATGCAGGTCCTGTGCACAAATGGCCCTGACCCATAAGCTACACAGTTTGGAGGCCAGTTAAATAATCTGATCCATAGACAGGGGAAAACCCTGCCGCTTTCTAGAACAACAATTTGGAAGTCATCTGAACAAAATACCACAGGGATGTCTTCCCTTTTGCCTCTTCCACAGGCTTTCATATGAAAGGGAGCAATTAAACCCTGCATCAATAATATTTAAGAAATGTTAATAACTGATCTAGTAGATGAATCATATACTTTCTGGGTACATCTGCCCATGCCCCTGACTGCACAGTTGGTACAGCGCAGTTATTTAGTACTTGTTTCAGTATTTACTTTAGCTTTCACAAGTGTGAAATAACTACATCATACCGGCTGGTACTGCACAGTCCTGGCAGTGTACAGGTTGTTTTCAACCTTACTATGCATGCAGTAGCAACCAGCTGTTGCTACTGCGCAGTATTGGTGGCATCACGGTTAGTGCTGGCTGATGCTACATCACCATAGCTCATCACTACAGCAACGCAGCATCTCATGTAGACATGCCCTCTGAGATTCAAAGTATGACTGTCATTGACACACATGTATTTCAGATGTAAGGTATGAAGAAATGGCACATGAAAGAAAATATGACTGTCATTAAAAATGTTGGCTGCTAAATAAGCTAACAGAAGTGGATACTAGGAAGAGAAGCAATACTATAGACTTCAGATCCTCTTGTTGGATTAAAACTCCAACCACACAATTGCATCAGTAACATGCTGAAATGTGAGCCATACAGAACCTGCCTCAGAAGTCAGGGTAGAATGCAGAAATCTCTATTCAGTATGCTACCGCATCAATTTACAGCCGGAGAATGATTCCTTACAGGTTTCTTTGCTAATCCTTGCTCTACAACAAGCTGTTACTATCCCCCCATTCCCCCCCACTTTTTTTGCCCCCCTTTTTTTTTGGGACTGGATGGCATATATCTTCACTTACAGAGCTCAGTTTAGTAAATAATTTGTGCTGTTGTGTGTCTTTCTGCAAAAAAAAGGTGCATGATACTAGACTTTGGTTGGCTTATCCAAGCTGTTAGTGGGCAGTGGACCTCTTCCCTTCTCTTCCTCTTCTTCTATGCATGACTGTTTGGGAAAACATTGAAAAACTTTCTAAGGCCTGACTCTACTGAATACAGGGAGACAAGGAGCTGGAGGAACCAGGGGATTCCTGCCAGGCCCGGACAGTAGAGTTTTCAGAAGTATCTAGTGTTGATGCAATTGCAGTAAAATCCCTGTTATCTGGCACGAGTGGGGAATGGGAAGTGGGAGGGAGGGGGTGGTGGCAGCTGTGCACAGAGCAGCAGCAGCACAGGGTGGTGGGTGACTGCGGCAGTGGCCACTGCATGCGAGCTTCCCCCGCCTTGTCCCCCTGTGCAGCAGGAGGTAAAGCAGCATGGCACAATGCCATTTGTGTCCTGCTGCTTTCAGCAGTGCAGTGGGAGGCAAAGTGGCACAGTGAGGCACCAAGTGCATTCTGTTGCTTTTAGCGTGGCGCTAAAATTCTGGTTAATAAGGTATTTTGGTTGGTGAAGTACCAGATAACAGAGATTTTACTGTACTCCCATGAAGTCCGTGGGACTTCAATCGGAGCAGTATTAAACCAACACTGGATGCTTTGAAAAAAATCTCTCTTTTAATGAGGTATGTTAGAAATGCTTCTCGGCAGAGCCACATCTTTAAAAGAAAAGCTCCTCAAAATCATCATTTGCATCATTTACATCACTTGCTTTGCAGAAAAGTTCCTCAAGATGGTCAGACATCAATAAAAATAGCTAGTCCAGGTGAGCAGTGCCCAAATCATCCAGCCCTGTAGGGCAGGTGAGTGGCAGGGGGACAGTCCATAGGTCAGATTCAAAGTACAGGACCAGCTCTTGGGCTGGATCCGGAGCACAGACAAATCATTTGACCCATAGGGCTGGAATTTGGTGTTGCCTCCTCCAGTTACACTGACTCAGACTCCTCCTCCTTGCTTGCTGTCACTTCCTCCCACAAAGTCATAGAATGCCAAGCACTGTAGAATAGGAAAGGGTAGGATTGCTCTTCCTAAAATACTAGCGAAGTAGACAGCACAGTGTTAATACGAAGCAGCACAGTAGAGTTCATTGGCTCAGAGCACCAAAAAGAGTGGTATAAATGTGGCTAGAAGCCACTGCAACCTACCCTCCTGTCTTTCTAGTGAGGTGCCACATCCAAAAGGAAACACATATACTAATGAGTAGCAAGCATGCAGAGGAGAGTCGTAATAAGTATTCAACACAAAACCAAATTACACAACTACTTTATTGCAGGGGTGTCAAACACTGCCTATATCCTGGATCCAGCTCTGGAGCCATATAATCTGGCCTGAGGGTATTGGATCAACCCCATTCACTGAATGCAATGTGCAGAACCAGTCTGGTTCACAGGCTAAGCCTGGCACTATGGGAGCTGCACATGGCAAAGGGGCTTTGTCTGGGTCATGTACTGAATTCAGCTTCTACACTGGGCCAACACTGTATGCTGGTTCTGGAGCTAGTCTGGATCAAGCTGTGCTGGAGCTAGCACATAGGGCCTTGCTCCAGAGCTTGCGCTGCCCTGCGACTCATAACGTGGACCCTGCTCCGTGGGTGCTGCCCATGGTACAGGAAGCCAGTATGGCATACACACTGGACTAGCTCTGTGCACTTACTATGGCACACCCATCTGTGGAGCAGTGCAGAGATTCTTGGCACCCCTGCCTTATTGTAAGTACCAATGTAACATGATTTTCATTTTGAAGGTTGTCACCTGAGATACTTCCATTTCCCCCTTTTGTTCTCCTCCCACAAGACCAAAAGTAAGCCAACCCAGCTGCTTGATCAAGGATTATCTATGCAACTTCTCCTATAACAAAGCCATTTTTAAATTATGGAACAGGACAGGAAATACTTCTTTCCTTGTGTCATGGGGCGGGGCCTAGTGAGCAGCTGTGAAGCTCCCTAGCGCCCCTTGCCGTGCCAATTAGGTGATTCAGTACCCTCTGATCCTCGCCCGCCACGTCTTTGATGTTAACTGGTTCAATTGGGGAGGCTGCCACTCATCGCCTAGACACTGTGCCGATACTACTTTTCATTCCAGTTGGGATGGCCCCCTATACCCTCCGGCCTTATGGGCAATGCATGCCTCCCCTTCAGCATGCCCCAAGCCTCACAGCTGATCCTGGACGTTATTAGGTCCCTGCCCTTCGGCGCCACTCTCTGGCACCCCTGGGCCCATCACACCCTGGTGCCCCTGCCTGGCACCCCTGGGCTTGTCACGCCCCGGCACCCACTCTCTAGTACTCCTGGGCTTATTGCGCCCTGGCACCCCTTCACTGGTACCCCTGGACTGGTCGTGCAACCCGCGCCCCTCTACCAGTGCCTTTGGGCCAGTCACTCAACCTGCGCCCCTCTCTCTGGTGCTCCTGGGCCAGTCACTCAACCTGCGCCCCTCTGACCCTCTGGGGTCCCCACCACAGTGGAGCCCCTCCGGGATCCTTTCCTGCTCATACCCTGGTGGGTGTCTGGAAACTTCATGTGCCCCCCCCCATGCCTCCTCGCCCTCTCGGGGCCTACGTCGCGCCTCTCGCGCTTGCGCTGTGCTTCTCATGCTGCTCGCATCCTTTGCCTTCTCTGGGGCCTCTGCTGCACCTCTCACGCTTGTTGCCCCTTCTGGGGCCCTTGCCGTGCCTCTCACGCTTGGGGCTCAGGTGGCCCATAGCCATGTCTGGCCCCTTGACCCTTTCCTGGGTCATTTGCCCACACTGGACAAAATATCGCCCTTACGGGCTGGGGTCTCTACACCCCACACACCGCGCCTCACTGGCGCGAACAGCTGTGCCCCACTGGCACCACATGCTGTGCCCCAGTGTGCACCAGGAACCCCCAGATTATTGGGGAGCTCCCATGAGGCCTCCTCACACCCCTACAGCCTCACCCGGTCCTCCGGTATAACCATAACTAAGCCATGAGCCAAACGGCTACAACACAAACACAATAAGCCTCCGGGCTTGTAACTCAAAGCCCGTACTCACTCAGCTCTCTAGCTCTGATCATCCTATAGCCAGTCAGGCTACTACCATTCTCTCGGCCTACTCAGCTCTCCCACCGCTTTTGCTCCTGCAGCCACCCAGAGGGAACTACCTCCCAGGCTCTGGCCTGGGCTGTTTATATAGGCCTGGCCCTGCCCCCTTCCAGTCACCTGACTGTCCTGGTTGCTACAGCAACCGGCACCTGAGTTGCCCCGGTGATTGGCAGCTCCTTAATCCTATTCTAGGAACAGGGCACCTAAGTGCCCCTGTGACACCCTGGATGGAGCACTCAGCCTCCAGAGTATTCCCTATCCTGGCTAGCAAAAGACCAAATTCAGAGCAAAAAACTTGGTCTCCACCAACGCAACCCCACATTTCCAAAAGCTAGACAGAAAGACAAGCAGTCTGCATCCCAGTTACTAGAAAGACAAAACAAGAGGACCTGGGATAACTCTTAGTGCAAAGTAAGGAGCACAGTGTGGATGGCTTTGGTATGAGCTACAAGGTATGAGCTACAAGGTCACATAGTTCATACTGGTTGGGGAGCATCCCCAGGTCAATTCTAAATATCAGCATAGACATATTCAAACTGGTTATAAGATAATGGCCAAAAGAAAGCAAAAATGTCAAGAAGACTTAAATGACTTAGTAACCTAAATTCTATTGGAAATCAGTGGTCAAGATCCTAAAAAGATAGGTATTTAGGTGCTCATCTCCTAATTTTTGCCTCAATAGCCTAATTCTTCTACTGTTGAAGGATGAGGAATCTATTTTAAAAATCCCAATAGGAGGATAAATTAGGGGCTGAGGTGATATCAAAGTCAGAAACTTGATTTCACAAAGAATAGATGGGGCGGTCCATCTCTCCAAAATCTGTCTATAAAATTAAAAATCCAGGATTAATACTATATTCTATTTAGTATAATTTAATTCCTTTTCTAGAAAAACAAGTGTTTGGATGATTATCTTACTGGGGTCATTTGACCCCAGCTGATTTCCTACCCTTTGGGGAGGGGGCTTGACCTGGTGATCTCACGAGGCCCCTTCCAGCCCTTATGTCTATGAAATCTATAATGTCTATGAAAACAATGGGATGTGGATAAGTTTTGTTAGCAGTTTTACTGAAAAGCTTCAGATATCATTAGTTAAGTAGAATCAGTCATTGTTTAAAGTGGGTAAGAGATAAGTGTTTGTTCTGTAATGCACAGAATCTCCTTCTCTAGCTTTTGCCAAGTTTTGTTTAACAATCGTGTAAATTGTTTAGGCAAGCTCATACTACCTACAGATATAAGTACTTGCAGTCCTTAATAGTATGCTCTGTTCCTTATTCTCAAGTACACAATATACCCTGCTGTATATTTAAGAGACCTGCTGTAGCCTGTTAACAGAGTGTGGAAAAGCCCTGGAGGGTAAAGGCACATTTTGTGTTTATTATATAACTGAAGACATTTTGGTGGAGAGAAAATGCTGTTCCTATTTAGTAGGTTTTAATAAAATAAAAATGTATGTTATTTTATGATAATAACATCTTTCCAATTACTGTTTTGCATGTCAGATCCTGTATCTCCTTAGCCAATTACTTTAGAATAACCTGTTATTGGTGGACTTAATTTTTAATTTTAATTTTTTAGAACAGGAAAACAAGTTGCTTATATTGACTCTTTCATTCTACTGTTCACTGTCCCCACACTGTCCCAGTTATGATTGATTATAAAGAAATTCCAGTGTGGCTGTTAACAAGCAACCAAAATCAGAAGATCTAAAAGAAAAACTTAGGGCTTGTCTTCACTACAAAATTATAATTCAAGTGTTGCCTTTGACTGAAGTCTGGTCAAGACTGGTAGTTCTTTCATTGAAACTGCCTGGCCAGTCAGAAAGTACAAGCTAAAGCTCACCCCTATTTTTCAGCTGCTAATATGCCCACTGGTGTAGTCAAAGACTAGCCCTGTTCCAGCACTGTTAATCCTCCCAAACCTTCCCACAATTCACCAGCATGCCCAGAATAGATGGGGAAATTCTTCCATAATATTCTGGGAAAATTTATAAAGAACATGTTTACATATGCTATTAATGTGCTTTAAGCTTACTGTGCAGTAAAATAAGGTGCAGTAAGCTTTTCCTGGAAGCATGTCTACACATGCACCTGTCAGGAGCAAATTCTCTGGACAGGAGCAAGTTCAGTGCAGGCCAAGCTACTCTTGCCTTGCTCTGTCCCCCTACGACATCCAGTGGGAGCTCCAGGCTCCCCCTAGTACCAACCCTAGAGCTGGAAGGGGGCACCAGGGTCAGGCCTGGGCTCTGGAGGTGGTGGGGGAAGCTGACCCACCTCTGAGGCAGCTCCCTCCCAGCCCCGTGATCTGATCGGCAGCAGCCTGGGGCATGGGGACAGTGTCCCAGATCCCCACTCTGATCAGATAATTGAAGTGGGGGCTAAAAGGCAGCTGCCTGGGGCAGGGGGCAGTTCCCTTGCCCCCTGCTGCCTGTGGCTACTCTGTGGTAAATCTAGTACCTGTATCTACAGGTAGTGGCCAACTACACAGTAGACTAATTTATTGTGCAGTAGATGATGACGCTTTATTGCATGGTAGATTAGTGCAGTAAAACATCTCATGTAGACATGCCCAAAGTGGCTTATCTTACTTCAGTGCAAAAAGCTCCAGGATATCTCCCCAGAAGTCTTAGCATTGTATATGAGTATGTAAAGCACCCACATGGCCACAAAAAGTTAGAAAATGAATCTTTTGACTTCTAAAATGAACTAATTGATGAGGACATAACCAAGATATTTTTTTAATCCGATTTTTTGGGGGTTTTTTTTGGTTTTGTTGTAGTTGTTTTTACACGTTTGCTTTTTGCATCCTAGTTGACTCAGACAACAGAGAAGGTAACTCTATTACATCTTTTTCTTTTTTAAAGAGGGCTGTACTTGTAAGTCTCATTCCATCAGAACTAGATAATCCAACACCCTACTAATGTTACAGAAATGTACCAGAAGAGAAACCATTGATAACATTAGTTTAGAAATTCTGCCACACAGAAAGATACAACAGGCAAGTTTTAAACTGGATGAATCACATACTCAAAAGGTAAAGCTAATGTCACAAAATATTGCAGGAGCTTTACAGGTAGCACACATATGGAAAGTCACCAAACACAATAATGAATCAAGTCTTCACTTGAAGAAAGTCAGCCATACTGGGGTCAAGGGGGAAAACATAGTAAAGAAAACCCTTTCAGAAGAAAGTCTCAAGTGGAGTGCCCCAGTCCTGGGGCTGGTTTTGTTCAGTCCTGGGCCTGGTTTTGTTCAGTCCTGGGCCTGGTTTTGTTCAATATCTTTATCAATTACCTGGACGATGGGATGGAGTGCATGCTTAGCAAGTTTGCAGATGACATCAAGATGGGGGGAGTGGTAGATATGCTGGAGGGTAGGGCTAGGATTCAAAGTGACCCAGACAAATTGAAGGATTGGACCAAAAGAAATCTGATGAGGTTCAATAAGAAGTGCAAAGTCCTGCTTGTAGGATGGAACAATCCCATGCACCAGTACAGACTGCAGCCTGACTGGCTAAGCAGCAGCTCTACAGAAAATGCACTGAGGGGTTATAGTAAGCTTAATATGAGCCATCAATGTCTCCTTGTTGTGAATGGTTAGGGGGCAGAAGCACATGACTTGTTAGGAGAGGCTGAAGGAACTGAGATTCTTTAATCGGAACAACAGAAGACTGAGAGAGGATCAATGGGAAGCTGGGTGATAGTGACCACGAGCTGATCACCTTCACCATCTGCCATAAAGCTGGCAAGTCAGTCAGCAACATGGAAGTCCTTGACTTCAGGAAAGCTGACTTTGACAAGCTCAGGAGGCGTTTCAGTTAAGCCCTAAGGGACCACGACCCCAGGGGGAGGGGAGTTCAGGAAGAGTGGTTGCTTCTCAAGGGAGCGATCCTCAATGCACAAGCTAAATATATTCCAGCACGGAGGAAAGGCAGCAAGAAGGCACAGCAGCCCTCCTGGCTCTCCAGGGATCTAGCAGACCTCCTGAGGCTAAAAAGAAAGGCCTACAAAGGATGGAGGATGGGATTCACCTCCAAGGAGGAATATTCTGCACTGGTCTGGTCCTGCAAGGAGCAAACCAGGAAAACCAAGGCTGCAACTGAACTCCAACTAGCTTCAAGTACTAAGGACAATAAAAAGTCCTTTTCCAGATATGTGGGGAGCTGGAGGAAAAGCAAGGGAAACATTGGACCCCTGCTAAACCCGATGGGGCAACTGACAACCGACACCCAGGAAAAAGCCAACCTATTAAACAGGAACTTTGCATCAGTCTTTCATGAGTTCCACTATGGGACAGGGAGGTCCGGGTGAGGGAGACGCCCTGCCCTCCTTCAATGCTGACCTCGTGAAGGAACACCTTGAGAGGCTGGATACCTTCAAGTCAGCTGGCCCTGACAATCTACACCCCAGGGTACTCAAGGAGCTGGCGAGCATCATAGCTCAGCCTCTGGCACAGATCTTTGAGAACTCCTGGCTCTTTGGTGTGGTGCCCGAAGACTGGAAGAAGACCATTGTGGTGCCTATCTTCAAGAAAGGGAGGAAAATGAATCCGGCAAACTATAGGCCCATCAGCCTGACTTCTATCCTGGGGAAGGTCTTAGAAAAGTTTATTAAAGAGGCCATCCTTAATGGACTGGCCAACACCAACATCCTGAGGGATAGCCAGCACAGGTTTGTTGCGGGTAGATCTTGCTTGACCAATCTCATTTCCTTCTACGACCAGGTGATCGATCACCTGGACAAGGGAGAAGAGATTGATGTCATATATCTTGACTTCAAAAAAGCCTTTGATCTAGTATCCCATGATCGCCTCTTGGCAAAACTGGCCAGTTGTGGCCTCAGGTCCACCATGATGCGCTGGCTGGGAAATTGGCTCCGTGGTTGGACCCAGAGGGTTGTAATTGATGGAAGTCAATTGTCATGGTGCCCTGTGACCAGTGGGGTTCTCCAAGGCTCTGTCCTTGTTCAACATCTTCATTAATGATGTGGACATTGGAGTTGGAAGCAGACTGGCCAAGTTCGCCGATAACACCAAAATTTGGGGCAAAGCATCCACACCTGAAGACATGAGCATCCACAGGAGGCTGATCCAGGCTGACCTGGACAGGCTCAGCAACTGGGCAGACGAGAATCTGATAGTGTTTAACACTGAAAAATGCAAGGTTCTCCACCTTAGGAGGAAAAACCTGCAGCATCTTTAAAGACTCAGCAGTGCTACACTGGCTAGCACTATGGAAGAAAGAGACTTGGGGGTCATCATTGACCACAAGATGAACACGAGCCTGCAATGAGATGCTGCAGCTAGTAAAGCGACCAAAATGCTGGCTTGCATCCATAGATGCTTCTCAAGCAAATCCCAGGACGTCAAACTGTCCTTGTACTTGGCCTTGGTGAGGCCGCAGCTGGAGTACTGTGACCAGTTTTGGGCCCCACAGTTCAAAAAGGATGTGGAGAAGCTTGAGAGAGTCCAGAGACACATGATCAGAAGTCAGGAAACAGACTTTATGACAACAGGCTGAGAGCCATGGGGCTCTTTAGCCTGGAAAAGCGCAGGCTCAGGGGTAATCTGATGGCCACCTATAAGTTTATCAGGGGTGACCACCAGGATCTGGGGGAACATTTGTTCACCAGAGCACTCCAAGAGATGACGAGATCGAACGGTTATAAACTACTGCAAGACTGTTTCACGCTGGACATAAGGAAGAATTTCTTTACTGTCTGAGCCCCCAAGGTCTGGAACAGTCTGCCATTGGAGGTGGTTCAGGCACCTACATTGAACACCTTCAAGAGTAAATTGGATGCTTATTTTGCTGGGATCCTATGACCCCAGCTGACTTCCTGCCCCTCGGGCAGGTGGCTGGACTTGGTGATCTTCCGATGTCCCTTCCAGCCCTAATGTCTATGAAATCTATGAAAATCTATTTAATAGCAGCTTTCAACTACCTGGTTCCGAATAGGATGGAGCTAAACTGTTCTCAGTGGTGGCAGATGACAGAACAAAGAACAATGGTATCAAGTTGTAGCAAGGAAATTTAAGGTTAGATATTAGGAAAAATTTTAATGAAGAAGGTAGTAAACACTGGAACAGGTTACCCAGAGTGGTTATGGACTCTCCATCCTTAGAAGTTTTTAAGACTCGGGTAAACATAACCTTGCCTGGGATGATGAAATTTGGGATGGTCCTGCTTTGAGCAGGGGGCTGGACTAGATGACCTCCTGAGGTCTCTTCCAGCCCTAATTTTCTATGATTCTAAGACAGAATAGGACTGCCCATTAGGTGAGTTCAGTTCCAGGGTAAAGCTACATTTACTTCTGTTTACAGGCAGGGCTGGCCCACAATTTTTTTTGGACCCCCTGCAGGATATATTTTTGGGGCCCCCTGACATGAAGAAGCTGGCAGTGGGGGGGGAGTGGTCAATAATGAAGTCTGTGGTGGCAGCAACGTGGACTGGTGGCAACCGCCCAGCTCTCCCTTGCAACGGCATTGATTTGGAGTGTTCATGGCCACAGGGCCCCTTGGCTGCAGGACCCCCTGCGGCCACAGGTTTCACAGGATAGGACAGGTCGACCCTGTTTAGCGAATTTAATTCTGATGTTACTTATGCCAGTTAAATAATGACTAACTCCACTTAAGTCAATAGAATAACAGTGGTGTTAAAAAAAGAAAAACTGGCTGAATCTGATTCTAGGTAACAGTCTCAAAGAAAACCTTTCACATTTCCTAGCATCTAAATGGCTGCTGCTCCAATTAATTGTTTAAAGATGGCCAGTAGTATTTTTCAACACAATGGGGACAAAAAAAATGAGCCTGTTTTCTTGCTTTTAAAATACATCCTTTGTCGTGACAGTTCAGATTCTATACATAATAACTGATTCTAAGACTCTTGATCCTAGAACAGATATTTCTAATGTAAAGCTAGTTTAATGCCAACTGAAACTTCCTTCAGTTATTATCACAGTAAATGTGCTAGGATACTGCTACCAGACTAACAAAACCCACCTGATATTTTTTGCAGAAAAAAGAAATATTTCCTGACCAACTCTGTCTATTGTGTTCCATATATAGTTATTACACAGGAAAGCAACAGTAACCCCAAATACAGAGATACACAATATGCAACTGATATGTTAAATATAGTTCTCCATTGTTTCTTCAACGTACAAGCATTAGAACCTTAAAAGTGTCTCATTATGCTTCAGGCTTATAGTACTACCACTGAAAAATGTGTGAGAATTTTGCAGTGCACTTTAATGAGAGTATGATCTGGCTCTTTTCTATAGACCCACAAAATCAATTTCTCTTGCTCTTTTCTTTGTCCCTTTTCCCATACCAACATAAACAAAAGCAGCCTTCATACTTTTTTCTCATCCTCAAATGAACAGCAGTGACTTAGGGGAAGTAAGCCTACAAAGGCTTTATGACAAGGTTTCGGAGGTCTGGTGAACAGCTCATGTCAGTGTTAATAGCAGCCAATTGGTTCTGTGCACTCTTATCTGATATTTACAGTATTCCTCTCTGCCAGATGACATTTTAGGCCTTGGATAGCTTCACTCTTGTTTGCTTAGTTTGGTTTCAGGTTTACATATAAACAGCCACTAGATGAGATGCCAACAAACTGACTCAATTTCTCATCATAAGGAATTTTGTACTCCCACGCAAATCCCACAAATGCTTCTGACTGTCCAATAAAGCAGTGTTAAACACATGTTTTCTGCTTAGTGCTTAAAATCAAGCCATAGTCAGCAGATTAGCTCTTCAGAAATTGTATCATGTACATATAATAGAAAGCAAGGATCCTTAGGCATTTTGTAAGCTAGTTTCATGCTCAGTTATTCCATTTACATTGGATGTAAAGCTTTAGCACCCTACCAATGACATGGCTTTTGTTGAGGAAGAGAGGGGAGGAATCCAGCCAGTTTTCATTCTGCTTATGCATACATATTACAAGTGGGTAGTCAGACATAAAATAATTATTATAAACTTGATTGATACCAGCCATAATTGTGGCTGAGGTAGAATTGATCTAAAAATAAAACATTAGCTTAAACTGTAGGATAAATTGTATATGGATTGTACTGAAAGTGGAAACCAGTTTATATTTCTGATATTTCTCAGAATCTAGTCAAGGTTCTACAATGATACTGAAAAAGATGGTCTCATCACACTGGGCTGACACTCTGGAAACTGGATTTAATTTCTCAGCTCTACCGCAGACAGAGACAAGGCACTCTGTCTCTCTTTTCAGTTTTCCAAGCAAGAATGACGATAGTTGTTTCTTTCTCCTGCCCTTTGACTCTCTTGTCTATTTTATAAGCTCCCAGGGACTGCTTGCATTTGTATGGCACCTAAGACAATGGTACCCCAGTTTCAATTGTGGCCTCTCGGGGCATGCTTGTACCACACTGGACAGGGCTTGGTAGCATCACCAAAAAAGCATGTTATGCCCATCACCACTTCAAAAGGACATCTGAGATTGCAAGCAGCCTTGGCTGCTGGCCAAAAGCAGCTACAACATTTTCCGAGCAATTGGTGAATGCCAGTGGAGTTGGAGTGGATGAACACATGTTTTCATATCAGTGCTCCTTAGCACAGTCCAACATGGTGTGGACATCTCCTAAGGGATGTTATCACACAAAAGTCTTGTGAACCCAAACAAGTGTATAAGAGGACCCTGAACACAGTGGAGCTACAGGCAGGTCAGTTTTTATAACAATCCATACATATGCAAATCTACCATCCACAGAAACTGAGAGAATAGCTACTGGAGGCTGCAGTAGCCACTCTGGCATATTCTCTGCTGTGTATGTAACAAAGTATGCAAGACTCCTTCTTTTCCCATAAACTACTCATTTCCTTGACCTGAACACAAGGAATATGATTTACCTTTTAAGGCTCTTATATAAGGAGATACTTAGAAAACTAAGGCAAATCAACTAAAGGTTTGAAGTCAAAGTGCGTAAATTAAAGAGCACTGAGCCACTTCGTGGATGCTGGTGTTTAAAAGCAAACTAGTCCTCACTGAAGGCCACAGCTTTATCTTTTAATTTGCTCTCTCTCTCTCTCTCTCTCTCTCTCTCACCAAGTGGTGCTGAATGGTGATTTTCTGTTTGTTTGTTTTGGCTGTCTCTAATATTAGCCTAAGAAATCTAACTCAATGCTGAGTCTCTTTGCTACAAGAAGAAATAGGAAATGGATCAGGCAGTCTCTAAAAATGACCTCCAGAGAGTGGTACTGGAGGAAAAAAAAAACTTTTTTTGTTAGGTTTAAAACTACTTGAACACATTTTGTAAATAATAAAATTTGGGAGAAGCTCCTTTTTCTTAAACCTTAAAACAGTGGCACCCAACTGGATGACATGGCTCCCAAAAACAGCCTTCGTGCTTGTTTCTCATTGTCAAGTGAACAACAGTGACTTAGGGGAACCCAAATAACCATCTACATGTCTAATAGAGCTGTGCGAAACAGCACTGTTCCACTTTGACTTCTGTTTTGAGATTTCAATGGAACAGTGTTTTGTTTTGAGTTTTGTTTAATTTTGAAAGCATTGTTCTGTTTCGTTTTGTTGAAACAGTTTTGCTGTTTGACATTTTGCCCATAAGCTATAATAGGGAAGCACAAAACTGGAGGAGGAGCACTCTCCTGTAACCACAGGCAGATTGGGGCCCACACCCCGGGGAGGAGTCCAGCAGGGTCCTGCAATCGTCCCGGGAGGGGTGGGCAGAAGGCTGCCATTGCTGCCTGGGACTGGTGCTAGGAGCTGAGCCTGTGGAGGGAGGTGGAGCGCAGCCCCAGTGCTGTGCTCCGCTTCCCCCCACTGGGATCAGTTCCACAGGGCTGCCAGCCACTGGGAGCTGAGCCGGTGAAGGGAGGGAGGGAAGCGGGCTGAGCTCCATGGGGATGATGGAGCCAA
Source organism: Crocodylus siamensis (assembly GCF_052110815.1). NCBI lineage: Eukaryota > Metazoa > Chordata > Crocodylia > Crocodylidae > Crocodylus > Crocodylus siamensis. The sequence continues at coordinate 255,731,230 of NC_143395.1, forward strand.
TCGGGGTGCACCCCAGCGGCGGGGGGTGGCTAGAGCTGGCTCTGCACTCCGATTCGCTCTGCCAGCCCCACAGAGTACAGGCACCTGGGGCTGTGGAGCTGTTCAGAGCACAGCCCTGCCTCTCCCCTGCCTCCCACCACCTGGCTGCTACTTTGAAACTCAAAACATTTCAAAACATTTCAACTGGCCTTGTTTTGTTTCAAGTCTGTTTTGAAGCCCGTTGTTTCATTTCGATTTCACTGTTTTGAACTCAAAACGAGTCGAAACAGCACCAAAACGAAACAGCTGGCAAAGCTTTGCACAGCCCTAATGTCCAACAAGCAGAGAAAAATATTGAAGGAAACAACCAAATCTTCAGAAAACCTCCAAGCCATCCTTAAAAGAAAAGAAAGGTGCAAAAGGTCTGTCCTTTTGCAGATCACGTAAGTAAAGGAGCTTATCTCAAACAGAAGATCAGAATGAAACTGCACACTTTAAGCAGCTGAAGTCCATATAGACAAGAAGGACAAACAGGTGACTCTGTCCAGATGTCTAAATGTATGATAATCATATAAATCTTCTTTTTGGAAGGATTCCAAAGTACTTTACAAATTATATGGATAGCAGGATTGCGTCATCTACCACCAAAAATTAGTAAGCTGTGGACTGAAAGAAAACACAGGAGCTGTTTAATACTTCAGGTTATGAAAAGAAGACTAACAGATCAAATTGAAATTGTGGAGGAAGTTTACATAGGCCAAATGTATTTATCAGAACTGGAATTTGGCCAGACCATTATAAATTAACAGCCCTGCTCTTGCAAGAAAAACAATGCCATGGCATAGTTAGTAATTATGGGTGGCAAGGATGTCAATTTTATGTCTCATCCAAAAGAGTGTAATGAGACAGTGGATCAATAATGATTCAGAGAAAAAGAGCCACTGAATCACCAAGAATGCTTCCTGTAGCAGCATCTCTGTTTTCCATGATGGAACCTCGTCTAACTATTGACAAGGTCCAACCCTATTGTGACCTTATGAAATCCCACAAGCTAAACGTGTTGTTCACTTGCAATCTGGAGAAGGGGCTTTATGCCAATGGTAATATCAATGATACATAGAAAAGAATGCAATTACTTGTGAGTAAGCATGGATGCTGTTTTCTATATAGATTTGGAATGTTTTCATTTTGGAAAGGGATAAAGTTTCCATATCTCAGTATGGAAAAGCTGAATAATTATGTTTTTTTAATATATCACACAATACAGAGTTTTCAAGAATAGGTTACGCTCCCTAATATTTTCCAGTAAATTAACTGATTTTTAAAGCTTTAGAGTCAATTCCAGGTTTTATTATTCTTATAATCTCTCATAGAAAAACATCAAATACAATTTATATGGAGTTACATATCTAAATCACTCTTGACATTCTGTTTTGTCTTTCCTCAAAATACTACTACTCTCAATTGCAGTTTCATGACCTTAATTTTTCCTATCTTAATAGCATATTTACGATATAATAATAAAAGCTCGTCTTATTGCAAGACATTCAGAGGCAATAAAAAATAAGACATAAAAAACTATGGAGCACTGGATCAGCCATGAATAAAACAAAATGCAGTACAGCAGGCATATATCACAAAGAACAGCAGGCGTGCTAAGAATATTTACAAAGACAGAAATGTAAGCATTCAGGCTGAGTTTAAGATAGAGAGAAATTTTCCAGGGAGTGAAGCTCTGTACCACAGTGTTCTTTCTTACATAATCAGTGAAAGGAAGCCACAGAGTCCAAAAATCAGCACTCTTGCAAAACAGATAATTTTTTACATTCTTTAGTTCTCAAACTTTATTAATGCTCCCCCTCCCATGGCAGACATCTAATTACAAGAATATCAGCCTAGACAAGTGGAAGGAGGAGTTGAAGTGGATAAATCATTTTGCTGGACTTGCAGTTCCTGGTTAGTATTGAGATGGTGCTGTCAATGTTAAAATAACAGACATGATTTTCTTATCACTACGTCTCCCCATGCTGGTCCAAAGGCATAAAGCTGTCTGGATGAGCTACCTGGAAACCCTCTGGCATAGAGAGAATCTCGGAATTGTACAGAGCTGACAAAACAGATCTGTGTCACCCTTTTTGCCATCCTATCATAGTTTGTATCAGAAAGGAGGTCTGGAAGACCATGTATGCAATTTGGCTGTTTTAACATTAGAATTGCCCCTTGGGTACAAAATTCCAGAGTCCCTATGGCTTTTTTCATGACTTGATGCAGAGAAGGCCTCTGATTGTGTTTCTTAGAAGTACCTCTTTGGGTATTACAAAGGAGCTTTAGTAAAGAATTCAAAAGGTGGATGTACAGTGGTTATATACAATTGTTATATACAAGTCAACAAGTGTATGTGCAGTTGTTATATACAAATCCCATTTAAGAGTTGTGACCAATAGTAAGCTAACTGATCCATTTCCCTTGAAAAAGAGGACTTGGCCATTCTCTCCACCTTATATTTGATTTAGCATTAGAACCACTGGGTGCTATACACGTTCTCTGTTGTGTTCTAATTAGAATGCATCAGAGCAGACTTGTTTAATTGAGTCTGCTGGAGTGCTCTAATTAAAACGTTCCAGTGTGCTTCATTGTCACGTATTAAATGTCCCATGTTTCAAAATGGCTGAGGGCACTTTAACTAAAACTTGTCAAATGAGCTTTAGTTAAAGCACCCCCAAGCCATTTTGAAATGTGGGATGCTTAAATCATGTGATGCTGAGGCCCTTTAATTAGAGCAGCTGTCCAGGAGCCAGTCTAATTAAAATGCATTCCCCCCCAGAGCACATGTATAGACACCCATTGGCTACAGCTATAAGGAATGAGGGCAATATAAAAGGCATTATGGTAGTGAACACAAGATTCTGTTGTACATCGATGATGCACTAATACTCACAGCCTGAGAGATCAGTTCCTGCTCTCTTATCATTAATCAGCAATTTTAGCATCTATCTGTTTATAATATTAATTTTAAGAAATATGTGTTACTTGGACTAAACAGGCATACCACAAAGGAAATGTTTAGCAAATAGCAGTTTTAGTAGCAATCAGAACATGTCTCTTATTTGGGTATTAAAATATCAAAGGACATTAATGTTATTTTCTGCCAAACTTTCAGAAGAAATTTGATGTAATATTAAAGGATTGAACCAATGGAGTAGTTTGGCAATTTCCTTGTGGGGGGGGAAGTTAATATTTTAAAAAATGAATGTTGTGCCCATTACATAACCTGCCAGTCATAATGCCACAATCCTATTTTGTTAAAATCAACCAAATGTTCAACAGGTTTCTTTCTAACTCTCTAAGCCCTACAATTTTTGCAAGCCAACATGCTTGGAAAAATTTGACATACTTACTGAAGTTTCATCCTTCATTATATCATATGGCTTCTATTTGGGGCAAACCCTTTTTAAAGTATGCATCCCACAAGCTGATGTGGATAAAGTGGATGGACAAGGGAATTATACATGTATACCAGCCTCTAGTAGGAAATCATATTGAACCCTTTTCTGAGTTATCTGATGAATATAGCCTTCCAACAGGATTACCAAACCAAGAAATTATTTTTACTGATAATCTGCAAATTTTTTACTGAAAACCAAACTCTTCTATTGACAGACTTTTTAATGACACATGTTTTACATAATGTAAATATAAGCCTTCTTCAAGGCACTGGAGGAAAGCTAGAAGGTCTGGGTTCAAATTTAGGGGTTTAACACCAACCATAGTAAAAAAAAGTGTGGTTGTCAGTAAAAAAATTGGAGATTATGGAAAAAAAATGTTCTTAGTTTGGCAACCTGCTTGATTGCAGCAATGGTTTTACACAATGTTGCCCCCACACCAAGGGTTCCCTACTCATCCCATACCTCGATACCCCCAACATCACCCTGCATCATGCTCATCCCCAAAGCTCATCCTCAAACTTAATCCCTCCCCCAGACCCTCAACCCACTGCCTTTTCCCTCCCCCTCCTACCAGCCACATAGGCTCCAGGGCTAGAATTGAGGTATCCCAGAGCTCCATGGCCCTGCGTCCTTTGAAGTGAGCCCTGAGCAGCTGCTACAGGCAGGTGATGGCTGGGACACAGAGCAGTAGCTCATGACTGAGGTAGGAGTGTGGCTGATGGACAGTTTCCTGCAAGGTATCAATCTGCACTCCCATGCAGACACCAGGTGGCACTGCTCTACACAGTTTTCCCATTGGCACTTTGATCTAGCCTCATTCCAATGTCAGTGACGGGTCTTCAAACAAGCTCAGTGTTTCTTAGTCTTTTATGGGTGGCTCCTTTTTTAGGGACTTCATAGACAGACATTTTTTCCTGTTTCTTTATGGACTGTCCTTAAATTTACAGACAGTTGGTAACCTTGCCCTCTGGAAACAGCTAAATGGCAATATATGCAGTTGCACAAAGTATTAGAAAACTATTTTGGACCTGAGGCTTTGTGTATAGCAAATACTCCAGATATATAATTTTTTTTACCTTGAAATATACTTCTTCTCTGCATTCTGTGGCATCACACTCTGAATATATATTGTCACATAACAGATATGATATAGATTGTTTATGACTATAGTAGAATGAAGGCCTAGTTATCCAAATGATAGAACCCAGTGAGAATCAGCAAAATTCACAATATTTGAACATCAAAAATTGATGTAGACTTTTGAAAAGGATCATTTTTCATCTGCACTGGGATACCTCTAAACTTACAAAATGAAATAGACTGGAGATGTAATCTATTGCAAGCAACTCTTGATCACATGTTTTGGTCATGCCCTATTATCAATTCTTTTTGGAAAGAAATTATAACCAGAGTTAACATGGTTCTAAACCAGCATTGATACTTTTGTAAATAATGTGTGTTCTTGGATATATCCCTAAGGAATTCAAACTGAATCCTTCCCAGATTGCACTCTTAAGGTGGTCCTTATTAGTGACATGCAGGATTATATTACTGCTTTGGAAAAGTAGAACATCTCCAAAGGTCAAAATATAGTATGTTAAGGTGACACACCTGGCATTTATGGAGAAACTCACAATTATCAGGCTTAACTGCTTCAAAAAGTTTGGTGCAATTTGGAAAAAGTTCTTAGACTATTTTGGTAACTAAATTATTACTCCTTGCACAGCTGCTTTCTTTTTCTGTTCCTGTCTCTTCTCTTCTCCTTTTTTTTCTTTTCCCCTTTATTAGTTAGTGTTTGTGAGAGATGTATGTAGTTTAGATTGACATATATAGTTGATATATATGTATTTCTGATTTTTGTGTTTCATTTTTAAAAAATTAATAAAAAAGAATTGCCCCTTGAAACTACTGGCAGTTACACAGAAGTTAGAACATCCAGGCTGTCAAGTATTGACTCCATAAAAACTGGCAAACCCCCCCCCCCAAAATGCCAAAGACCTGCACACCTCATCTAATGGAGTTCTCCATAAAACACTTTTCAGACAGATCCAGAAATAAGATAGTAGCAGACTTTAAAGGCAAAAGACTAGTCCAAAAAGTTTGAACTCAGGCAAATTTCCTGAGTTGAACAATTTACCTAAGGAGAATCCACTGCCTCACTTGCTTGATGTTCTTATACCAAGACTGGGTATTTTTCTAACTAGATATTTTTTGGTCAGCTCACTAAAAAGTTCTATGAATCTATGCTTACCAGAATAGGTATATATTGTGGACTGACTGGAAGCTAAAGTCCCTTACGTCACAAATGGTGGTTTCACCGATAAGAAAGCAGGGAACACCTATTGGATCTCACTTATTCAGTAAGATAAAATCAAGAGAAGCAAACTCTGTATAAATATATTTAGTTACTCCAAAGCTTGCAAAATCATCAAGGTTTCATCAGAACCTCCACACACAGTGATAAACATATCTGGATCAATAAAGGTGTCCTATTCCTGAGCATATAATTCAAGATAATTAGAGATATGTTTTCATCACCAATCTCAAAATTAGGGCATACAGTTTTGCATAAGTAGCTACAATCGTGTGCATAGGCAAACTGGGAAGATTAAATACTATGATTTGCCTACAAAACTTTGTTTTTAAGAAAAATAGTTGGTGCAAGGTTTGAAGTCTAGTTAAAGATTGCTTCAGAAAGATTTAGCACATCAAACATACGCAAACCCTAGGCTTTAGTTCTGTGGATCTGAGCTTTTTTTCGGTATTGTTACGTGTTATACTTAGCATGTACTAACTGCACTTATAGCACTAGTGTCCCAGCGTTCAAGCAGCGAAGCATGTGCTAAGTGCTATTGTAGCCTAGTAAAGTTAGGTCTTTTCTGGCAAGGAGCATTTCCAAGCCATATTACCTAATGTGTTGAGACGACGTTGGACTGCTCCATGGAGGTAATACAAGCAGGGGATGGGGGGTGGATAGGGTTAGGGCTGGGGCTGAGCATAGCAATGCTGTTGTTGGGCTCCTGGGCTCCTTACCACCCCAGAGCTTTGAATCAGCAAGGCTCTAGTGTGGTGGGAGCCTGTGAAGCCTTGGGCTCAAGGCTCTGGTGAAGTAAGGAGGCTGGAAACCTGTCAAACAGCTCTGTAGGGCTCACCCTTCCCCCACTCCACTGGAGCCTTGGCAGTTCAAAGCCCCAGCGTGGTGCAGGGCTGGAAGTGACCATGGAGTGGCATGAGAGCTAGTGCCAACCCCCATATCACACAGAAGCTGGTTAAGGCTCCAGTGTAGCGTGGGGACTGGGACCGGCTCCTATGCCATGCCAGTGTCACTCCTAATCCCTGCACTATACTGAGCCAGTTTAAAACTCCAGTATGGTGCTATATTTAGATCATAGTAGGTGCATCTACACATTCAATTAATTCAAATAATAAACTCTGGAGCAGTTTGAGTAAACTACTCCTGGGTACAGCATCTACGCATGCATCTGGAACAGCAGCAATTTGCTGAATAGAGCTAGGGCAGGACAGTTTACGCCAGGGCCAGGGGCATAAGGGGTCAGCCCTGGGCTACAGGTAGCAGCATTGGGTGGCAGAGGGGCTCCCTGGAGCACAAGGGAGCCATGCAGCTAGGTAGCAAGCAAGAGTCTGCCCCTTTCTGGTTGGGTTGACCAGGCACAATTTATGTCTGTGGTTAGTGTCTACATGTGTATTTAATCGCAGTTAATTACCGTGTTAATTACCCTGGTATAAGACAGTACTGTCCCCAACAGTACTATCTTACAGTGGTGTTAATTAGTTTACTGCAGCCTAACAGCATTACACATGTAGAGAGTGATGCTTTACTCCATTAATCAGTTTACTGTGCAGTTAAGCGCACTGTGTAGATGTGGCTAGTAAGCATTAATGTGTGATGGCTCTGCAAACTTTCTAAGTATAACACGTAATACCCTTTATGTCTTGCAGCACTAGTAAATCATTGGGGCAGCTATTACATAATCCCATCTACAAAATATATTAAATCACAAATACTGTCTTGCCTATGTTCTCAAGATACTTTGTATGATCCTGACTTTCTGAGGTCATTTTATTCTACCAACTTTGAGTTACCTGCTGGATTCTCAGTCTGAGAAATACAATTCCCCCCAAACTGGTTAGCCAGGTTTGTATGCATCTTTCAGCCTACAAATCTACATTACAATGCTATGATGCAAGGAATTTTCAGCATATTATGAGACATATTTAAAAGCAGGAGATCAGTTTCATTCACCAACACAGTAGAAACATGTTAATATGATGATGATCTGGGAAAATCAGGTGGAAAGTAAGTTAAAATTTTGGTGCATTACATAAAGTGAATACAAGCTTCCTAAAAAAGGCAATACAGCAAAACCTCAGAGCACCATAGATTTTCACTGCAGAAAAACAGTGCTGAGTTTGAGCAGTTTCATACTATGGGTGTTCATGTATAATAGAGTCTTGGGTCTAATTCTGAGGCCTGAAGTTCAGCCTGAATGTATATAGAAAATATTTGGTAAAAGAAAACCTTCAAATGAAAAAAAAAAGCTCCCAAGAAGGCATGTTTGAGAAATTGTTCATAACACAAACACTGGACTACAGTGATAAGTGCTTGTAAACTAAAAGGAACTTTGATTAGTTAAAAGGCTGTGGAGATTCCTTCCTCACACTTTGTACGGCCACTGTACAAGACTGCTTCATCCACCCTTTTCCAGAGCTTCATGGCATTGCTGGATGGGGCACAGAGGAAGCATGTTTCTATTTTTCTCTTTATTGTGAAATTAAGATTGTTGACAATATAAAAAAGAGACTGTAAGAGGAGCACACTCCATGCTCTAATTAGCTCTGGGAAGCTTTCCTTCTCCTCAAGGCAGGATGCATCTGAGTGCTCCCTGACACTGTGGACAATGACACCACCCCCAATGTAGGGCTGTGTCTGTATGTCACAATTCAGCCTTAAGTGGTAACTGTTACCAGCAATGGCCATTTTTGCAAGCAATAAAGTGACCACATTAAATAGGAAGGAAGTTAAACAATTATTTCCCTTGCCCTTACTTAAGGTGCAAGCTGACAACATGAAAAAGATTAGCAATTAGAAATATGGTAATGTTTTCCTAACTTCCCTTAAGACATTATTTCCTTTCACAAACAGCTTAATTTGGGTTTTATAAAACAGAATTTTGTCAGACCCTAAAAATACTAATGAGCTGGTTAAAGAAAAAATTTGACATTGCAACTCTTTACAGTTATATTCAGTTTAGAAGCATAGGCTCTGATTCAACAAAGCACTTAAAGTGCATGCTTCACTCTAAACATGTCTAAGTTCCACTGAAATCAATAGCACTTATGTGTTTTACTGACTTGGGATTTTAATGCAAAACATGGAAGAATGAGAATCAAATTCTGGGAACTGCATCTGTGTGACAAGCAGAATTTGGCTCACAATCAAACTAATTTCCTTGAAAATACAAAAAACCCCTAAGAATCTGCAAATAAGTCAAGTGACAACCTCTGTGCAAAGTTCTTTTCTCCCACAAAAAAACAACAACATTGATTTTACAGTGCTCCTTTTTAAGCCTTTCTAAAACAGAGGGCTTTATAGTAATAATTAGAGGTGCATACATCAAAGTGACTGGAAGACCTATCATATATTTCTTATGATACAGATAAACTCTATAAAAATAAAGGCTGTTACCCCAACTAAGAAGGGTGACAGTAAATTGCTAGATCTTCACAATGACTCAAGTCTCAGTTTTTATACCAAAATGGGGTCTAGGTGCTTGAGTATAAAAATTACATCCTCAAAATCCTGTTCAGTTCCACCTAAGCCTGGTGTCACCTGAAATCCATGGACACTTCAGTTGTTTTATCATTCAAGTTCCCCATGTGCCTATAGCTGCATGTAGAGAAGTGCTTCAAATCTTGATGGTTCATAGATTTCAAAGAATTCATAGACATTAGGGCTGGAAGGGACGTCAGAAGATCATCAAGTCCAGCCCCCCCCCCCCAAAGGGCAGAAAGTCAGCTGGGGTCAATTTGGTCTTGAAGGTGGTCAATGTAGGTGCTTGAACCACCTCCAATGGCAGGCTGTCCCAGACCATGGAGGCTCAGACAGTAAAGAAATTTTTCCTTATGTCCAGCCTGAAAAGGTCTTGTAGTAGTTTAAGACTATTCGACCTCATCATCCCTTGGAGCGCTCTGGTGAACAAATGTTCCCCCAGATACTGGTGGTCACCCCTGATAAACTTATAGGTGGCCATCAGATCACCCCTGAGCCTGCGCTTTTCCAGGCTAAAGAGTCCCATGGCTTTCAGCCTGCTGTCGTAAGGTCTGTTTTCCTGACCTCTGAGCATGCGCGTGGCTCTTCTCTGGACTCTCTCAAGCTTCTCCACATCCTTTTTGAATTGCGGGGCCCAAAACTGGACGCAGTACTCCAGCTGCGGCCTCACCAAGGCCGAGTACAAGGGGAGAATGACGTCCTGGGATTTGCTTGAGAAGCATCTATGGATGCAAGCCAGCGTTTTGGTCGCTTTACTAGCTGCAGCATCGCATTGGAGGCTCATGTTCATCTTGTGGTCAATCATTACCCCCAAGTCTCTTTCTTCCATAGTGCTAGTCAGCGTAGCACTTTCAAGCCTATAAGGATGCTGCAGGTTTTTATTCCCAAGGTGGAGAACTTGCATTTTTCGGTTGGTTCTCGTCCACCCATTTGCTGAGCCTGTCCAGGTCAGCCTGGATCACCCTCCTGTCTTCTGGTGTGGATGCTTTCCCCCAAAGTTTGGTGTCATCGGTGAACTTGGCCAGTCCACTTCTGACTCCAATGTCCACATCGTTATAGTTCATAGTTCATAGAAGTAGGGTCAGAAGGGACCTTGTAGATCTTGAAGTCTGACCCCCCGCCTAACCATGAGAAAAACTGGGCTCAGATGCCTCCCACCATGTAGGCATCAAGCTTCTTCTTAAAGACCCCCAGGGTAGGAGCCAGGACCACTTCCCTTGGAAGTTGGTTCCAGATCCTAGCCGCCCTGACAGTGAAGTAGTTCTTATGGATGTCTAGTCTAAACCTACTCTCCAATAATTTGTGTCCATTATTCCTTGTCATGCCAGGGGGCACTAGGGGAAACAAGGTTTCTCCCAAACCCTTCTGGTCCCCCCTAGTTTATAGATGGTCACCAGGTCCCCCCTCAGCCTTCTCTTGTGAAGGCTGAACAGGTTCAGGTCCCACAGTCTCTCATTGTAGGGTCTGCCCTGTTGTCCCCGGATCATGTGGGTGACCCTCCTCTAGACCCTCTCAATGTTGTCCACATCCTTCCTGAAGTGGGGTGCACAGAACTGGACACAGTACTCCAGCTGTGGCCTGACCAGTGTCACGTAGAGGGGGAGGATCACCTACTTGGCCCTACTTGAGATGCACCTGTGGATGCACAACAAGGTCCGGTTAGCCCTGACAACTGTGACCTTGCATTGTTGGCCCGTGTCCATCTTGGAGTCGATAATGACTCCAAGATCCCCTTCTGCCTCCATAATCTCAAGAAGGAAGTTTCCCATCCTATAAGTGTGCTGCTCGTTACTACTGCCCAAGTGCAGCACGCTGCACTTGTCAGTATTGAAACGCATACTGTTTTTGTTAGCCCACCCCTGTAACCTATCCATCTTAATGAAGATGTTGAACAACATGGGTCCAAGGACAGAGCCTTGGGGGACCCCACTGGTCACAGGACACCATGACGATTGACTTCCATCAATTACTATCCTCTGGGTCTTATCACGGAGCCAATTTCCCAGCCAGTGGATTGTGGTGGACCCAAGGCCACAATTGGCCAGTTTCGCCAAGAGGTGATCATAGGGTACCAGATCAAAGGCTTTTTTGAAGTCAAGATATATGACATCAGTCTCTTCTCCGTTGTCCAGGTGATAGGTCACCTGGTTGTAGAAGGAAATGAGATTGGTCAAGCAAGATCTACCCGCAGCAAACCTGTACTGGCTATCCCTTAAGGATGGCCTCTTTAATAAACTTTTCTAAGATCTTCCCCGGGATAGAAGTCAGGCTGATGGGCCTATAGTTTGCCAGATCCACTTTCCTCCCTTTATTGAAGATAGGCACCACATTGGCATTCTTCCAGTCCTCAGGCACTACACTAGAGCACCAGGAGTTTTCAAGATCCGTGACAGAGGCTGGGCTATGATGCTCGCCAGCTCCTTGAGTACCCTGGGGGGTAGACTGTCAGGGCTGGCTGACTTGAAGGTATCCAGCTTCTCAAGGTGTTTCTTCATGAGGGCAGCATTAATGGAGGGCAATCTCCCTCACCTGGACCTCCCTGTCCCGTAGTGGGTATGAGTGTCCCATGGGACTGATGAAAGACTGACACAAAGTACCCATTAAATAGGTTGGCTTTTTCCTGGGTGTCAGTTGCCCCATCGGGTTTAGCAGGGGTCCAATGTTTCCCTTGCTTTTCCTCCAGCTCCCCACATATCTGAAAAAGAACTTTTTATTGTCCTTAATACTCAAACCTAGTTGGAGTTCATTTGCAGCCTTGGTTTTCCTGGTTTGCTCCTTGCAGGACCAGACCAGTGCAGAATATTCCTCCTTGGAGGTGAATCCCATCCTCCATCCTTTGTAGGCCTTTCTTTTTAGCCTCAGGAGGTCTGCTAGATCCCTGGAGAACCAGGGGGGCTGCTGTGCCCTCTTGCTGCCTTTCCTCCGAGATGGAATAGAATTAGCTTATGCATTGAGGATCGTTCCCTTGAGAAGCAACCACTCTTCTTGAACTCCCCTCTCCCTGGGGTCATGGTCCCTTAGGGCTTCACTGACAAGCCTCCTGAGCTTGTCAAAGTCAGCTTTCCTGAAGTCAAGGACTTCCATGGTCCTGACTGACTTGCCAGCTTTATGGCAGATGCTGAAGGTGATCAGTTCATGGTCGCTGTCACCCAGCTTCCCATTGATCACTAGGTCGCCAATTAGGTCATCCCCAGTAGCCAGTACCAGGTCGAGCAGCGGTTTACCTCTCGGCCCATAAATTTCTTGAGTCAGGTAGAGGTCATCCACACATGAGAGGAAGCTTTGCAACCACTTGGATTTCACTGAGTGATCCTCCCACGAGGTATCTGGGTAACTGAAGTCACCCATGACAACCATGGTCCTGGAGCATGGTGGCCTCAGCCAGTTCCCGGGCGAACTCCTGGTCAAGCTTTTGACTTTGGGTGGGAGGTCTGTAGTAGACTCCCACCGTTGTGTCCCCTGTGCCATGTTCCCCATGGATTTTAACCTAAGGGTTTCCAGTCGTCCACCCTGGTCACCAATATCAGCTTGCTGGGACGCGTAGCTTTCCTTAACATAGAGAGCTACACCCCCGTCCCTTTTATCTACATGATCCCTCCTGTACAAGGTATAGCCATCTATACCCATGGTTCAGTCATGGGTGGAGTCCCACCAGGTCTCTGTTATCCCTATGATATCATAATTATTTGCATTAAGCAGGAGGACGAGCTCCTCCTGCTTATTCCCTAAGCTCCTGGCATTTGTGTACAGGCAGGCAAGTGTCCCCTTGGGGGCTCTTGCCTTGCCCACAGATTGTACCAGGGCTGGGGCAGGGGTGGGCTCCCTTGAGTGCTTTGCTTGGTTACAAACTCCCAGCTGCCTAGCTCAGGTTTAGACCTTTTTAGGATCTAGAAACTAGGCCCTCCTATTTTGCCTGTTGGGCTCGATCTGATACAGTATTTTCTCAGAACATCTACCTGATTTAGGCCTACAAAGTTCAGGGGCAACAGCCACATTCTTTCCCAATGTTTCTGGAGAATGAACAGCTACTAGTTTCTCTATACAGCCCTGACCCCTCCTTAGATTTTTTGTTTTGTTTTGAAAGAAAGTTCTTCTGTACATAGGTGCACATGTAAGTGCTGATAGTGGGAGGGGAGGCACAACTCTGTGCCACTGCCCCCACTGCTGCCAGGCATTGGGCTCAAGCCAGGTTGCTATCAGCCCCCTGAAAGATATCACTGGGGCTGTCATCAAGAAGGAAGTGGGGAGGGGGAAGCAAACAGCAGTGAGCTGCCATCTGGGGTTTGCCTGAGCTGGAGGGGGGCAGGGGAGGGGGTTGATTAGAGTCCCATCATCTTGTAGGAACCATCAGTAACTAACTCAGGGCTGTGGATTCCCTTACAGGCATCAAGACTAAGTACAGACAGTCAAAAAGCCTAAGGCTGAATCAATTTTATGTTCACAAGTTAGTCTAAGTGTCACGGAGTCAAGTAGGTGCTCCGTGACTGTAAGTGAGATTGGCAGAGTTGCCAATCACCAGGGCAGCTCAGGTGCCGGTTGCCAGGGCGACTAGGCGGGTCAGGTGGCCAGAAGGGGGCAGGGCCGGGCCTTTATAAACAGCTTAGGCCAGAGCCTGAGCAGCAGTTCCCTTTTGACTGTCATAGGAGCAGAAGCTCTGTGGCTGAGCTGAGTGGCCTGGGTTAGTAGTTGCAGCCTTACTATGCTGACCAGCTGCGATGATGTGGGGGACAAGAATGCCCTAAAGGGAGGTAGGCTTGAGAGCCTTGGTGGGGGCTTGTGTTTATGTTTGGAGCACGGAGACTCTGTGTGGTTTATGTTACAGTTTGCACCGGAGGACCGGGTGAGGCTGTAGGGGAGTGAGGAGGCCTCAGTGGGGCTCCCCAACAGCTTGGGGGTTCCAGGTGCCCAGTAGGGGCACAGTGCCAGTGGGGCACTATCCTCTGTGCTGGAGAGGCACTGTATTGTGCCAGGGAGGCACAGTGTGCAGGGTTGCAGACCCCAGCCCATAAAGGCGGTGTTTTGCCCCAGTGGGGGCAACTGGACCCAGAGAAGAGTAAAGGGGACAGGCACGGTGGTGGTTGCCTGTGCCCCTAGCGTGCGGAGCACGGTAGCGGCCCCTGAGAGGGCAAGGCCCCAGAGCAGGGCAGAGAGAGAGCGCGGTAGTGGCCCCAGAGAGGGCGGCAGTATCAGGCCCCAGAGCGGGTGGAGAGAGAGCGCGAGGAGCGCGGTATTGGCCCCAAAGGGGGCAAGGCCCAGTACAGGGCGGCGGCTTCAAGCCAGGCCCCAAGGGCGGTGGCGACAGGGCAGCAGACGGGCGAGGAGCTCAGGGTGCCTGACAAGGAGAGAGAGAGGGAGCACCAGAGGGGTGAGGGACCGCACAACGTCCCACGGAACAGCTGCAAGGCTTGGGGTGTGCTGAAGGGGAGGTTTGGAGGCACGCATAGTCCTTAAGGCGGGGTGCATAGAGAGAACCCATTTCAGAGTAGGGGCAGGAACATCGGTACTGTCAACTAGGGGAACAGAGGCAGCCCCCCATACAACTTATTTGTCATCAAAGTTGTGGCAGGTGAGATTCTGAGGGTGCTGAGTCCACCCTAACGTGACGGTAGGAGGTGCTAGGGAGTTCACGGCCGCTCCTAGGCCCCACTCCCTCACACTAAGATACTTAGATTAAACTGACAAGTAAGTGAATAGACATTCACTTTTGATTCCAGAAATGCAGCCACGTGCCTGCAGTGGCCCAGGCCAGAAGCCGAGTGGGGGATGAGGGAGGCGGGTAGCAGGAAAGGGAGGCCCCTAAAGCATGCCTCCCTGCTAGGTCAGAGCAGACAGCTTGGGCCAAAGCTAGCCCACCCACCCTGCAGAGGGTTGGATTGTAGAAAGGGTGCAAAGCATCCTGGGATGCTGGAAAACTGAGTTAACTTGAACCTGAAGGAGATCTGAGACACAAGTTCAATAAACCGATTTTAATCTAAATCAATTAAACCTGGATGGATGTAGTATCAGACTTATCTTAAACCAATTTCAGCCATTTTGGGCATTTTTACATGTGCTCCTGATGCAGCGCCAGGTGCTTTTAATTAGCGATCGTGCTAAGAAAAGCACCTGGTGCTGCATTGTATTCACATGTATAAGCGGTGCAGTGTGTGTCAGTATCGAGCATATAGCAGCAGTAAGCTTCAAACTAAAGAACATCAAATGTGTTTTAGTTCAAAAAGCAGTGCCTGCCATTTTCTCACTATTAATGCACACTGCACCACTTATACATCTATACCCAACGCAGCACTGGGCATGTCAATCATGTGCTCCAGCAGACTCAATTAATTGAGTCTGCTCCAATGCACTGGATTTTTGGCATGTCGGAGCAGACTCCTCGCATGTGTGAAAGTGCCCTTTGAAAGCAGCTCATGTGTACTGAACTTCTGGGTCTGGGACAGACATTGCATAAACTGGTTTAAGCCAAATCATTTAAGCCAAATCTGATACTACATTCAACCAGGTTTATCTCAAACTGGTTTCAGCCATTTTGAAACTGGTTTATGTGCACTGAATCTGTTCTGTTACAGGTTTAAACCAGTTTCTAATCACTTAAGATGGTCTATGTGTAATGTCTGTCCCTAGCTCTGTTTATTTTACAGATTTGAACTGGTTTCCAATCACTTACACAGTTTAGGTTTAACTTCTGTCCCTAGCCCAAGTGCACTACCATGCTCAGCCTAGAGTGTCCAAGCCCCTTTATTGATCTGTCCAAAAAAAAAAAAAAAAATCACTGTCTTTGGAGAGTCTTTAAAATCTGTGTAGCAGTCCTTCACTCTTCTTTTCTCTCATCCTTTGAGTTCTAGTCCCAGTCATAGTTTGTAAACTCCTGATGACAGAGGCAAGTTTCCAAAGTGTAGGTGTTAGATTCCCTCACACCTCCCTTGAAATAAATAATAAATAGGAAGCTTGTTAAGCCTACAGGAAGAAATAAAGAATGTGAGGTATCTTCTGTGTTGTAACTTGCACATAAATCTAAGGGCAAGCATTAACATACAGACAATATGGGAGCAGAGAGTGAAATAAGACCTCTTCTACTCACTGTATTCACACTATGTACAGCTCAGATAAATTAAGTGCTATAAATCAAAGTGCTCAGAGCTAAAAGCAGGAAGCATCTTGCTAGGTTTAAGTACCATTGTTCATAGCCTAAATGCTTTTTTATGTACTCCAAAAATATAATTATTTTAAATTCCTTAGAGAGACATAAAAATGGGAACTTTATATCTAATAGCTATTCCCTTTTAAAGGCCTTCTGATGCAATGGAATTCAGAACTGCAGCATCCCAGTTAATTCAGATTTACAAAATTAAATACCAGACAAATGCTTTGTCCATCTCTGTCCAGAAGATCAGTGATTATTGTTCCATATTTTCAAGAAGCTGCATTACAAAGAGTCAGTCCTGGCTAATTGCTTTAATTATTCCACCCCTATTTTCAATGCAAGTCTTTCAGCATACTGCTGATGGCTTTAATTAATCCTAATTATGCACGTCACATTCTAGATATATAATCTTCATAAATGATGGATGAGTAAGGATTGGAATTCAGATCAGCAAACACAAGTTCAAGTTTTAATTCCAGTTAAATAAATGTGTGTATATCCTAACTTTAAGTGCAATACAGTAATCATGTATGTAAATAATAATATCTAGAGGAATAGATGACTGAGAGTTAAGTATCAGTCATTAGGAATGACTCCAACATTGTTTACTATTCCCTGGAAATGCATGTGTATTAGAAAATAGTCACCTCTTCAGTGCACATTGCCATATACTCAGTTTATTGCAACCTTGTGGAAATTCATAAGAAAGAAGTACTTCTGGATTTAGCATACAACGGGCACATCTACACATCATCCTACATCACCGTAGTGATGCACTGCATTGCCATACAATGCACTACAGCAACATAGCGATCATGTGAATCTACATGTGACCAGTAGCTACTTTGCCATGGCAGCACACTCCCCCGTTTTAGCATGCCACTATGGCAAAGTAGTGGCTAAAACTAACCGTGCACACAGAGCAGCAGAGGCAGTTACTGCATTGTGCTTTAGTACTTCTCAACAGTGCCATAACATCACTATAGGGTGATGTGAAGATGCACCCAATGTTAACCAAAACTAGATACATTATCCTCAGTTGTCAGAGCTGATCTTTTATTAATTCACCAAAAGCCATATTTAGTATGTTGTGATAAAAATAAAATGCTTGAGTTGACTGTGTTGATAAGTGTGAGATGTATGTGAAATATCTAACTCGCTAAACTGTGTTTAGTTTTAATTGAATAGCTAAGGGAAAATGGCCACAAGTTTTGTTTTCTTTAACTTTTGACATGTGGATAAAGACTAGTGATTCATCAAAAATGGGTATTTCTCTCCCATCCCGACTGTGGCAGTCTTTTTTTTCTGGCCTCCCTGACACATCTTTCCCATGTTCTCAACAACATAGTCTTTTGTTTTGGTTTGTTTTCAACAGAAAAGATTATATTCCTGGCTGGGAATCTTACATGACTACTCCTCACATCAAATGAAGACTTCAGGTTTTTGCCCAGACTTGGCTCTTTTATAATTTAATCCTTCCTATCTTGTGTACCTTAACACATTCTCTCTCAACTCTGCTCTGCTCCATACACAAGAACCTGTGGAATCATATTTTATGTGGAAAAACTGGTCACTGCAAACCAGCTGCCTAAACATTGGGGCTTGTGTAGATGCCATGGTACAGAAAGTTTTAAGAAAGAATATAAATGGACAATGATAATGGCAAGAGAAGTAACCTGAACAAATTCATTTCTCTCTTCCTTACAATATATAAATATTGGCTTGAAATGAGTCAGTTATGAATACAACCAATCTAATCATTCTCACTCGCATCATCTCTACTCAGTCCTTTGTCTATTACACCAACTCTGCTGCATCTTGTCATATTAGGCTGCAAAATCTTTCGAACAAGAGTCTGGTTGGATTTGTACAGCACCCAGCACAATGGATGCCAGAGTCTTTTTAAGGTCACTTGAAGTTAATGCAACAACAAAAATGGTGATCCCTTCAACCACAGGATGAAAACAATGTCTACTGTGGTCTGTAAATTCATAAAGAGGGCTAGGAATCAGACCTTTTGAAAATTCACTAAACATATGCAGTACTGATGAAAGCTGCCAAATATACAGAGCCCAGAGAATTCAGTTTTGTAAATATAAAAAGCTAAAGTGTGCCTGCCTAATGTTCCTAATTTATAAAATACACACAAATCACATAGGATCATTGTAGGACAGATCTTCTTAATACAAACAAATCTAAAAATGCTCCAAACTGCATCACTTTTACTTAACTCTCACAGAACTTTGGAGAAAGAGATAAGAGTTTTAATGATCTCTGATGTCCCAGGACCACAAGCTCTGCCAGAACAGGAAGAAGAACAAGTTATAGAGGGAAGGATCCTGAGTGAAGACATTCTGCCACCAGCCCTGTTCTTTTTAAAACAACAATTAAATCCCCTAATGGTTCACAGAACATATATCATATGGTAAAGGGCAATGCAAGAAATACAGAATAATACATTTTAAAACAAACCAGCATGTTGATTACTCTCTCTCAAATGGATCATGGATTGGTGCCCAGTCTCCATGCCTGCTCACTCTTGACCTCCTTGCTAAGAGTTGGCAAATGTAAGTACCAGTTATGGTGGCCACCTGCCAAGTTCAAACTGGAGTGAACTCAACCAACTCCTTTTCTATTAGCCATTTAATAGCCTTCAGATAGTAACTACTATCTGGTTTGGATTTGAACAGGTAAGCTCTGGGAGCATCTACACAGGATGCTGTAGGCTAGGGACAGAAGTTACACATACACCAGTTTAAGTGATCAGAAACTGATTTAAACCTGTAACAGAACAGAAGTTCAGTGCACATAAACTGGTTTCAAAATGGCCAAAACTGGTTTAAGGTACACCTGGTTGAATGTAGTATCATATCACATTTAACTGATTTAGATTAAACTGGTTTACGGAACTTCTGTCCCAGACCCCTTCCTGGTTCAGGTTAAATCAGAGTGCCCCAGTATCCCAGCATGAGTCCCAGGCTTGGGCTGGGCTGTCTGCTCAGGCAGAGCAGGGCTGACCCTGACCCTCTGCTCCTTAGCATGAGCAGTGACAGCTGGCTGAGAGGTGGGGTGGGAAACACAGCTGGCACAGCCCAGTCTGCCTAGTGGGGACAGAGCAAGCCCTACTGGACTTTTCCCCACTGGAGTGGAATGGGCAGGGCAGCATGGGCCAGCAGGCTCAGGGGAAGGGAGAGGGATTAAACTCCCCGTGCATACCCTCTCCCATCCACATGGGACCCCAGCCCAGATCTGCCCAGCTTTCCTTCCTGCTTACGGAGCAGGGGATGTGGCTAGAGCCCACCTGGGCAGCAGCCTCAGGTGAACGGTGGACAGGGATGGGGATTAAACTCCCCTATCTCCCCTCCCTCCCACCAGCTGGGCAGACCCTTGCTGGAGTCCCTGTGCCGGTGAGACAGAATGGAGACAGGGGAGTTTAATCCTCTTCCCTCCACCCCTTCACCTGAGGCACTGCCCAGGCCACGATTTCCCCCTCCTTGCTTGGGGACAAACTTTGTAAGGGCTGCTTTCCCCTTCCTCTTCCAGCCACACCTGGCTGGGATCCCTGCAGGCCAACATGGGGGTTTAAAACCCTCCCCAGTCATATTCAGCAACCTGCCAGGGCCTGGCCACACTCCCCCTCTTCCCCTGCTCCCCGCCTCCCTTCTGCTCAGCTTCCCTCCAGCCTTGCAGCTGCTGCCAAAGGGAAGGGAGGGCTGCTCTAGTGACCCCACCTTCTAGCCTGAGCCACTGCAGGCATGTGGCTGCATTTCCAGATTAAAAAGTGAATGTTTATTCACTTGCAAATCAGTTCAATGTCTTCAGGCTAGACTAGCCTGAAAAGATTGAATCAATTTAGGCTATGGCTTTTAGAGTGTCTGTATTTAGCCATCATGTGTAGTAGCCTATTGTACTGCACATTAGTGCATCGTGGTAAAACTGTACTAATGAGCTAATATGCAGTAGAGTTAGTCTACTGCACATGAAGCATCATAAAAAATATTCCCCTTTGTTGTTGCACATTAGCACAGAGTAATGGGACTTAATGTAGTACCTTATATTAGAGGTACTAAAATAACTGCAGTAGCAAAGGCACATTAATGCACGTGTAGACATGCCCTCTTTGTCTCACCATCGATCCTGGGAGGCATCCAGTCTAGCCCCTACTTGTGGAGTACATGACCAAATCATTATTTTGTTCATCTGAGCTCTCTGCAAATTGTGACAAACAAATCTCTCAAAAAACAGAAGCCACAACAAATCTTGATTGCTCAGTGCTCAAGTTGCTATGAAAAACAATTTACTTAAATAAATGTAAAATCCATACTGCTCTGAAGTAACAAAAACATTGCTGAAAACAAGCATGAGTTCACATGATATACATATACATACATATATATGACTAAGCATAAGGAACTATCATACATTGATATGCTTGTTTTGTGTGTGTATGCGTAATATATGGGAAGGAAAAAATTGCAGTCTACTCATGAGTACTGAAAACACCAAAAGGAATGTATGTAGTAGTGCAGGGTCATATAAGCCCTTTTCATCTGTCTCAATAAGTAAACTTTCCACTGGAGTGTGAAACAGGATGCAGAGGCATAAAGAAGTGAGGGAAGCTTTTCTAGTCAAAGTGTGTGATGTGGGGGTAGATGGATTGTTTATGAGTTATGGAACATATTAACCTCCAGTGTTTTCACAATGGTGTACTTTGTTACTGTGCAAACCTAGTCTCCAAGTGGGAGTCCAACAAGTTCCTTTTAGAGCACACCTTTCAAGCCACTATGTTTAGGGCACTGGGTAGGGTTTATTGTCAGGGCAGACACTGGGAGATACGTCAGCCCAAATGACTGCCTCAAGGAGAGTTGCAGGAGGACTGGAAGGTTGGGGCGGGGAGGGCAGGTGGTCTGAGTGACAGAGAGGATCTTTTTAAAGATAGCTACCAATAACTACTATTTAAGCACATCATTTGAGTGGTCATCTACCCAGCTGCATAGAATTGGTATTCATTTCCAAAGCTTTCGGGATTAAGAAAAAATGTTGGACACTGCAAGAAAACAAAGAATTTAAAGGTTAAATCAAAATCATCATCCCTTGAAATTTGTCTGTTGTTTTCTGTACAACCAAATAGCTTGTTTCTCACAGACAATATTTATATTCTCCCTGGGTACCTGAGAACTTTCAAACTGATACAAGACCCCAGATAAACCCTACTGAAGTCAAGCCTACAACTCCATTCTTGTCTTTCTCTGCTCTGAATTTGGTCTAAAAATGCACAAATATGATAAAGTGTATTATTTTCAAAATACAGCTTCTATACACTGATGAAAATAAGGATATCAAATTTGTTAAAATCATTGTGGTAGCACACAAACTGAATACTTAAAAGTTATGGTAGAATACATAAGAAATATATTTTTCTTAAAAATACTTTAGTACTCATTCTCATTTTGCTACAAATTACTCAACTTAATAACATCACATTTTGTTGAAACAATGAAAGACGCACCAATTTTACACTGTGTTAAAAAAAGCAAATTTATCTTCAGAGAAATTCAAAGTTTTTGAATGCTGGGCAAATAGCAGGTAGGGAATACATTGCTACGGATACCTATTTATTGATGGTCTCCTTTCCACCTCAGTGAGCAAATACACAAAAAAAAATCTCAGAGTCAATGGGATTTCTCTACTGAGTAACTGGGCTACATCTGGCCCAAAACATGAAATTCAGTGTTGTGAGGAATGGGCCTCTGTATAGAGCGTACCGTGAGGACTGCTTGGTGCAGACATGATCAAGGGTCTCTTCTATCTAAAGAATAGCTCTATCTGTCAGCCCAGAGCTGGTTAGGAATATTTTTTTTTAAAAACAGCCATTCTTCACTGGAACATACCAATGTATCGAGACAAACTTTTCACAGTTTTGATGAAATCCCCACTCTGGAAGTTTGGCAAACAAGTTTTGAAATTGTCAACATGTCCCATTTTGATACTATTCAGTGAGAAAAAGTTCCATTTGAGGGTTTGGAATTTAGTATAAATTAACATTTTTTTAAAGTATAAACACATGAAACAAGTCGAAATCAAACGCAAATCCAATTTCCCACCCAACCTCCCGAAATTTTCTATTCACAAAACTTTTGAGCTTGAGAACTTTTCCTCTTCTCAGTGGAGACAGAAAGTCAGATTCTTGTGGGAAAAGAAAATTGTTTCCCACCCAGCTCTATGCCATCCTTCCATAGCCTGATTGAGAAGATCAGCAAGCTAAGAACAGCAGGTATACAGAGATCATAGCCTCAGTACTGTACTGCCTGCAGTCAGAGCACTAAAACTGTGGATGCTTTTTCAGCCTATAAATAGTAGTCACAGGGTGCATCCACATGTGCTATTAGTACTCAGCAATAAACTCTGGCACATACCATGCCAGATTTTATTGCTCCCGGGTGCACCATTTGAATGTACGCCTGAAACCACAGCATGCTGAGCTGGGTCAGAGCAGCCCCTGCTGGCAAGAGCCCCAGGAGGTCAACCTGCCAGCCTGGGGCAGCTCTGACCTGGCTTAACATGCTGCAGAGTGGCTGGCTGAGGCATGAGGGTGCTTCAGTGTAGGGCTAGCTGGCAGGCGGCCCCCCTCCTGCCCCAGCCAGCCTTGTCAGCATCTACAGATGCAGTGCTATGGAGTTTATTAGTTTCCTGCAGCTTAATAGGACCACACATGTAGATGCTAGACGTTTACTGAGGAAATTACTAGCTTACTCTGCAGTAAACGTCTCATGTAGACATGCCCAGAGAGCAGCTGTTTTCAGGGGCTAGACTACTAAGTATTTCTTACACCTTGGATCCTGACTTGGTAATTAAGTAGATTTCACCTGCCGCACTGCCTTCCTATGCCACCCCCCACTCAAAAAAAAAAAAAAAAAGCCTAATCATTTATACTCTAAAATTTGCAGAGTGAATATTGCTCAGGTAGATTAATAGGTAAGTGACAGCGCTTTCACTTGTTGCTTTGTAAACAATATTGTTTCACCATCATAGGACATAGCACATCATGTTCAATGTCTGTGTATCTAAAACAAAAACTCCAGCATCTTTTTCCTACTTAATTTGTTGTTTTCACACAGATATTCTTTAATAAATCTTAATGACTCACCTTAAACATAGTTTTCTGAATTTTAAGAAGCACAAGATAGGAGAGGATGTCTGATACAATATATACAACATCTAGGCCATTTTTAACCATTTTTTTTAATTCCTATTTTAACCATGTTAGGTTACAGATAACAGATACAGTCATTGCACCTGCCCCATTCGAAAAGAGTTGGAAGGATAAAGCCACTGCTGGTTTTAATTATTTTGAAAAGGGCCTAGTTTTGTCAGGGTTCTGCAGAATGCAGATTGTGGTTGAAAATTTCTCTCTTCTGCAAGTGACTAATTTGGCATTATGCCCCTGGACATACAAAAGTAAAGGTTTAGCTAAGAATGAGCTAGGCCTCATTGGCTAGAGATAGAAATTACACATAAACCAGTTCAAGTGATCAGAAATTGGTTTTAAACCTTTAACAGAACAGAAGGTTAGTGCACATAAACCAATTTCAAAATGGCTGAAACTGATTTAAGATAAACCTGGCTGAATGTAGTATCAGACTTAACTGATCTGGTTCAAACCGATTTATGAAACTTCTGTCCCAGACCCCTTCCTGGTTCAAGTTAAATCAGAGTCCCCCAGCATCCCAACATGCTTTCTAGCCCTGGGCTGGGCTGTGCTGTCTGCTCCAGAGAGCAGGGCTTGCCCTACCCCTAGGGTGGCTATTGAGGTACCTCAAGAATATGGGTACAGTTGCACTAAATGGAACTGTCCTACCACAATGAACACAGCAGTATTGGCAGCGGGGGCAAGCCAAGCAGGGAGCTCCCACAGGCAGCCACGGTGGTTTCAGCAGCAGGGGCGAGCCAAGCAGGGAGCTCCCGCAGGCGGCTACAGCGGTGTTGGCAGCAGGAGGGGGGGTGGGAGGTGTCATATCAATAGAGGACAGAGGACCAGAAAAACAGCCTGTCCTCTATAAAACCAGACAAATGGCCACCCTACCCACCCCTCTGTTCCCTAGCTGGAACAGTAAGGGCTGGCTGACAAGGAGGTGTGGGGGGCAACCCTGGCTGGGGAGTTGGACCAGTCTATGGTGGGGGGGGTATTGCAGCCCAGTTTGTAGGGGGAAGTGGGAAGAGGAAGTGATGAGCAACCCTGCAGAGTCCTGCTGCTTAAATCTGGACTGCAAATCCCAGAGGCCTCGGGCAGGAGGAAGAGGAAATGAACACACAGAGAGCCTGTTCTAACACCCCCTGGCTTCTGGCCTGAGCCACTGCAGGCATGTGGCTGTATGCCTGTATCAAAGGTAAATGTCTGTTTACTTCTGTTTCAGTTTAATTCCAGCAGCTTAGACTAACTTGCAAAGACTGAATTTATTCAGCCTCGGGTTGTTTGACTGTCTGTACCTAGCCTTGAAAACATATCTATTAATAAACGGTGGGCAGTTTTCCATGTAATCAATGTAGACATTAGACCTTCCTAGAGGGAACTTTAATGTACCCAATATTTCTTTGAGATTTAGTTCAAGTTCTAGTTAGGCAGACTTTGACTGTCTACCATGTAGGAAACGTGAAAGTTAAAACAGGACATATCTGGTGCATAGACCTTGAGCTCATCATCATTGTGTGGAAGATTTTCACTCAACATATAGCTTACACACTAGCCACCAATTTTGAATAGTCTCCAGAGCAGCCACTGCATGGAGTTTTGTTCATGTCTAAATAAAGGCAGACAAATTGGCTCACACTGCTGATACTGAAATCCACATGTCTGGGAGGTCCTTATATGATATACTTGCCAAAATTTGACCAAGATTCTGAGGTACATTGTGTGAACATAATAAGTGTTTTTGTCCTAACCACAGTTAGCATAAGCTTCTCCATTGCACTCTGGGTATGCATGTTCTAGCACAGAGTAAGAACACGTATGTATTAAATCATAACATTTTTTCTCATACTAGACCAAGAAATTGGATATGGCATTGTTCACTTTCAGTTGTGTAAATTCCACTCCCCACATATAGTCCTGGAACTTGGTACATAAGGTACCATAAGGCACTGTATAGAACTAGAGATCCATCCTCCACTTCTTTACTTCACTGGCTGAAGAGATTTGGAAAGAAATTTCTTTCAGACGATACAGGATGTGAACAGACAGAGAAGTAGAAAGGAGCTAAGTATCAGCCAAATGGCTGTCATTACTAGTTTGACTCCTTAAAGGTAACAGAATATGTCAGTAGGGGAGGGTCATGGGTTTAGCAGTGGTTCTGAACATTCATCCAATGCTCAGTGACAAAAATTGCACCTACCCAGACTGTAATAGCTTGCAGAACAAAACACAAACTTCCTGAATGGCTTTTTGATTTTGCATTGTCAAGTGTCATCCTAAACCTATGCAGAGCAAAATTAGTGGTTTTAAAAATGCACACTAACCTGCCAAAGAACCAACTGGTAAGCTTGGTAATACCAGAGAGGAGAAGTGAAATAATAAATTTGAGAAATAGATATAGATTAACATATGAAAACACTTTCTGGGAAAAGAGTTATTCCTCTGCATAGATCCGTGGAAGCTTAATTAACATGAGTAATTAATGAGTAAACCTGGGGCAACAGCATGGTAAGTCTGTACAGAGGAAAGGTAAACTTATAAAAGAAAATGAGCAGCAGGTGAAATGCAATCAACAATTGGAAATAAAACCCTTCAGATACTGAAAGAAAACTCTTCCAGAAAGATACAATACTTCTGAACAACAACAACAACAAACCACCTAAAATTAGTACAGGATAGTCTCTTCAGTGTCTGGACACCCTCGCCTTAAAATATTAACATGTGCTTTTTATTTTATGCCTCTCACAGCACAAAATGAATTAAATGTACTGTAAATGGCATGAGTAATCTCTTAAGCAACAGCCTGGCTGAATAGTTTAATGACTAACCTTCCATTTTAATATGAAGAGTAAAGGCTTAGTTTTTCAAATGGCATGACGCATAATAACAAAGTTCATGTGTTATGCATCTCTGTCTGTCCAACTGCTCACATTATGCGAGGCATAATGTATATCATTATGTATATCATTTACACCTAATTCAAAAACCACACAAACATAAAATCTTTTGAGTTTTTTAAGTATAAATGACTGAGTTGACAGGTTTACTTAATGATCATCAATTTTATGCAACATAGGCAGAATATGGCAATGATTTCTTTTGTCCAAACTTGCCTACAGAGAGCTGTAACAGAGCATTTGTCTTTGCCAGAATTATTAATGACAGTCTGCATGTGTTAAAAATAATGATGTACATTAATATATTACTGTATTTTATGACTCACTGAGATGTCTTTCTAGAACTTACCTTTATCAAGTTTTATTCTCCAAATATTATTTTACAGTTTCTACCTCAAAATGAACAGAAAGTATATGGGTTTGAAAGAGTGATTCTGTGACTGCCGTTTCTCTTTGCCTCTTCTGAAACTGTACATGACCAATCACTTGCTACATCTTCCTTTGAGTAACCAGAGTTTCATCCCTGAATTAATTTCATTTAGATCACAGATCAAGTATGGACCTTCATTTATTTTACTCATAGCAGCACTGAGTTTGAATGCTGATGTTTTTGAAACTGAGACAAAGAGACCTTTAACTTTTAAAGATGTTAATTTTAATTTTTATGCTATGACCGAATAGACAGTACCCTCTGTTTTAGGTGCAAACGTGTGGGCATTTTTCATCTGTGTTTTATAAAAGTAATGAATGCAAATATGCTATTCTGCCAGACTGCTGCTGGTGCTGTATGAATGTGTAAGGGAGGGAGAACACAGAAACTTTCTGAACAGGTGCCAAGCACACTCTCAGTCCTGACAGCAAAGACTGCAACCATTCCAAGTTAGTTCAGTTGGCCAGGTAGGCCACTTCAGGGCTATTCCCACCCTCAGACACATTACCAAGGAAAGAGAAGCAACGTGCAGATGAATGTGCATTGTATAGTTTAAAGGCATGCTGGGGCTTCCACTCCAGAAAGTCCTGGGGCTTGTTTTGTAACATAGCCCCTCTTTGTGTCTTTCCTTTTACACATCTCGAATGTTCAATTAGATTTAAAACCACAGATTTCTAGGGTTCCATTCCTTTCTTGACATGAATAGGAGTTCTGTATATAGATCAAGCCTAGAACAAACTCCTTCATACCATGAAAATCCATGGATCCAATCCTCTCTTTCCCCCCACAGAAAACATACAAATCATTATACCTCTGCTCAACAAATCTAGAGATTTATGTACCCTGCTGCTTTTGTTTCTTCCATAAAGTACCTATATTTAATTTGATAATATTAAGCCAAACTATGCCCTTAGAAAAGTGTCTATGGTTTTCAATGAAAGCAGGGAGAAATTTGAACATTAAAACATCTCATATTTAAATATTTTGCAAAATCTGAATAACTTCCTTCCCCAGGAATCACAAAATCAGAGGATCGTTCTTTGAAAAAAATGTGTATAAGACACCATACCAAGAAAAGACTAGTGAAACTACCCAAAAGCTGTGACCTCACTCAAAGCTGTCCTGGAAACACATGATGATGAGTACTGAGACAACGTCTTAGTTGACAACTTACTGGAGAATCCTCATACAATGAGTTCATAGCAATTCCTGCCTTAACACTTACTTCTCTTCTCTCATGGTCAGGCTTTCACCTTTCTAGTTACTTGACAACAGCGTGAGAACTCAGCTACAAGAACGTGCAAAAAAAGGCGCCAGTTCCCCACAGTGATTTCACAATGAAGATTCTCAATGAAAATTTCACAATGGTACTGACATTGTAAGTATTCATTGACTTATATGGCTCCTCTGTATACATCACTGTGCTTTACAGTACGTTAAAACAAGGAAAAATGCAACACATTTAGGAATAAAAGTTATTATGGAACTGCCTGGAAGAGTTCTGAAAATGTAATTTTCTTGGTCAGATCACATAAAAATTAAGGGGGTATAAAACTGATGCAAATACAGCTTTTAGCACAGTTATTTAAAAATCCAGGCAAAAATGGGCATTTTTCATAGGATCTCAGCACATAAAGGATCAAAGAATAAGTAACTTCCTATCTTTCATGTTATCGTTTCTGACAGCTGCTTCCCTTATACAAAGGGCGGCATGATTGTTTTTGTCAGTCTTTTAATTAAAATTACTCCCCAGATACCCTTTGTAATGGTTTCCCTTAGGATTTTAACAGATGTTGCCTTACGAGATCAGGACTCTCCTACACTAAGAAATGCCATCATCATAATCAAATGTTGTTGTGCTTCTCCAAAGTATGCTGTCATAATATGCCTGGATTTATGTACATAAAAGAAATCAGATTATAGGTTCCTATTGAGATGGAAGAGGAGAAGCTACAAAAGAAATATTGAGTTAAAGAATCTTATTCTGAGGCAGCAGTTCAATAAGCAATAAAGTGCAGACACCTAGAACCATATATTGTGGGGGAGCTATTAGTAAAGGGCAGCAAATGGGGAATTTAAGAGTTGTAGCACCAGTGCTAAAGGAAGCTACAACTGTTAAATGTCAAAAATCCTGATTTAAGACATGCTCAAATAGCAATCTGAAATCCAATGAAGGATTCTAAAACAAAGCAACAGCAGTTATTGAGGTATTTCAAGAAAAGTCACCTCCTTGTGCTATGTACCAATGCATGAATTAAGTTAAAATGTGAATTGGGTTAAATAGAACAATGTAATAATTTTACTTATAGGACAGTTTTTTAAAAGACATTTAAGGCATGTGATTTGCTTCAAAATCCATTCAGTTAGGCACCTAAATACCCTTAAAAACTCAGCACTATGTTGTTTTTTTTCCAAATCAGTGCCATAGCATATTTCATCTAAAGATCTCAAAGTGGCTTACAAAGGGTTACCAAGCAGTTCTGTTGTGCCTTAATTAAGGAACAGAGTAAAACAGGCTAAGTAGCTTGCCCAAAAGGCATGCAATGAATCAATGGTAAAAAAAGAAAAGTAAACAGAATGCAGCTTTTGTTTCATAACTTCTGGCTCTAACAAAGCCAGTTTTATCTCCCTGGCCCACTCTATCTCACCTTGAGGAGGTTACCTCTTCAAAGATCCAGACAAGAATGTTTTTAAATTAAAATTCTGCAAAAATGTGACTATTTACGACCTCCACCAAGAAGGTAGGTTTGCCACTTTTCTGGGGCAGGTAGATTTTTTGAGGCTTTTTTGAGTATCTGTTATGGTTCAGGTTGGTGTCAGGCAGAAGGCAGGGTAGTCATTCAGACTGAAATTCACACAGGTGAATGGGTACTAACTTTAAATATGCATTTGATATTGATTTACATTCTAGTACAGCACCTGGAACTAGGGTTGGCAAGCCAGTCAACTGGCCACCCAAATATTGTCATTTGACTGGTCAATTGACTGCATATTTTTTGTCCGGTCAAAGATTATAGCAATTTTCAAAAAAACCCTACATTGTTTGTAGTTTTCTTAACAGAAATATGATTTTTAATTGTTTTCACACATTTTTAAATGGAACATTTGTGCTTTTTCTGTGTATTATTTGGACCTGTTGGCAGTTTTTTACAATTTTTGACCAATATTTGACTGGTCAATTGACCACATTTTTTTGACCAGTCAAATACCCAACACTACCTAAAACTATTATGGAAGGTGTTATATAAATGCATGGAATGATTTAGATTAATTCAACAACTGTCACCATTACCATTGAGTTTTAAAATTAAATTCAGCTGGAACATAAGTTGTATACTTCTCCACCATTAATATTCACTTTCAGGCTTCATTCACATAAACTTTTGTTAGGAGAATTATTTAAAGTCATTGAGATAATAGTCAATAATCACAATAAAAATCACTTAGGAAAAAAATACCTCATCCGTATGAACTATCTTGACTATGGTCAGAGAAAAATCTGGCTGTAGCTCTGATTTTTTTCTCCCCCTGCTTTGTGCAGTGATCCCCTGAGGCACCAACAGGAGAGTGTTGTATCTAGACAAGCAGATTTGGTATAAACCACTTTTCCCTTTGGGAAGAATGGAAAGAAGACACAGAAGTTATCATTCTCTATGGACAGAAAATGACTAGAGCACATTCTTCTGCCAGCCATGACACCTTCTTAATAATAAATTCTGTTTACATAAATTGTCTTCTGTTAGTTTACTCTTCATCTTTCAAAACAGTCAAAGGCAGATGAAACAGCAGCTCAGCTCAGGAAGGAGCACTGTAAGCAAAGACTTTAAGGTGTGATAGTGTTTTCTCCAGACGTGTGAAAAATAGCTTATGCTATCTCATGACCTTAAGGAGAGGTGACCAGTCAAAATCTTATATTTTTCAGCTTAATAGCAATGTTCCTACAGGATGCAAAATGGGCAGTCATTGTCTTGGATAAAACAACCAAATCAAATACATGTACCTTCTAATACAGGCTACTTCTAATCCTGAATTTCCCAGATTGCTATGAGTCCCTGAAGATTTGAATGGGACTATGACTACAGAAACAGATGGCTGAGAATACATCCCACTTTTGCAGATTAAAAAGTCAAGGTTTTCTGTAGGGCCAGCTCTAAGATCTTCCCACCTAGTAACCCAGAAAGAAAATCCCTGATTTACAACTGCAAATATTCTCACAATACACATTTATCTATCCAAGAAATCTTGTCTTCTTCCTTGGACTGCTCACCGACAAATCCCAATTGTGGAATCAGATGAAATAGTCAGCCAATTAAATGGATAAGCTAAAAAGGCTTGTGTTTTTTAATCTAAACTGTTTTGGAAGTGGCAAGGTATAAACCTCCCTTCTGTAGCACCTGGACCCTCCAGATGGCAGGGGACAATAAGAGGGTTTTTGAATGAAAGGTCCTCTGTTCTGGTAGCTTCAGACATGTTAATACAGTGCTTTGCAATCTTTTTTCAACTCAAGACACCCCTCCAAAAATACTACTGTTCACTGTTCATCATCTACTCAAGTTTATTTGGTCCCTGCCCTGAAGATACTACACTTTAAATAATGGATGCTCTTCCTCTATTTTTTAAAGCTTGTGGATGCATGTGTGTGAGTGTGTGCATTTCTTTTTTGTGTCCTTGTGTGACAAGGCATCTAACAGAATTTGCTGGACCATGAGCACTTCTGCTATGGCCTGCATGTGCATGTGAGAGAGAGAAAGGATTAAAACACATGAAGGAGGAGTCAAGGCTCTTGGTATTTATTCCTTTTTGAATTCAGAACAATTCTAGGGCAATTTGTCTTAAGCCCTGGACAGCCCTAAATAGGGCAGGAATATGTTTGATATGGAAGATTGCTATTTAAAATCTCTGGGAGCAGTGCTAACGTTGCACAGCACCCTGTGGCACCCTTCAGAGACTCTCTGGGTGTGGTGGCAGCACCCCCAGGTTGAGAACCACTTGTCTGAATGGCCCAAGGGACCACAATACACTCATCAAGTTTCCTTGGTCCCTGCCCTGAAGACACTACCGTTGAAATTCATCATTTAAATAAATATCACCTTCTGCTGCTGCTGTTGCTCCTTTTAAAGTGTGAGTGGCTCTGTGTGTGTGTGTGTGTGTGCACGCGTGAGAAAGTGGGTGCATGTGTGAGAAAGTGTGCAAGTGTCTGTGTGTACAAGCGCCTGGGTGTGTATGTGTGCTAGCATGCATGTGTATGTGTGCATGCAACCATGTGAAAGTAAGTGTATGAGTGAGCATGTGAGTGTATGTGTGTGAGTGTGTGCGCGCAAAAGTGAGTGTGCAAGTGTGCGTGTGAGGGTGTGAGCGTGTATGTGCGTGGGCAAGTGTTTGAGGGTGTGTGCGAGTATGAGCGAGTGTGTATGTGTGCGAGTGTGTGTGAATGTGTGCATAAGTCAGTGTGCATGTATGTGTGAGTGAGTGAGTGTATGAGGGTGTGGTACGTCTGTGTATGCGAGTATGTGTGAGTGAGTGAGTGTATGCGTGTGAGGCTGAGGGCAGGAATGAGTGCGTGCGTGTGTGAGACAGCGCGCGAGGGCGCGGGCGTGTGTGAGGATGACTGCACGTGTGCGCGCGGGAGCCGCTGCGGCCGCCCCTGCCGGCCGCAGCAGAGGGCGGGCTGCGGGGCGGGGGCGCGCGCCGGGCTCCTCCTCTTCTCGCCGCTGCCTCTGAAGAGCGGCTGCCCGGCTCGCGGCGCTCGGCACAGCGCAGCGGTCCGCCCCACACCCGCACCCGCACCCGCAGCAGCAGCGGCAGGTAGGGGAAGCCGGGCGGCTGCGGGGTTGGGTCCCCGCAGCGATGCTCCCTGGGGGACGCGGGGGGAAGGAGCCTGGCCCTGCCGGGGGGGGCGCTCTGCACCCTCCAGCTCCAAGGCAGATGGCTCGCCGGCCCAGCCGCTGGAGGAGCCCGCCTGGCACCGGCCGGGTTAGACGTGGAGCCGCAGCCTGCGCCTTGCCTTTCCAGCTGCCGGAGGAGGCTGCCTAGGACAGGCTGGCTTGGTAGCGTGGCCACCGCCTGCCAGCCCCCTATGCCTTGCCTCTCTAGCTGCCAGAGGAGCCCGCCTAGGACACGCAGGCTTAGATGTAGCTCTGTACATCCATCGCCTGCTCAGACTGGCCTGCCTAGGACAGGCTACTTTGGTTTGGTTGAGTGTTTGTTTTTTCTTTGGCCTTCCAACCATTTGCCAGTTCTTAGGTGTCGTGATGGTTTAGACAGGCTGGCTTGGTTGAGTAGGTTTTTTTGGGTTTGTGGGTTTTTTTGTTTTGTTTTGTTGTGTTTTGTTTCCTGGTCTTCCGACCAGTTGCCAGCTCTCGGGCATCGTGAGCAAGCACACTCTCGCCCCTGCTGGGAAGCCGTGGGCCCCAGTTCAGCTAATTCGTTAATCAGTGCCTGAGCCTGTTGACCCTGTTCAGGTTCACCCACTTGCAACCGTGTGGGGGTGTGGAGAGAAGGCTTGTGGCAAGGGCAAGGAGCAGTGGGTGGGTTGGGTCGAGTGGGGGTGGAAGTAGCCAGGCCCAATGCCAGTGTGTGGTGAGTGGGGGTGGGATAAGCAGTCAGGCCCAACAGCATCCTGCTGTTGTGTCTTTTCAGAGAGGGAGAACACCAGCTTTCTTCTGTGCAGGATTTAACCCTTTCAAGAGCACTGAAAGGATGGTCATCTCAGCCCCATTTGTTTTCTAGTAGCCATGTACAAGCTCCAGACTGCATAGGTGGACACTTCAATGTTTGATTAGGCAGCAGGTGCAAGCCAGTGACACTAGGCCTGTTTGCATCTTTGTTGTACGACTTGAACTCGGTTAGAAGGTAGACATTGTGGTGTCAATATGCAGGGATTTGGTAGCCTGAATTTGCTGAACTGGCAGTCTGTTTTCCAGTGCTCGGTGTGCCACGTACGTTCTGAAAACAAGATCCAGAAAAATCATAGTGTGTTTAGAACATCAAATGACAACGGTCCTAGGGGCTACATTTAGTAACTGGAAGAATGTCAGATATGCTAGTTATTGCATAAAATTACTCTTTGTACTCTGAACCCTTTACTCAGACAAATCATGAAAATATAGAAGAGAAAATCCTGTTCCTCTAGATGAGTGATAAAGCTCTACTGACTTCCACCAGGCCAGGATTGAACCTGAAATCGTTGGAAGCCATACTAGTGATACAGGATGGGTTCAAAATGTAAAGTTTATTAAGAACATAAGTAATGTGATATCGCACACAAATGCGACTGTGTCAGGAGTTACTTCTCAGAGCTGGACACTTCTTCTCTGTGTATTTTAATGCTACCCTCCTCCCCAACACACATGCTATAAGAAAGAAAGAAAAAAAAGGAGCCACAGAAGAAGAAGAATAGTCATTTAAACTGTAGTATCTTCAGGGCAGGGACCGAAGAAACTTGAGGCGTATGTTGTGAACAGTTCATCTGTTCTCAAAGTTCTCTCCTAAAGCATAACATTTGTTAATAATCTAATTTAAGTAAAATGATAGCTGTATATTACATGCTTGGGTGGTATTAATGACCTGTGAAGTTGACAATTCCTTTCAATGAATTTAATATATTTTTGGTCATAAGCCTTGTATACTCAGAAACAGCTAACATTGTATCTGAAACAAGTCCTTAGGTTGTTGTTCTTTGTTTGTTTGTTTTTTAATTTTGCTTTTAAAGTGATCAAATAGAAAGGAGGGAATAGGTTTATCATGTTTGTTTAAATATGGACGGATTCTGTAGGGTGTCACTTAGAGAGAACAAATATAGCCAGACCAGCTCTTATTTGCAGTTTATTTGCTAAAAACCTTTTATTTGCAGTTTCTTTTTTAACTGGTTTAAGATTGCACTTGGAGTTTTACATACCTTTAGTAAAGTCATTTAAAAAAACAGAAAGAACAGGAGAACATTTGTTGATGTCCTTTCCATGATAATAGGCAGACAAGGTTCTTTGGGTGAATCTGATATCTGTTATTAGACCAACTTGAATAGCTGGAAAACAATTATTAAGCAAGCTTTGGGGTTCAAAAACACTTTGTCAGGATATGGAAGTTTAAGCAGTTGGTGTGTGCTCTTCCTGGATGGAAAAAAAAGTAAAGAAGCCAGAGGCTGGTCTGGTATGCTTACAAGACAGGTAATCAGTGTTACTTTTCATTCCATCCAGGAAGAGCACACACCAACTGCAGAAACTTCCTTAGCTCGACGAAGGGTTTTTAAACCCGAAAGCTTTGCTTAATAATTGTTTT
This sequence comes from Crocodylus siamensis, assembly GCF_052110815.1. Lineage (NCBI taxonomy): Eukaryota > Metazoa > Chordata > Crocodylia > Crocodylidae > Crocodylus > Crocodylus siamensis. Next base: position 255,766,380 of record NC_143395.1, read on the forward strand.
CCAGCTATTTAAGTTGGTCTAATAAAAGATATCAGATTCACCCGAAGAACCTTATCTGCCTATGTCCTGAGACCAACACGACTACAACCTACACTCCTTTCCATGATAAGGAATTTCAGAACAAATACAAGTTTCTAGATAGTTTCTGTGAGGCTGAAACAATCACCATGAGGAGGAGGTAGAAAGTGGGGGGGTGGAAAGTGTTTAAACAAACAGCTTTTCAATAGAGTCTGAGTACAGCATTTAGTCTCACTTTTACGTCACCATGATAAACTTGACCACCACCCAAAAAAAAAGGTACTTCCTTGTCTGAGCTTTCCTTGCTGAGTGACTGCACAGTAATCTTATCACTTTTTATTCCATTACATAGATTTCAGAGTACAAGTCCTGAGATCACACAATACTGTTTCTTTGTATTATACATTATATGACAGTACTTCTGCCAGTATGACAATACTTGTGTCACTGCAATCAAGTTATTGGTTTCAGTTAGAAACCCTTTCAAGTGGAAACTTGAGAGGTAGCCTGAAACTTTTTAAAACCAAAATTAGTTACACTTTCAGTTACGAAGCATGCAAAGTAACTGATAGTTTAGGGTTGCTTTCTCTTTCATGTAAAGAAAATCGGGTCATTAGTTTTTTTTCGGAATAGGCAACTCTAAAATTCCCATAAAATGGGAAAGTTAAAACACGTACCATCCACACATGACATGGTACAAACTATACTAAAAATGTATTTTACTGTACATGGGTGTTGGTTGTAGCTGTGTTGGTCTAAGGGCATAGGCAGAGAAAGTTCTTTGGGTCAATCCAATATCTTTTATTAGGCCAACTAAAATAGTTGGGAAAAATTCTTCTTTGCAAGCTTTTGGGTACAAACACCCTGCTTCAGTCAGAAACATCTGCAGTTATATACTCTTCCTGGATGGGAGACAAGCAGCCTCTGGCTTCTATTCTATCCCATCCAGGAAGAGCACATAACTTCAGATGCACCCTGGTTTGTACCTGAAAGCTTGCAGAGAAGAAGTTTTCCAACTATTTTAGTTGGTCTAATAAAAGATATTGGATTTACCCAAAGAACCTATACTGCACATTGCTTTTGAAATGCCCAAAGAGCCTAAGTTGGTATTGTGTAATTCCCTTCCTTTATAGTGGGTTGGTTGTCTTTTTGCTGATAATTCTCAAACGCTTATTTATTCAACTGACCACAAGAATCCCATGTCAAATAATCGAAACATGGCTATCAACAAGCTATTATTTTTAGGCTATTAAATTTCACATTTTTTATGCAACTTACATTGAATAACAGCTTGATTGAATTAACAGTGTACTCTGGATCATTCTCAGTTATGAATTTTGCCTGATAAAGAACTCATTACAATCCGTCTCCTCTCTGAATATCCCAAATGTTTTATGGCTGGCATGTTTAAAAAAAAAAAAAGATGCAGTAAACAAAGACAAGTGACTCCAAATCTGAGTATGCTTAAGGCCTTGCCTACCTTGAAGAGTTATGTCAGCTAGCAGTATGAAGAGATCACAGCCCATAACTGATACAGCTTGTTTGTTGATTTTTTTTTTTTTTTAAGCCCTTGAAAGGAGAGTGCCTAATTGGGCCCTGCCCAAGTACATAGCACATAACCTAGTTCTGTTCTTGCTCCACCTTACTCAACCTGTTCTGTTCTAGAGCAGATAAGATGTTTCTATTTGTGAATATGCACTTACAGAGGTAATAATATGGTTCCTGTATTCTGTTTCTATTTCTCAGATGAGTGATTTTGGAATCAAGAACATGGATCAGGTAGCTCCTGTGTCTAACCTCTACAGAGGAATCCTCAAGGTGAGTTCTCTTAGGTTAGATGCTTCTGAAGCCAAACGGTTGCATCTACTCATTGCACATATTTATAGTCTGTGAATGCTAATGAAGGAACTGTATGGACATGCTGATGAGAGGATAGATTCTCAAGTGCTAAAAGTCTTATTGCAGATGAGGTTCTCTTCTTCTAGTTGGCACTTAGAGCTAGAGCAAGCCCTCTGTACCCAGACACTTAAAACTGACAAACATATTGGATGAACAGTTAATTCCATCATAATTCCCACCAATCCTGAAGATCTCATAGTAAAATATAGGGTCAGATACTGAGTTCTAATTCTTTGAAGTAATGGGCATTTAGGTGCAAGTAAAGGCAGCAGGACTGGGTTTTTTTGTGTTTAATTTTGTGCGGCTGTCGCATTTTGATATGCAGCTTTAGTTCTTAGTTATAAAAGCATTACTATGGTATGCAGAAAATTTAGAACTTGTCTTGTTATTCACTTATTACATGCAAGCCTAGTACCAAATGAAAATAGTGTACAGCAGGAAAACAAAAGCAGGCTATTACATTTTATAATGATTCAAATGTATTGACTCCATTTAGAAGGAATTTATAGACAAGAGGACAAAGTAGGAATAAAAGATTCTTTTTCTAGCTGTCTGCAAGTGCTTCTCTTTTTATCTATATGACAGTTTCCACCCCCGCGCCCCCCCTGCAATCTCAGCCTTGATTCTTTATGTAGTGATGATCAAGGTAAATTGAATAAAGACCAGTCAGACTTTCTGAATCCTTGAACCAAAAGAAATGCTGCGATCACTGAGGATTTTATTTTTAGAGCAATTCGGATACCAGAGATTTGTTTAAGAAGTGAGCTTAAAGGGCTGAAGTGGAGGTGAAGGGGGGAATGTGGTTTTTTTTGTTAATTTGTTTACTGTATAGAACAGCACACAGTTGTTATGCCAGGCATAAAACAAAATAGACATTAGTAACAATACAATTTCATGTCTCAGCCTTTAAGGTACTATTCCATTATCAGGTACTCACTGCTTATTTGCAGTTCTTTTGGACTTGCTTTAAGTTGTACTTAAATTTGTAATAGCAGTTCTCATGTATATTTTGAGGTCAAATAACGTTCTGTTGACTATAAGTAAGGTGAGCAGGATTTATCCCATGTAGATCTTTCCTCTACTATTTATTGAAAGCTTTACAAGTGTAAAATCCAGTATGCTTTCTACTCGTTCATGGTACTGCATTTTTTCCAATGACTCAGTATAAGGGTCATATATTTACACAAAACACAGGAGTTTCCAAATGATGTTGAAAGAACTTGGCCTTCCTTCTAGGTACTAGTGATGAATCAGAGCTATTCTCTATTAACAGAAAAGGAGTTTTCTAGGCAGCTATTAACCATTTAATTTAGATGAGAGCTTTGAAGTATTTTACCCTGACACTTTATTCTTTGTCATTGTTCCTGAATACTTTTTGTTGTTTAGAACAAATTACATTCTCTCAGCTCTCTACTGGCATATTTTTTGGACTCGGTTAACCATTAAAGGGAAGCCACCTAAAGAGATTTTTCCTTCCTGGCAGCTTTTTTGTGGGCTACATGGTGCTATGAGTTGTGCCCTGAAATACAATGCAGCTTGCCAAAGTATGTCCTACTTGTTAATTGCCAGGGCAGCAACTCAAAACTAAAATAACCCCAGGAAGAGGTGGAGCTGTAAACTCCAAAAAGGAAATATGGTGGATTGAGAAAAGAATTCAAACACTTACACTCTGCTGGAAGCACAATTCAAGCTGCTATAACCAAGTGATGATAGCATGTCAAAACTATACTGAGTTTGCTTTAAGCAGAATTCTGTGCCTTCATTTAAGTGCATGGCTAAGAAAATGGGGAACAAATAGAAAGTGCCTCAAGCTCAACTTGTGTTGTTGAACATGTGCTGCCATATGCTGTATTCTGCAGTTTCCTATTTTAGTGTAACCCTAAGTGGTTTTTAAATCTCACTGGGAACTTCTAGCCACACTCACTACCAGCTATTACAATTTGTTCCCCATATGATTATTTGGCATACAAAAGTACAAACTTATGCAGCTCACTTCTTTTATCTTACCAAAAAAAAAAAAAAAAGGTATGTGGATTTACATCTGTTTATGAAACAGGGGGTCATGTGAGCAGTGAGATCTTGTATTACTACTTTCTATCTATGCAGCATTTCCCAGTTGTACCATTTTCTATTTAAATATTATTTGGGAAATGGAGTCTACAAGTTTTATACTTAATGAACCTAATTATTTTTTCTAGAAAGAAACTTTCTATTACAGTAAGTCCTACTTACCCCTGTCTATTAAACTAGTAAAAAGTTCTATTAGACAATTGAGAATTAAACTCGTTTGTTAAATGCACAGTCTAGTAACTTAAACCACTACAAAAATAAAAATAAATCACATGTGAGAAACTGTTACATAAGTCATGTGGGGCTGTACAACACCTCCTAATAATATGATGTAGATTAAATCTTTCAAAAAATGTAAATAAATTTACTTCAGTCCTCAGTTATTCACTATCTGTTCATATTGTTATAATTGTTACCCAGAGGATAATACCACTACTGCAATAGGTTAAAACAATAAATATACTAATATAGATTTCTCTTTAAACATTTAGTGTACATGCACAACTGTTGATATGATAACTCAAGTTCCAAGAAAGGTTAAAATATCATCTGCTGCTTGTGCCTTTTATAAAGTACCAGAAGCAAGTCTTTTCATATCACTTCTTACAGTCTCATTTTTAAAAAGAGGTTTATATTGCCTTTTTGCCATTGCAGAGATGCAGCTGCCACTCTGTAAACAGATGTGCTGTGCTTCTTACTGTAATAGCATTTTGCTAGAGTCATTAACAGCTCATATAGGCACTTACCCCTCTCCCCAGCCTTTTCACCTTAGTGGTGGTGTAAACATCAAAGCTTAATTGAGGTCATTTAGCCTCTGACTTAGTTTCACTCAGGCAGTGCAGTCTTAAAAATGCAAATGAGCAGCATTAATACATTATGAAGGTTGCACAGTTATTCTACACAGATTGAGGATCTGGTCCTATGATTTGTAAAATGGTTCTACTGAAGCCAGTAGAGCCATGCCAGTTTACACTAGCTATGTAGGATCTGGCCTAGAGGGTCAGGAAAGACGGGAGTGGTTCTGCTGTATAACTTATACAGACACACTTGTACACAGGCTGCACACTTAAATGCAGTAGCTCTATTCATGTTGGGACCTAGAGAGCATTCACTGTAGTTGGAGCCTTAAACATTTATATTGTTTCTGGTATTCATAACTTGAACTTAAGTATAATGCTTGTATCATAGTCTGAATCCTGTTTTTATCAACCGTGGGGAAATTCAACTCCTTTTAGCTGTTCTTGGCAATGTTCTGATAAAATGCTTACACTGCGTACTTGTTTTCTTAAACCATCTTGCAGCGTCAGCCAGCGTTTGACACCTTTGATGGAGGAAACTCTTTATTTACTGGATATTTTCCCACATTAAATGAAGATCAGACGCTTCAAGAAGTGCCAACAGGCTTTGATTCAACTTCTTATGGTAAATATTGTTCTGTAGTCTGAACAGCAAAATCAACAGCTCAAATAAAATGTATTTGGTATTGGCTTCAGTAACCCTTTCTCTTTGAGCAACAATAATTTTTTTGACTGTAAAAACAAGCATTGTGGAGTATTTTGGGTGGGGGAGCTGTTTTTTTAAGTTACTTTAGGGCTTTAACTTTGCCAACACACTTAGTTTTATTCGCAAGAGTAGTTGCAATGATAGTTTACAGCTTCCCATGTTAAAGCAGAGTTCATGAGCATAAAAGGAATTGGTGTCTGTGGAAAGTTTCTGGAACAGACTTGAGGCTGCCTGTACAACAAGTTGCTAATATTGCTGATAGTTTTCAACTTCTTCATCTTCCACTTCTAGTATTTTAGTCGGAAATAATTTTGAAGCAAGGCAGGGAGAGGGAAATACAGAATATAAAAGTTCAGTCCAGCAGAATGGACAGATACAGGCATTCTAAAGCCCATGAGCTTGCTCTCTGTCTCCTCCTTCTGGGGTGCATTTTACAGCTTTAACACAACACACTAAAGTACGAAATTTGGCATAACAAAAAATTCTTGTGGTAGCACTGTACTCGCCAAGAGTTTTCCATTAAGCCTCACCTAAAATTTTCTCTGGCTTCTCTCCCCCACAGAAAAAAGCATGGTACAAAAGAACATAAATATTATACCTCTAGGCTTCTTAGACTGGAAGGTCACTGAGCCTCTTATCTAACTGATTTTATTCTAATGAGTGACCTGATCTGGCAACCAGACATCATCAAGCAAACAAGCACTCCAATATATTGGTGATGGGTGTGATGGAAACACATAGGCACCATCTTGCAATGAACTATGTGGGTGTGGTGTTTGACCTGTTTTATCATGTGGAACTCCTGATAGTACCAAAGGCTTAAAAAGCTAGAATAGCCTTGCAGCTGTGTGCACAGTGCTAAAATCTGAATAAAACATGACAACACAACTCAAAGGACTGATGCATGGATGAACAGGGCTGCAACTCAGTCTAGGATGTCTCCACAAGCCATTTCATCACAGCTTCTTCTAAAGCTTTCAGACTGGATTAAAAATATGAGGCAGAGAGATTTTTACACAATGGTCACTAGAATTACGCTAGAAGAATTGAAGCGTCTCTCACCTTATTTCCTAACAAAGATAATTAAATCCCCACATAACCAAATTATACTTCTTACCACCAGAAATTACTGAAGATCTGTATCAAAATAAATCTTTGCAATTGATAATGTCATGATATGTGTTAAGTCAAATGTTGCAAGGCCTAAAATGGATGTATTCTGACTGGCTTGTTTATTTAGGGTTTTTTTCAGTTCCTCCTTTTGTAGTCACCTAAATAACCAAATAGATTCTCTCTCATGACTACCCTTCAACTAAATATTCACATGTTCTTCTCCGCCCCCATCTTTCTTTTAGAGTCAAACAACTGTGAATTGCCACTCTTGACCCCATGCAGTAAGGCTGTGATGAGTCAGGCCTTAAAAGATACTTTTAATGGTTTCACCAAAGAACGGTGTCGCCTGGGTATTCCAAATAGTAAGTGTTTTCTTTCTATAACCTCCTTTTTTCACTTAAAAAGTGAAAGGTAACAATTAATTAGTACAATTCCTTCTCATTGAGGATTATCTATTAGAAAGTACAAACATACATCGTCTGTGAATTTGGCACAGGTTTATGTGGAAAGATTAGACATGCTAATATAAATGGGGGGGGCATGCAGAGCTTGTATTTGGCAACATAAGAAAAATGAGCTCATCAACTGTTTCAAACTGGGTCAGGCAGGAAAATTTAGAGTGTTGTTTTAAAATGCTAACTTACTGATAGTTGAGCTCCAGAACTAAAATCCTATCTAATTTTGAGTCCCCACTCATTTCTTTTTAACTAAACTTATTTTAGGTTCTTATTAATTTCAAAGGTTGCCTCTAAATTTTATTTTTCTTTCTCCCTACAGACCCTTGGCTGTGGACTGAGAACCAAGTTTGTCAATGGCTTTTATGGGCTACCAATGAGTTTACTTTGGCCAATGTAAACTTTCATCGGTTCCTCATGAATGGCCAAAACTTGTGCAGCTTGGGCAAGGAACATTTCCTGGAGCTGGCACCTGATTATGTGGGGGAGATTCTGTGGGAACACCTGGAACAGATGATAAAAGGTAGCTAGATAACCAGAATCTAAACTGTAATTCCAATAATGAAGACAAACACTACTATAATAATTTTTACTAAATTTTGTATTTAACTGCCTAAACAACCTACACAAATGCACTCAGTGCAGATGAACAAAGTCAATAGGTCTCCCAATGGACACATTCATATGTGCCTTCCAGTTGGTTTGCAGGATGGAAGCCTAAGCAACTGATCAAAAAAAGTGGAAACTTCTTGTTCTGTGATTATTAGCAGTTTAGTAAATGAATAAGCACAGGACCAGTATTGAGACAACTCCACTGTTGGGCAGTAGCAGACAAACCAGTGGTCTTGTTGTCTAGCTAAACTTGGTTGTGTTGTTATCTTGTGTATAAAACAGTTATCAAAAGCTCTGATCCCACAAACACACACATACCTAGTATCTTTGGCTTCTTGGAACTGCATGTGTGTACAAATTAAACAGTTGTATGAATGTTTGCAGAATCTTAGCCTTAAAACGTGCTGCAGATTTTTAGACAGGTTGAATATCAGAATTTCATTGGCATTAAATATTACTTGCTAGCAAGTACTTTTTTCAAAAGCTTGATTTGATGTGGATTTAGTATCTTGTTACTGATATCACAAAAACACTTTAAGGCTTCCTAGGTTTTCCTGTCCAGATCAGTAAATAGAAATACGTTTGTTCTGTTTTTCAGACAGCCAAGAAAAGACACAAGATCAGTATGCTGAATCTTCTCATCTCACCTCTGTCCCTCACTGGGTCAACAACAACTCATTAAGTAAGTCAGTTAAAACACAAGCTTGGTTTTAGTGTATGTAGTACCCAAACTCCTGTATGTAGAACACCACTATTACTAGCTTGAATAAAAAAACCAGAATGGATAAGTTTTAGCAGGAGTCGTATTTAACCCCCTTTTTTGTTACCAGCCTTTGAGCGTGGGTGGAGTAGAGGTGGAGGTGGGGGAGAAATTACATGGATCTTGGAACCCCTCTTCCCCCATCCTCCAGATCTGTATATTTAGAGTTGTACTTTTAACACATGAATTCTCTAGCTCTTTAATCTGCTGATTCCTAAATTTAGAAAGGACCTTCCTAGAATTACCTAAGCTCTCACAGCTTTTTCAATTGGTTCTAGTCCCTTTGAACCAGAAAGCTCTAGCAGTGGTCTATTAATCATACTGGAAAGAACCAGTTTTGTGATAATCTGGTTCAAAGCCTTTTGAAGAGAAGGGTAGCCTCTCACTGTCGCCGGATTTTCGATTTAAGACCATAACATAGTTTTCCTTGCTCTTTTTTTTTTTTCTCCCCCACTCAGGCAGGTTTTGAGCAAAAAAAATTCTTGGTTACCTAACTGTGTGTGTGTATATGTAGCATTGGGGAGCCTGGGGTTTGTTCTGCTTCAAAGGCATTGTTGTAACTAGGACTGCTGTAAATAACTTATGAATTCTTTAATTTTCCATTAGGTGTTAATATGGAACAGAACCCATATGGTATGCTGCTACCTAGCTACCCCAAAACCCTCAGTTACTCCAAACCCAATCTCCTGAATGATGTGTGTCAGACTTCTGCAAGACCAAACCTCCTCAACCCAGATCAAGAATTTCCGATATTCCCCAAAACTCAACTAGAAACAGTTGGTGTGAACTACTGCTCCATGAACCAGGATTTCTCAAGAAATCTGAATTTGCTGATAGATAATTCTGGTAAGACATACTTTTAGCCCCCTGGCCACGTGATGTATGTTCTTTTTTTCTTTACGTAGTTTTGTTTGCCAGAATAAGTAACGATGATTTTTTTTTTTTTTTTTTTTTTCCCTTCAAGGGAAGCTTAGAGAGCATGAATCGAGTGACAGTGGCACAGAAAGCTATGAAAGCTCAGATTCCTTGCTTCAGTCCTGGAACAGCCAGTCATCTTTAGTGGACTTACAACGTGTTCCATCCTATGAAAGTTTTGAAGATGACTGTAACCAGTCTCTGTGTCTCAACAAACCTACAATGTCTTTCAAAGACTACATTCAAGAAAGAAGTGATCCTGTAGAGCAAGGGAAACCAGTTATACCTGCAGCAATTCTAGCTGGCTTTACAGGTAAGTGAAGTAACAAAATACATCTCTTCATGTCTCTCTTTTGTCATACTGATACACATCTACAGAGGGTATTTATAGTTCAGAAGTATAATATACCCTTCCTTAGATAACATTGTTTCTTCATGAACTGATTCAAGTCCAAATATTAATAAAGCAAATATCACTGGACTATTGCTCTATGCAAAGTAAATACAGACCACATCAAAACTAAGACTGCATTCCATTTTTATAACTGACAGTTCTGACTTTCTGAAAAGAAGGTAGATCAGGCAACGTGTCCAGTTCATTACATTCACAGACACTGACTCACCTACTAACTGTTCATTGCTAGTGGCCTTGCTCAGGTAAACCTTCCTTTTTCAGGAAGTTTTTGCCCTGGCAAAACTTCCTGAAAACAGGATCTTAAGATTTTAAATATGTCAGCAGAAAGGAATCGAGAGAGAAAAGGCTTAGTTCAAATAATCATTTTGATTGAAAATGGTGATCTTGTCTCATTCTAATGACTCCCCTCCGCAAATTTGTCACAAACGAGCTGTTAGTGTTCTTTGCCTCATCCTAGTATGTTAAAATGAAATCATTTCTTTATTCCATAATATAGCCTTTAATTGAAATCAGTCATTTTACTGATTTTTTTTTTCCTTATCTTGTTTGTATACAGGCAGTGGACCTATACAACTATGGCAATTCCTTCTCGAGTTACTAACTGACAAGTCCTGTCAGTCATTTATTAGCTGGACCGGAGATGGATGGGAGTTTAAACTTGCTGACCCAGATGAGGTGTGTGCCTAATTTTTTATGAAATAAAAAAATTTAGGGTGCTTATCCTGTAAGTATGTAAGCAGTCCCTCTGTGGAGCTGTTCCACAAGACACAAGTTTTACAAAATCAGACTATTAGTGAAATCAGTTTGTCTGCAAATATGTTACTATACAAGCTAGGCTAAGGTGAAGGACTTCTCAAGGTCAGTGATCAGTCCAATCACTTAAGTGCATGAAAACAATGTGATGGAACATTCCAACTTTGCATGTTGCTGTCACATTTGATTTACAGCATTGCTTATACTGCCTAAAGAAAACCCAGTTTAAGCAATGCAGTTGGGAATGCACAAACTTATGACATGTCATGTACATATATTGAGGGCTGTATGGTTCCTTTTTTTTTTTTTTTAAAGATATCCATCGAATTACTACTGTGATGCATTCAGAAACAAGTTTCAGTTATTTAACAGCTAGAATAAACTTCTTCAGCTTTCTCACTGATGATGAAATTTTTGTTTTCTGATTCAGTTAAGAGATCTGATCCAAGGCTCCCTGAAAGACTCCTATTGATGTCTTTAGGATACAGAGTCCGAAGTGACTCTGTCTCATTCAAGTTTCACTTAAGGAATTATACTGCACTGTTTATAAATTTACTCTTAACCACATCTCTATTTAGAGGTGGGGGTTTTTTCTATTTTATTTATTTTTTATTAATCCCTTCTGAGACAAGGTGTCATATGGGCCCACCTACTCTGAATTGGCATTGTGTCCATTGTTTTGGTCATAAACTATGCTTTTCTCAATTCAAACTAATGCCAGTAATCTGAGCAGAGGCTGTTTATTAAGTGTTCAGCCCTGCTACTCCCAGTCAGCCAAGTATCTCCACTGAATTCAGGCCATTTGAACCAAATAAAATGGCTTGACTACTAAGTAATTAAATTTTTCCAATAGATCAGCCACTGCCTGAGAGAGTATTTAATTTTTTCCCCTTCCTTTTGGCTGCAGGTGGCACGACGGTGGGGAAGAAGGAAAAACAAGCCAAAAATGAACTATGAGAAGCTGAGCCGAGGCTTACGCTACTATTATGACAAGAATATCATCCACAAGACTTCAGGGAAACGTTATGTATATCGCTTTGTATGTGACCTACAGAACTTGCTGGGGTACACGGCAGAGGAGCTGCATGCCATGCTAGGAGTACAGCCAGACACAGAAGACTGAGCACAGCAATCTGAAAAACTGGCAGAGATCACGTGTTCAAACTGTGACAGGGAACCATCTGCAGGCAGCTTTTTTGACTATCCAGATTGGTGCAACTGTTAAGAAATAAGGACCTTAAAGAAACAATGTTGTAACCAGGGAAAGTTGGAGGAAGAAGTGGCCTTATTTCATCAGATGCAATGGCTTCATAAATTGCTGCATCGGTCCCTTGAACAGAACAGAAGTCAGCACGGGGCCAAACTCCAGCCTGAAGACAAAGAAAGGCTCTAGGATTAAATGGTTTTTTTGGCTGTGTGCACTGCCATATTCATCTGGGTGGTTTTTAAAACCAAAGCTTGGATGAGAGACCAGGGATGCATCAGAATTCTAGCTCAAAACTTAAGTTATCATTATAGCTTACATTGTATATTATGATCCATTTAAAAAAAAAACACTATTTATTTAAAATGGGCAGTGAGAAGAATCTGTAATCTCTTCTAAAGTACATCTTTGTTATACATGAGCATACTGCACATGTACGGAAATGCGTTGGAACCAGGCATAGCAATTGTAAAGTTCTCTCGGCAGAGGGGGAGGAAATCTCACCATTTCAGCGGTCAGTTTGTGTATATATTCTGCGATTTTTTTTTTTTTTTTTTTTTTTTTTCCCCCTCCTTTTTGAAATGCTGTAATGTTCCTATTTAACAGATACTGTATATTGTAATTTAAACTAATTGTATGAGTGGGTTTTTTTTTTTTTTTAACTAGGAAGACCTTAAACATAAATGTTTGTTTCATGTTTGAATAGGACATACAGCCTTCTACAAATATTTAATCTGCCTGAGGGATGTTATAAAATGCTAGGAACGTGTACATGCTGTTGTATATGCTGGTAGTATAAAAGTCATACAGAGGGTTTCATTCAACATTTTGCCATGAGCATAGCTGGCATATTCTTTACACATCTTGGCATTTTTACAAGAAACTTGGACATAAAGGGCCTGTTTTGTGGTTTCTCCTCTACCTGAAAGTTAAAATATGAATATGGATAAATGTCATTTTTCTTTGATAAATGGCATATGTTTTGAACCTCTATGCATGTCCTCTTAATTTGCTTGTATACAATTTTTTTTTTTTTCAGTTGATTTGTTTTTCTTTACTTTTTGGTTCCAGTTTATTCTGTATGAATTCTATTTTTGGAAATATTTGTGACTCCTTTTCAGAGATCAGGAGGAATTTATGTAGCAGCTATTTTTACTGCAAAAACAATTCACTGGAAAAATGTAATTTGTAAGAAAACTTTATTTTTTATCTGAGCTTGATGTACATTTAAATGTGGTGTACATTGTGAGAGGTTTAAAAAAAATCAAATGTTTATTAAAACCTCTTGGGGAAAGAAATTTAAATAATTGTGTGCATTTCTTAAACTTTGATTGAATTCCTAGTATCCCAAGACAATCTGAGCTGGATTTCTCATTTCTGTTTCTGCAACATAACAATAACATTTGAAGTACAAGGGCTAGTTTTGTTTCATGTTGATATGAGAGGAAAGAGTAAATTCAATGAGTTACATCAGTGTAAAGCTTGGAGGTGGAGAATTAGGCAAAGGGGGTGTGTGTGTGTGTGTGTGTGTGTGTGTGTGTGTGTGTGTGTGTGTGTGTGTGTGTGTTCAGAAAGACCCTAGACTTTCCTTTGCTGAGACCTTGTGTTTGATGCTCTGCCAGGTTACTGCTAGAAAGTAGGATTATAAGAAAGTAGGACTGGAAGCAATGTCATATGGTCATCTAGTCCAGCCCCTTGCTCAAGGCAAGGTCATCCCTGACTAAACCATTCCAGACAAGTGTCTGTCTAATCTGCTCTTGAAAACTTCCAAGGATGGAGATTTCACAGTTTCTTCAGGTAGCCAGTTCCAGTGCTTGACCATTTGCATAGTTAAAAAGTTTCTCCTAATCTCCATCCTAAATTTCCCCTGTTCCATCTTGAGTTCTGTCATGGAGAAAAGCTCATCTCCATCCTCTCTGTAACTACCCTTCTGGTATTTGAAGACTAGTTATCAAATCCCCCTTCAGTCATCTCTTCTCCAGACTAAATAAACCTAATTCTTTCAGCCTTTCCCCATAAGTCTCGCCTCTTGGATCCCTGATCATCACTGTTACTTTCTCAGTTTCTAAAAGTTTCATTTCCAATGCACAATTTTTTTCTTCCACCAAAAGACAGCAATAGCATTCATCTAGAGCTGAAGCTTATGATCTGTTTTTCATATGACAGGCCTAGCTTAAAGGAAGAAAAAGGAAGATACATTTTTATTTCCTAATTTCAGCAAAAGAATTTACATCAGTTGGAAACAAAGTCTCCAAAAAACTGCTCACATCAGTACATTTTTTCCAGGAGCTTAACCTAATAATTTGCATTGCATTACACTAATGGACACAACATTAAGTCCCAGGCACAAGTCTCTATGTACTACAAAGGAAGTCCATTTTTAAAGAGTGTTTTATGCCTCCGAACACGGCATGTAGGAAACTAGTCTTTTTTTCCCCCAGCAGTCTACAGACAAATGAGTAGCCCATGATTCCCAGTAAATCTCCCTGTTCTTAACATCATGCCCAGTTGTCTTCCAAACAAAGAAACAATGCCAATGCCAGTCCTTCCAAAGCCTGCTTTCTGCAGGCCTCTTGAAGCCACTAGTCTGTCAGAAGATGTAGACAAGGTTCTTTGAGTAAATGTAATATCTTTATTAGACCAACTAAATAGCTGGAACAATTGTTTCAAAAGACAAAATTCAGTATCTCTTATGCTTTAGGATTGTTGATTAGCATGCAGCCTCTGTTGATGAAGTTCCACCTTAACCATAAGCAAGCTTCCACAGGGCTATTGCCCTCTTCAGTCCTTCTTAATCTTCTTTTGATTACCTTGTATAAGGAGTACTGGTTACTGTAAGGCCCAGATTTTCTAGATTCTGTTCAATTCCCAGTTCTCTTACAGGCTTCTTCCCATGTAAACTGAGTGAAAATACTTCATCTCTATATTCAGCTCCTGATCTGTAAAACGAAGGCTAAGAGTCTTCTTTTGACTGTCTTGTCCATTGAGATTCCAAACTCTCTTAGGAAGAGATTCTTACATGTTCAAACAGTGCCGTCCACAAAAAGGACTTTAATTCTGTGCCTGTAGGTATTATGCTACATAAACTATAAGAATTCAGCAGTATACATGCAATTAACTGCAGCAAGATCTCATTTCATCAAATGTTAGGGACTCAGTTTTTTTAAGATTAAATTGCCTGCATAAATCTAGTCATGTAGATTTAGAACACCACTCTGTATAATGCAGGCTTAAATACAGAATATATTAAACAGATGCTGAGATATATATCAATATCAGCATCTGTTTAATATATATTAACATCTCTCTCTCATATATATATATAAGTGATGTTCCAAATCTATAAGATTAAATTCTTCAGTAATTAGGATCCAGCATTTGTTTGTGTAGTGCAGGCCGAAATACAGAATTTGACCCACTGTGGGTGCATCTACATGAAATGCTATGGCGCAATAGCTCATTGCTATGGCACTGTAGTATCGCTGGGCACAAACCATGACAGCAATGCTACTGCACCACAGTAACGAGCTACTACACAGTATCTCTTTGCTACCGGGCAGTAGCATCTAAAAATAGCATCTAAGAATAACCATGCAGTGATGGGACTGCACAGTAAGACTGGTTACTTATGCAAGTACTAAATGGCTGCACAGTAAGAACTGTGTAGTCCACTGCATATGCAGATGCGGCCACTAACATCTTGCAAAGTACTCTGATACCCTACTCCAAAGTAAATGTCTACCAGTAGCTAGAGACCACAATATTAATTTTGCTAAGAAAGCCTACTGGAGTCATAAAGGCAAGACAAAATAGTAAAAGAAAAAGAGAGGAAGAAAGAAACAAAGTCAGTCAGTCTCTTTCATTTGTTTCATGAGTATCACAGGCCTCCCCAAACCTTAGTCCAAATGATCTGGAGTGGTGCAATTCCATGGAAGTCAGAATTTGAAAGTCTATGAATTCCATGGATCGTTATAATTAGAGCCACAACCCCCCCACACAAAAAAAACCCAACAGATTTGTCCAATGCAGTAATTAATTTTCAGGTTCCTGGAATGAAATCCAAAGCCCTCAGGGCAGCATTTATGCTTCCCATAAAATACAGAGCTATGCACCTCAGAAAAAAGTCCAAAACTGCCAACATTATCAGGAACCAGCAAAAATCAGTGTCCTCAAGGTGCAGAGATCTGGATCTAACTAATAAGCAGCCCAGAGCCCAGGGGTGAGTCTTAAACCCCTCCTGCCATATACCTCATCTAGGACTGCCAGGAAGTATATCCAGTCAATCACGATCCACAGCAGGAAGCTTCTCCTGAAGTGGGGAGCCTGCGCCCTTTCAAAGAGCTAGCAAGACTCACTGTTTTCTTCCACCACTGCCTGAAAGGATAAAAATCTACATCTTCCACCTCCTCCCCACCAAGCAATAGGTTAGTCTGAGTGAAATGTCCTGCACCCCTCCTATTGAAGCTGCACTTCCACGTAGAACAGAATGAAAGTATTCTGCATGAGACAGTTCAACAAAATGCAAAAACTGGCCTGTGAGCAGGGAGTGAAACCCAAGACTCGCTCTGCTACAACAGCAGCCTAAATACTAGGCTGAGAGTTTTTCTACCTTTAATGCCCTTTCTCAAACCTAATGATTTTTTTTTTTCATATAAAGGCTGAATTTGGCAGAACATGATTCTCCCATTTAACTTACATTTGTGAGCAGGATCTTTACTAAGTAATGGGACACATTTTGGCTCAGTGAGATGCAAAGATAAGCCATGAAGGGCAGAGGAGGAAGAGGTGTGGATCCAACAGAAATATTACTGTTGCAATAAACATGGTGTTGTCTTGCCTTCCCCTTCCCTCCCAGCCATTCACAGAGCCTGATCTGGAGGGATACTAAGAACCAGATCAGGTTCCAAAACCCCCCAGCTTTATTGTGTTGCTACTGAATAAGCCGATCTAACTCCAGCTGCCTAACAAACCAAAGCAGATAATTTTTGTATAAGGATTAACTGTTTTTGAATACTTTCCCCAATGTCCTAGGCACAAGGCTCCTTTTCTTCAACAGGAATGTGCTCCTGCTTGCTTCTCAACTATTTTTCCATTAAACAAACATCTGCAATGTTGCCAATGAAGTGATAATTCCACTTTCTCCTCAAGGGGCTTTGTAAGAATTGGAAGGCTCAAAATACATCTTTTCCATACCCAATGCCTTCTCTGTCCATTACCTTCCAAAATTAATGAATTTCTACATGCATTTAATCAATAAATACATATATCAACATCTAACCAGGCATAACATCCTAAACACCCAAGGAGAAAGTTATTCTGCTAACTAGCACCACAGATATTAAGTCAACATTTCTGTCTTCATACACTAATACCTGTAGAATCATAGCTGGAAAAGACCCTGAGCTTATGGTCACAAAATACTAGTACTCTAATGCAGGATTGCTCTTAAACTGTTTTTGCCAAGTCCAGTTGTCAGGTAATGGGTCTTCTATCATTTCTTTTGGGTGATTATTATACAGTCTAACAAGTCTCCCTGATAGCAATCTTGTCATCTTGTTCAACCGGGGGCTCACATACATTACATCTTCCTTTCTTAAACCAGTGTGTCTCTCTGTCTTAAAAGCAGCTTAGATGTTTACCAAAATCTTGACGTGTGGGCAGTATTTCCAGCTTATTTTTAGGACATAGCAATCAAAATACAGCCAGTGGAAAATAATTTAGTAGAACCATCCCCACTGGCAGGCGTGAGAGTTTCATTTTTTTATTACATTATTTGTTTCTACAACACATATTAAAATATTCTTGCTCATTAAAAAAAGAAAATAAACAACATGAGCTGCCTAGCAATCCCTGAGCATTGCTTCAGATACAGTAGAAAGCTTTAAGAAGGTGGAAGAGTTTCTTAAGGCACCACTGTGGTTTCAAGCTGTCAGAAGAATGGGCAATTACTGAAGTGACATGAATGAAAACTGCAGTGATTCAGAAAATTATTAATAGCGCATTAACAATGTCCCTTGAATAGCCCTCCACTGTATTGGAAGACAGTGGCAGGATTTTGTCCTATACCCACTCCTGGCTCTGCTTTATTTAGGCTTGTGAATAATTTACAAAGAATCTAACTGAAATCAAACTTGATTGGGGGTCTAACCCATTTGCAAACCTCAGCTCAGGCTCCAGAACAGCTTGCTGAACACAGGCTATCTCAATTCTCCCTAAAGGTGCTCCACATTAATTAAGTTTAGCTGGGACCAGGACAAAAACACAAGACCTTGCAGTTGTATTCAAAGGGTTTTCTTTCTGCAGGAGTTGCTTCTCTGCCAGCTATGATGGATAAACCCTATATGAATCAGTTCAAGACGCACAACCCAAATCCTGTAGGATTTATACAGCCCTATTTTTCTCTTCCTTTGAGCTTCTCTACCACAAAGAAACTAGTAACACTAAGCTCTGCACCTGTTTAGATGCTTTCAACAGTTTCGTTTTTGGGGCATAGAAACTGATTTTACCTCCTCTTTGCTTTATAAATCCATTGGTCATAGCCACACATGCAGGCACATGCAGTTTGTGGTGCCACAAACCTCAGCCTTGCATGTTAAAACGTGTGCCATGCTGCTAATTTGCTTGTGCTTGTCTGGCTACATCTTCTTGTCTGGAGACAGCCAACAAGTTCATTGCTGTGTCCCCCAAGAATATGCAGCACCAGCAGGAATGCAGCACAAGCTTAGTAGTACCAGCTTAGTTCTCACAGCGACAGTAGCACACTTACCTAGGCGTTCAATAAATATTTCATAACTTTGCCAGTGACAAACTCTGTGTTCACACAATAATCATCTATGACTTAATCAGGATTCAGTTTCTAGTTCCCCTTTTAATTTTTAGTCAACTTTGTAAACTGGAAAGTTTTTCTTTGCTTTCTAGCTACAGGCAGTAGGATACCTAGTTCATGGCTCTTTTCAGAGCAAATATAGCTATCACTTCTAAAGCCACAGAAGTCCTTCCCATCCCTGTGTTTGGCACAGAGATGGAGCAGAACAAAATGAAGGTACCTTTATTCTACTTCTGGGGCGCACCTACATGTGCTTCCATGGTGCAGTTGTTACTGTGCTGTCATTTAGTACTTTGTGCTGCTACACACACATGCCCCTGCTTGTCTGGATGCAGCCAACAAGTTCATTGTTGTGTGTCCCAAGAGGATGCAGCACCAGCTTTAGGAAGTAATAAATGACAGAGCAATAACAGCCATTACTACACTATCCCGTCAGTGCACAGTTATACATTGTTATAATGATGTGCTATAGAAAAGTAGCTCACCACTGCAGCAACATAGTATTGGTATCACAAATTATGCCTGCCAACACTACATCACTGTAGCACATCGCTATGGTGATGTAGCATCAGGTATAGATGTGACCTTACAGTCATATTCTGGAGCAATGCCTCAGATGCCTGGGACTACTCTAAGCTTCAGTAAAGGCCTGATAGGGATGTGTGAAATGTAGCATAAACCTGAGCAAGGAATGAAAAACTGTACTTGTTAAAAGATCTAATCTTCTATCTTCTCATGAAGACAGTTCCTAACCCCTCTTCTACTGGCCTGGTGATGGCCAGTGGATGACCAGTGGTTTGATGCGTGGGAGATAGCTTTTGTGATCTTATACAGGGCATCATTACTCCCTTCCGTATCCCCTCTTAGGGTTCTGTGGACAGGTAGAATTGCTCTAATAGAAGAGTTAAGAGCTCCTTTTCTTCCTCAGTGTATGCTTGTCCTGAAGCCTAATTGTGAATGTTTAAATGATAGAATTGTTCATTATTTTTGCACTGCAAGGGGAAACAAACACCCAAGAACTGTACTTAGGCAGCATATGCAGATAATACAGAAATGTGAGATGGAAAAATCCTCATTTGGAACTTTCTTCTTCTGCAGGAAGTATAGCGACAGCCATCATCTAGGGAGGACCAAAAGGAGCTGTGAGGGAACTCTCTCCCTGGTGAAAGCAGCTGAGGGGAAATTGCACTGCCATGTGGCACCTCTTATTTTCATCCCTGCTCATTATCTCTAGCTTGCTGGACCGATGACAAGTCTCAGGCCTCTATAAAGTCACTAACTCTAGCAGCTTTGCTTCCTGTGTTGAAACCAAGGCTCAAGTTTTTATCAGTAGTCTGTAAACTTGCTCTTCTTCACCTCTGTTTGTCAAACCCACATCTGTGTAGAGCTTCTGGTTCAGCATCTCTAGTACAGATGGTCTTAATGTGGAGAAGCAGGCTTTTATGAGGTCACATGCTGAGGTCCATTGGTTGTCTCGATTGGTATCCTAGCAGACAACTCCCTCAGGTCACATACTTGACATCAATAGTTAAGATAGGGACCTCTGTAAGACTTCTAGGTCAACATCGTTACCTGGCTGAGGCAGGGGCTTTGAAAGGCTACTTAGTAGGGGAAACTGCCTTTACTGTCAAATGAACTCAGTGAACTCAATGCTGTGATTGTCAATAACTATTCCTGGTGGTGCTGCATTCTCTTGGGACACACAACAATGAACTAGTACTAACACACTAACAACTGCTTCATGGGGGGCACATGTAGCTGCACCCCAGAAACAGAATAAAGATACCTTCATTTTGTCCTGTTCCATCTCTGTGCCAGGCACAAGGATGGGAAGAGCTTCTGTGGTTTTAGAAGTGATAGCTACATTTGCTCTGAAAAGACTTCTGAACAGAAGACTCCTATGGCCTGTAGTTAGAGAACAAAGAGAAACTTTCCAGTTGGCAAAGCTGACTAAAAATAAAAGAGGAACAAGAAACTGAATCCATATTAAGTCATAAGTGATTACTGTGTGAACACAGAGTTTGTCACTGGCAAAGTTATGAAATATTGAATGGCTAGGGAAGTGTGCTACTGTTGCTGTGAAAACTTTATGTACTAAACATTGAAGTTTTACCGCTAAAAACAGACAAAGGTTGCAACACAAACCATTGCTTACAATGAAGAGACAAAGATTACATCATAACTTTTTAAAAGTCCCTGCTACTTTGATTCTGAGTTACTCACCAGAAGCAAGTACTGAATTCTTGAGTAATCTACTGTTTCTGCATCTAAAAATATTGCATTTATCAGCATTGTAAATAGTATAAAAATTAGCTACAATACTGTAATTTTCTAAATAGTTTTAAAGCCTATGTTCCTTTTTTCTGGATGCCTTTCACTTAAGAAATATCAGATTGTCAAATCTAGTTTCCTTTTTTTCTTTTTTCCTCTTCTCGTTGGTTAGAAATTCAGGAGGTCATGATAAAGTGCACATACCTAGACCAAGGCAAAAGGTATCAATTAAATATTTCATTTGCCAAAGAAATGTATATGTGGGCTTATGAAAAACTATTAATAAATTATTGTCAAGTTAATTGTATTGTAATAAAAATAAACAAAGTGAAAAAATAAAAATAGTGTCAAAATGAAACATTTTGAGCTATTCATTTTTCATTAAAAATGAAAATTTGCTTAACAATTTGCTTAAATTTACTGAAGAAAAAGCTTTTTTTTAAAGAAATAAATTAAAAGAAAACAAAACTTCTTTGGTTTTTGTTTTCAGTTGAGCCATCAAATTTTTTAAAAATTTATTGGCATATCTTGAGTTCTGACACAATGGCCAAAGGGTGAGAGTGTTAAATCTTTACCAGAATCACCCTTTCAAGTGTCAATTAGGTGTTAACAAAAACAAAGAGCTTTAGTCTTGCCTGTTTTGGAGGACAGTAGAGTTAGCACCATGTGCATCTCCAGCAGTGCAACTCTTTACTTCTTGTATACACCCTCATGTAAAAAAAGTTCCTTGCACTATCAGGGCTTATCTTGACTTTCAAATGCAAATTATAATTCATACCAATGAGGGGAAAAGGCATGGGGAATGTGTATGGTACCACAGAAGACTGCAGCTCCAAAAGTGAGAACTTAAGCCTTGCTTCAGGGCTCTGCTGAAGGCCATACTCAGTTGTAAATGATCATTTGGGCTGCGGAGTTAAAGACTCATGCTAACCACAACACACCCCTGTGTGCTCTTGGCTACATAAACTGATTTGTCTTAGCCATACTAACCCAATGAGCTGCTAGGTGCAGCTGGACCTTTAGTCTTAATATTACCCCACGGAAACCCTGATTGAAAATAAATCCCTTTCTCTATCATTAATGTTGTGTTTAGTTTCTTGTCTTTTCTGATATAGCATTGGTCACCCTGGTATAATCAGGAGTAGACAAGAGCTAAATCTATAAAGTAAAAGACATACAGGAAAAAACCTTGTGAGTGTTCTGTGTTATGAAATTAGCAACAAGGCAATAATTCATGAAAAATTGACTTCCAGTATTTTTAAATCAACTTCTCTGTTCACATTTTGGGGAAGTTCAGATCAAAATCTGAATTCCAACTTCTCAGTTTTTTCTAATGTATTTGAAATTTCAGGTAGAGTCATGTAAATATTTGTAAAAGTGTAACCATTAACATCCATAGCTTATTTTCAATCAAGTGTTAAGAACACTTCTTGAGGTGATCATTTTTTGTAATATCTTTTATTGAATCAACTACAGAGTTGAGAGAGCTTGCAGCTCTCCAGTGCTATCCTAGAAATCAATAACATCACAAAAAAATCCTTGCCTTTCAGACATTTCCTGTAGTGTTCTACCAAAACATAAGAAAATTATTTTAGTTTCTGCAAAGACATCAAATGGTAGTGCTTCTTGGTTTTCAATAATTCACCAAGCTGGAAAGTTGAATGACTTGGCTTGCTAAGCTGCATGACATTTTGGCAAAACCACTCAACTATTATTCAGACATGTGAAATTAGCTCTGCAAAGTGATATTTTAAAAACATATTAGAAATATTTTCAATGTTTTGTGACGCCACCATCTTTATCAGCATAATAGAAACTGAACTGGGGATATTAATAAACTCATACCCTCTTGGCTCTGGGCATATAATGCTCACTGGGCGCATCTACGTGATACACGTTAATGCACATTAACCCGATTTAATACATATTACAGACACACATCTACATGTGCACATCCTTAATGTGCATTAAAATGGCAAAATTAGGCTAATCACATCTAAATTTGATACCTGCAAATATAGGTATTAAATTTAGGTGCGATTAGTTAAAGCACATTTATGCATGTGTAGACGTGACCTAGCACTAACTTTAGTGCTGGGTCTGCCCAGCCACTAGGAGCACATAGCAAGGCTGCAGGGACTTGGCACTAATTTTAGTGTCAAGTCCACTAACTTTAGTGCCCAGCCCCTACATGTGTAGACACCTGCTAAAAATCGCTTAATGTGCATTAGTTTAATGCACATTAAAATTAGTCATGCTTAAATGCATGTGTAAATGTACCCACTGTGGCTTACACTGAAAGGAACCTCAGGAGTCTAGTCCCCTCTCTAGATTTGCCTCAGAAGCCTCTCTGTCTCTTCTAGTCCTAAAGTTTAAAACTCCCTCCCTGAGTTACCCCTCCATTCCATGATCCCCAATCGGGGGGTCCCTAGAATCTGCCCCTCCCTGTTTCATGCATGCATGTACCATCTATAACTGGGCATGAAGAACCAGCCAGATTTAAATCTGAATGGTATTACCTAGAGACAAATCCTGAGGGCCATGCAAAGATCCTGAATACAGCAGCAATGGAAGGTTCTGCTGCATAAAGCATACAAACCAGGAAGGATGTTCAAAGTTTTTGCCTTAGTTTGTAAATTGTGGATGACAACAAGTGGGTTGGGGGGAGGGGAAGGGGGGAGGAGCAGGCACATTACAGCTAAGTACCTATAGTTTAAAAGCCCAAGGCTGAATTGATTCAATCTTTGCAGGTTAGCCTAAGCTGAGTAGATTGAATTGAAAAGCAAGTGAACAGACAGTCACTTTTAATTCCAGAAATGCAGCCACATGCCTGCAGTAGCTCAGGCGAGAAGCCAGGCGCACGAAAGCATGCCTCCCTGCTCAGCTGGAGCAGACAGCTTGGGCCAAAGCTAGCCCACCCACCCTATGAAGGGGGGTGGGGTTTGCAGGGAGGTGCAAAGCATCCTGGGATGCTGAAGGACTGTGAGTTAATTTGTACACAGAGGGAATATGGGACAGAAGTTCAATAAACTGGTTTAACCTAAATCAGTTAAGTCTGATACTACATCCATCCAGGTTTGTTTTAAACTGGTTTTGGCCATTTTTAATGCAATTTATGTGCACTGAACTTCTGTTGTATTACGGATTTGAACCACTTTCTGATCACTTATACTGGTTTATGTGTAACTTCTGTCCCTATCCTAGAGGAGAGTATTAGCATTCTAAATAACCCTGAAAAACATGGACTGAAATAAATCAGATAAAATTTAATAAGGACAAATGTAAAGTATGACACTTAGGATGGAACAATCAAATAAGCAAATATAACGTGGCAAATAACTGGCTAGACTATAATACTGAGGAACAAGATCTGGCGATTATAATTCACAAGCTGAATATGAATCAACAGTGTATTTTTTGGGGGGGTGGGGGGAAACCCAAAGCTAATAGGGTATTGGCATATATTAACAGAAAGTTCTGAGTTAGTACAGTGTCTACAAAACTTTAGGCCCAGATCATTGACTTTTGCTCTTAAGCATTATTGTACCACAAGTTGGAATAATGTAGGAACATTGTAACTGGTTGTGATGTCCCCAGTTCAAGACAGATGTTGACAAATTGGAAAGTGCTCACAGAAAAGTCAGGATTAAAGACAAGCACTGTGTGAAACAGCTATGTTTCATTTCCATTTCAGATTCGGCTGTCTTGGAGGGACAAGTGATTTGTTTCGGTGTTTCAGATCACTGTTCCATTTCAATTCAGCCGAATCTGTCTCAGAGTTTCCTGTTTCAGAGTTTCCTGCTGCACGGGTGTGAGGTGTGGGGATAGAGAGGGTGATCCCCACTGCCCCACACTGCACAGGGGGACTTTGCCATGAGCCCCTAGTGGCCCTAATCATTGGTGCTACAGCCAGTGAATGCAGGCTTTTTCTTTTCTTTTTTTTTAAAGTGCCAGGAGCCTGAGGCCAGGCGGGGCATGGGGCTGGGCAGGGAAGCCATGGGGGCTTCTCCCATGGCTCCCCCTGCCTGTGTAGAGGCAGGCACAGCCAGAGGAGCTGTGGGAGAACCTGCAGCCACCCAGCTGTGCTTGCCTCTCCCTGGCTGATCTGAATCTCTGAATCTCTCTGAATCTTTTTCAAATTGATTTGGAGGCTTTGGGTTCTATTCAGACTTTTTAATGGGTCTCCCAATTCCATTCAGATTCAGCTGCTGAATCAGGACGAATCTTCTCTGAATTAAATTGGCAACTGAAGCCCTGCACAGCCCTATTAAAGACTACAAAGCATGTTGTGCAGTAAAAGACTCCAAGAGTTCAACAGCATGGGCAGGGCACCAGCATATTAGGGCTACTCTAATGCCACAAAATATGTAGGGGGACAGCCACAGCCAGACCCATGTCCTGGTGAACAAAGGGGGAAGGAGGAGTTCTGATCTTTTATGTTAAAAAAACCAAAATCAAACACCAGTATATATAGGTATTTAGAATTTATTACAATGATTGAGGCACTGGCGGGCTTCCAAATTGCTTTAAAATGGTAAATTCATCATTAAACGTTGTGTTTAACTGATACCTATATATAGTGGTGTTTCATTTTAATGATGGAAAAACAGATTTTTTATTTTTAGGCAAAGAATTTGGGGGGTTTTATCAGAGAATCTGCAATTTTTAATCAGAGAAAACCAAGTTTCCTGATCATGACACGGTACTACAATAGACACTTGTATCTCGGGAGATGTGTTAGTATGAAGTAAGGAACCTCCCCGACTACCTGAGCTGCTTATAATATTCTTATCTTGTGCAATGCATTTGGATTTCTTTTTATATGAACATGGATTCATAATCTATAGCTGAGAAATTATTTTCTTAAACTGTTTCAACTATTTTACTATCTTAAATTAAATACAAAGCACAAGTGCAGTTTGTTTTCAGTGGCTCTTTTCCAAATCTATGTGGAGTTTTTCCACTGTTCATTTTCTATTTCTCTCATTGATTACTGCAGTATAAAAGTAAATTAAGCACCACCCTAGAAAGTTAACAGAGGTCTGTTTGTTTGTTACAATGCCCAGACATGCCCTTCATGGTTTCAACTGAACATTAAAAATAATGCCCTAAATCTACAAGCACTAAATGGCCTAAGATTATTAACCACATCATTAAAGAATATCAATTTTAATGCTTGTAAACATATTTTTCCATTCTTTACAAATAATGAAATTTCAGGATAGGTTGCTAAATTTAATAGGTGATTCTGCTGCTCTTATTTTGTAAAAGTTTGGTAGTTAATAGGGTTTCAAGTTAGTTTTGAGCATTTAAATAACAGTGCCGGCAGTTCTGTGTTTCTGTATTTTTTCTCAACTGTGATTTGAAAGGGCAAAGATATAAAGAATCTACTAATGTTACAAACAGTAAGTTAATGTTTTCACAACTATTCATAGATACAAATTGTAGCCGTGATAATAGAAGCCACTGGTAAAAAAACAAACAAAAAAATCCCCAGGCCTTAAATCTGAGGGAAGAAAGATTAAGAACTCAATACTGATGCAGTCATAATAAATATATAATTTCTATTGACAGAATGCTAGTAAACATGCCAGTATATTTGAGTTTCTCACATGCATATGTGTTGACAGTCACTGAGTGTGAAAATAGGTGAAAAAAATGGAAAAGGAAGAAAGAAGGGGGCATGAATGATATATGTGGTTACATAACCTAGTTTTGTGCCCATTTTCCAAGCTTGTGTCTGTTTTGGTTTTTTTTAAAGGATATAAATAAACCAGACATATGCAGTTAAATGTCTAGTGGAATTTACTTGCAGAAGGAAGTGCATGCACCCTTGAATTGAGCAGTGGGTAACTTTTACACTTAAAATAGTCAAAGGACAGTAGAAGCCACCTATGCTAAGGTGTCTTATATATAAGAACAGTTTCTTTTCTTTCTTGTATTTGTTTTATGTGAAAGGAATGCATACATCTGAATTTATGATACTGCTTGTATCAGAACTGTTCATGTTATAGAGATTGGGCTATATATAGTAAAACAATAAGAAAATCAGACACAGAAGAGCCATGAGACTCTACTACTCACAAAAAACAAAAGGCACGCTTGCACCACATATGTGAACTTCACCATCTTTGCAGATGGCCTTTCCACATCCAGAGAAATCCTTAAGAAATCCTTAATGATGAAGGGAATAAAACCTAATTGTTAGCTGTTATTATGAAAATTAAGTACCCATTTGCCACAGATCTAGTTTTCAGAGCAGCACACACATCACAAGCTGCTCCGGTGGCAAAGTCACATTCCCTCAGCACTATATCAAGAGTACAAAAAAGCCACAGTAGTGGACTTCTGTGTGTCTGTTTCATTTCAAACTAATTACTAAGTCACAGACTCTCGCCACAAAGTAAAGGAAACCGTTTTATTTGTGAGCAGAGTTGCTGTTTCAGAGCTTGGTCCTGGAAGCTGGCTACTGAGATATGATGGTAGGTCTTAGCTTTTTATTTGGGTACAAATAAGATATGCCAGAATTTAAAGCTTTGCCACAATATTGATGAAGACAATACTGGGGTCAATTGCAACTGTATGAGTCAAAAAACATGAAGCAGAGACATTTCACCATGAAAATGACACAGTGGTGAAGTATTTAAGGGCTGGGCCAGGAATGTGATGGGTTTAAAAAAAAAAGCCTTCCACGGCGGCTTTGAGCCAACTTGAATACTAAGTGTGCCAGCAGCAGAACCAAGAAGTGAAGCAGACCACTTCAGGAAGTGATCTCTACTCTAACATCACTTCAACCTAAATGCTCTTCAGTTGGTGTAGGTGTCCTCCACTGTTCACTGGAATCCTTGGGCACAAGGCCTACTTCATGTGATGCAAAGATTTGGAATGAAATTCTTCAAGCAGTTCTTTACATCTGTGGTTCTTCAAACACGGCCATAGACCACGTAGTGTGGCCATAGACCATACAAGGAGGATAAGCCCTCTGGTTATCAGTTACAAGAAATGAAAAGGAAATTTATGGGAAGACCACTAGTCCCTTCTGCCATCTACACTGAGAAATTTATGGTAAGACCACGTGTCCCCTCTGCCATCTGACTGAGAGCAAACAGGAAAAGGAGAACGGAGTTTCTTCTCATGTTGCTGAATTGTGAAGGATAAGAAGAATCTTCTCTGCAGACACCCACCTCTCCTCTCATATTGACTCCTGAAAAGAAGTGGAAGGGATCCTTCCGTTTCCTTGCCTTTAAGGCTTATGACTCACCGCTCAGGTGTCTCACTCAGGTATAAGTCATACAGAACAAAGCAAATAAGATAAGGGAGCAGAAACTCAAGTCATATACATGCCAGGAATTTTTTGTAAATGAAAGAAGGAACTACCGACATTAAGAAACCACTCAAGAAGTTGTTTCATAAGGGTCCCTGCCACAAGAACCCCTGCCTTCAGCATTGTCACATTGTACAACAAGATGAAGGCTGTGCTTGGGAATGACCTAAACTGCTTAAAGCCAACTTGAGATTGTAAGGGTGGCAGATCATTCCTGCCACCCATACCGCACAACATAGTGAGGCACTCTGCTCATGCCACCCTACACCCAACAGCATGACATGTTTGAGACTGCAAGCAATAGTGATGTTATATCCATGTGGTGCTGAAGACAATTTAACTGACAGGCACCGTTTTAAAATGAGTGAGTGTTTTTGACCCAGTTACCCCCATTGGAAGGCAGTACCAGAACCACACTGCTCTAGGGGTTGGACATCTTTGAATTTGCAACCTAAACTAAATCAAAACCAGCATCTACCCATCTGATCATGTGCTGGTATTAAATTATTTCCTTTCATTTCCTCACAGAAAAACTGCATGAAACCCCAACATGCTGCAATCCCCAATGCTTATTACCCTGCTCCCCCAACTGGAAACCGGATAGCTGTGTCTGTGCAGTGCAGAGGTCAAGCTAAATGTCACAATGCTAAATAGCAGAGGTGTAGCAAGATCATTCAGAGCCTGGGGTGTGTATTTGGTGGGGAGGTCAGGTGAAGGGAAGGGAAGTCTTACCTACCTGGGCTTTCTGCATACTAAAGACAGCTGCCACTGCAGCCCTGAGATGCGTGCTCCTTGGGAGCCAACTATGATGCCCAGTTCACACTCCCCCCTGCCTCAGATGTGCTGCTGAGGACAGGGTTGCCTGTGTTGTGGCGTAAGCTCCCCTGGAGATTGGGGAGGAGCACCATTCCACTCCACCCACTTGCCTCTCGCCCCTTCAGATACTCTGCTAGGTGCAGAGCTGTGCTGCCCAACTCCTACGGCCCTGCAGCACTAAGCAATCCCTGCCATGGCAAAGACTCCAGGGCAAAAGAGGGGAATCCTGCTTCCCTCTCACAGTTGGTGCCCGGGCTGATGCGCCAGTTGTTCCAACACCTACTTACACTACTGCTAGATTGTTCCCATTTGCATCACATGGATGAAGCTATGCTGCTTCTGGCTGGTGAGAAGGGAGTCATGTGTGGAGCAGCATGACATACCCGAGGTCATCGCCAGTAGGCATGGTAAGTTTGTGGTCCAGACACAGCCCAAGATTAACCAAGAGAAAGCTCTCAGATACCTCTGCAAAGCAAAATCAGGGGCAAGAAACAAAAAACAAGACCAATACTTTTCCTTTCTTCCATGCGCAAAATGGTTTGACTAGACATTTTCACAAGATGCAAAATGGCTATACAATTACACTCAGCAAGCATCTCTAGTTCTCCCAAATGTTTGTTCTTACTGCAAATACTTTTCAGAGCCATAAATCAAGATGCTTTTGTCAACTGGTATAAATAAATCAAAGCTCTTTGCAATGAAAGAAGAAAATGCCTTAAAATGGCAAACTAAAAACCTTATCTAAAGTACAGAATGCAGCATCATTTCTCTTCTTACTGTTGGGTATCCTGCATTTCACACATCAGCAAAACTGAGGGTAATTATTACATGCTCAAAAGTTTAGCATCATCCTCAGGCATCATGTGACAAGCTGTAAGCGGGGATCCTAGTTTTCCATGGTAAAAAAAAAAATCACCAATAAAAACATAAAAACCCATGTTTCCCCATGGCAAGCCCCCCCACAATGCTGACTGGCTGAGAGGTCCTCGCATCAGCACCAGCCTTTGTTGCTAATAGGTCAAGAAAGCTGCCCTTCAGGCAGCCCCTTGCCACTGACTGGCCAAGAGGGCTGCCATTCATGTAGCCCCACCCCTTGCTGCTGATTGGCAAAGAGCGGTGAGGCCACAGGAGGGGCTGCCCTCTTAGCCAATCAGCAGTGGAGGAAGGAGGGGGCAGCTGCCACATGGCTGCTTCCATGTGTGCCAGTGGCTTCTCCCCCTGGCAAACTGCCATAACAGCCATGAGAAGCACTGGCTCCCACTGGGGAGCCAGAATTTTATTTTCAGTAAATTTTGCTTTTTTTTTCCTGGAAATTCTAAATATTCTCTGTAAAAACATATATTCCATGTTTTTCCATGGCAAACAGATTTCTGGGACCCCTGGTTATAAGAAATCTATCCAGTCCCCAGTGAACAAGAAGTTAACTCCACGTCCACCATTCCATTTCTTAGGTGCTCAGGAAAGGGACTGGAAGAGTTTTGGCATGTAGAGGTCCTTAAAGAAAGTTGAGTGCAACACTCAGATGCTGTAGGACTGACTTCTAGGTTGAGGGTAGGGTTGCCAAATCTGTTTGCGTCTACTCTGGGAGGTTCCCAGAATGCTAGCTTGCCTGAGACACAACGTGAACATGCCCACAAGCTTGCATTTATCAGTTACAAATTATGGTGCATAGACTTTATGTCAGGAAGGCAAATGCACATTCCTATTACATTTTAAAAACCGACTGGACCATTGTATAAATCATATTCAATATTTAATATTTATTATAATGAATGCCCTATTATTTATCTCCTGGGTGACTTTCCCCCACCCCTCCCTCAGCCCAGCAATGGCTGCCCTAGTTCCCGGCACTTGTAAAAAAAAAAAAAGCCCCGGTCACTGGGTGCTGCCAGGCAGGGGGCAATCCCTGTTGCCCCCAACTGCCCCACACTGCATGGGGGGGCTCCACATGAGCCCCCCCCGACTCCCTTCCCCTTGCTCCCCCAGGCCTCCCATGGGTGCCCCACCTGGGGCCTGCTCCAGCCCTTTAAGAACTCCCCCTCCAAAAAAAGCCCCAGGACTCACTGCTCCTGCCAGCAGGGGCATCCCAACTGCCCCCCACTGCCCTGCACCACATGGGGGGGGCTCTGTATGAGCCCCCAAAGCCCCGAGTCTGAACCAGGAGCAGTGAGTCCCAGGGCTTTTCTCGGCTTTTTTTTCCTTAAAGGGCTGGAGCTGGCCTGGGTGTGGCACCCATGGGGGGGTTGGGGGACTGGCGGGGGGCCTGAGGGGCTCGTGCAGAGCTCCCCATGCAGCATGGAGCAGTGGGGGACAGCAGGGATTGCACCCCCACCCAGCAGCACCTGGTGAGCACTGGGGCTTTTCTTTAAAGTACCAAGCTGGGGCAGGGGAGCAGCCATGGGTGGGCTGGGGGAGCAGGATGGAGTCAGGAGGGCTGGCAGGGGTCCCCCCATGGTCCCCTCCCCCCTTCCCCTCTCCCGCCCCTAGTACTTACCAGCTCAGAGTGGTTGCAGCAGGGAGACTGCCTTAATCATCAAAGTTCTCCAAATCTTTTCTGAAGATTCAGAGAGCTTTGAATTGATTTGGACCATTACATTGGTCCCCTGATTCGGTTCAGTTTTGGAGATTCAGCCACTGAATTGGGCCAAATCTCCTGAATTGAATCACCACCCGAAGCTTTGCACAGCCCTACTGGAGCTGTATATCTGATTCCTGGAGACTCCAAGGCAATCCTGGAGGGTTTACAATCCTAGTTGGAGGGCTGTGTTTTACTTTAACTCATGTGAAATGTTTCCCTTTCTTGTGATCAGCATTAAACCTTATTGAACAAGCTTTACAGAATAGAGTTCTATTATCTCCTGCCAAATCATCTCACCATCTTGCCATAAACCATTATATAGAGCTCTTAAACTCCAACAACATAACTTGCCCAGTAGAATTCTTTTGACTGCAAGCTGTGCAATGAGCAGTTTAAGGAGAAATGTGAAAGCCTTTGGTCTATGGATCATTTACAGAAATATAGAAAGTAGCATTGGAAATGACCTACTGAGTTCCTGCATCAGGTCTCCTGCACTCTGAAGCAATCACGTGATATAATCCCCTTCATAAATTTATCAAGCTCTGTTTAAAACTGTTCCTATTAGAGGCCTATTCCAGAACCTCTGAAGGTTTATTTTCAGTAAGTAAAGCTTACTGAAAAGCTTTGTAGAGCTTTTTCAATGCTATTCCACGGCTCTGAGGGTTAAAAACCTAATTTGTCACCTAAATTTATTCAAGACAAGTTTATACCCTCTTGTTCTTGGGTCATCGTTTACTTCACTTTGTTTACTTACTCCCAGGAGAATTGGGCTTATCTCCATATCTATGTCAAATCCTTCAAACTTGAAACATCAAGTGCTTGACTCACTTTTGCTCTATCAGCTTTGCATTTGAATGATGGTGTAAAACTGATGTCATGGGTGAATCAGGACCTTAGTTCCTATTTGTGCAGAATCCTTTTGCCCTAATTCATCATATATGTAAGGAGGATTGAGGGAAATACTTGCTAGGGGGAAGCATGCTGACACGGAAGTGAGTTCCTCTTTCTGGAGGTTGTGAAGATTGCACTTGAGTCTCCTTTGCAAAACATGACTGATGAATCCTCTGCAAAATAAGCACAGCAAATGAAACCCCAGGGAGGTGATAAGATATTATAAACAGCCTATCTGAGCTTCTTGCCCAAAGTTTCTGTGCTCTGCATGTTCTATGAACTTTTTAGATGGATGACCAAGGAATATATTCAAACTATAATTTGATTTTGTAGTTTAATGGTGATCTCTGACTCTATACAACACAGATTATCTATAGATGATTATGCAATGCACTGTAATAATGCTGACAGGAAAAAAAGTTGTTGGGCAATTGACTCAGATTTTCCAGATGTGACACATCAGCTGAAGATTTATGTAGCTGGCCCAAAGATACTTCACTAATGCGCTATTTTGGAAAAAGAACATAATTTTGAGTCATTGCGTGCATCTACACATGTGCTTTACTGCAGAGCTGAAAACATCACAGTTTATATGTGTGCCACTATTAGGACACATATAGATGGTGACAGGGGCTGGTTGGGGCACAAAGGTGTAAAAGTGTGGGGGCCGCCTGCTGCCTACTCTGGCATCTCATGCTCCAGCCAGCCTCTCCACCTTCTGATGGCACTACCTGGAGCTTGGAGCTGACTCCAGCCCTGACACCTGCCAGCCTGGGGCCACTCCCCCCTGGCTCAAAGTGTTGCAGTCCTGAGTGCACATGTAAACACTGCACCTGAGAGCAGCTGACTGTACCAGAGTTTATTTCTTCATGCTAATAGCACATTTAGATGTACCCATTTATTCCATTTGATGGCAATCAAACAGGTGACACAATAAATTGAATGAATAACAAGATTAGGTGACCATTTATAGCAATGAGAAATAAGTACCTAATTCCTCATGCACTAGTATTAAAGCTACAGCTTCACCATGCACACTGCCAAAACCAGATTGTTATCATTGTAACCACAACCAGGCAAGAAACTTCATTTTAAGCTGAAATCCAATTAGCCCTATAAAGCTTTGAGACAACTAGGAGGAACATGCTTTTAACTTTACTATTTAATGAGATTTATATGACATTTGTTCAGCTGTTTAAGATGTGTCTGCAATGCTGGTATAGTAAGGACTGATCATTCAGCTAATGGGTGATGTGAGAGGAAAGGTTCTGAGGGCAAAGGGGAACCCAAGGGTGATAATCACCTTTCACTTATCTCAGGTGCACAGCCAGGGCCTGGATCACTGTGCTGTGCTTCCAAAGTGAGTGCTCCATCTGAATTGGTTGCCAGGGAGTGTGGACAATACTTTTGGCCCCAGACAGCAGCAACTGGGAAGAGACTGTGGCATCTACAGAGAGGAGACAGTGTAGGACTTTCTGGTCAGCACCAGCTTGTAGCTACTGGCAGGTGAATGGTGCATGACAACAGGCAAGGCTGGTTAGAGGACCCCCGTGGACAGCCAGGGCGACTCGCTGGGTGCAGGAGTGAAGTACCAGGCAAAGCAGGTACTTGAGGACATGGGTGATACGTGGCTTGGGATCATCAGTCTGCCAGGGACATGGCAACTCAAGCCAGCTGGACTGATAGAGCCAATTTATAACAAAGAGTCAAACTTGACTGAAGGACAAGGAAAGACTTAAGTTGAGTTTTGCCCTAGTGTGTGTTTGAGGATCCCTACATAACTGATAAAAAGAGAGGGTAGGGGATCAACCCCAGACGAAAGAGAAGAGTTGTTTAGTTTCTGAGGAAGTGGTAAGGGTGGCAGAGCCCCATGAAGAAATTCCTCCAACAGGCCCAGACTTATCACCCAGCAGAACCAGTTCCCTAACTGAAAGAAGATCAAAGTCATGATGGGTGAGAAAATAACACCAGAAAATGGGTAGGGGCTAATATCAATGCCTCCCCATCCTGACATCATTCATCAGGAAGATGCCAGGCCAGGGGGGCTTGGCCTTACAACACCTAACCCCAACAAGTAGGTTGGCCCAGAAGTTCTGTTACCCAGGAAAGAAAGACAGAATTCTGTACACATTTTCTAAATTGTACCATTGAATGCAAACCTGACTTGCATGCCATGCTTCCCACTCATAAAGTGTTTGAGCCCATAGGAAGAACTAAATGTAACTCAATCCTGGACCTATGCAAGGATCACTGGCAAATGCCTTTAATCCAACCATCAAAGGAGTCCTCTGCATTAAAAATTGCATTCAGTTTGTACTGCTTTACAAAGAGCACTGATTATGTTTCAAAATAACGGGAGTGGCCCTTTAGAAGATGTAAATCCAGTGCAGCTATATAATTGGACAACATAGACCAGGGGTAGGCAACCCCCGCCACATGTGCCAGAGCATAGCACTCAAAGGCATTGCTCACATGCCTCAGGGTGGATGGCAGGGAAGAGCTGAGGCTCAGCTGCCACAACAAGAATCGGGCTACTTGCAGCTTCCCTGCTTGTCCAGCCCTGGCATGCCAACTTCTTACAAGTCAAGGTTGTGGGTGTTTTTGGCATTCTGCCCAAAAACATTGCTAACCCCAGACATAGATATTCAATTTAATATTTAGGAGTATCTTGAACAACTAGATAAAGTTTTCTAAGAGCTCTGAAGGGCAGAGTTAAGAACACATCTGGAAACACATTGCACAGGACTGGTAACAGCTTAAATACCTGGGATATTTGCTAAGAAGATGTCTTCCGAAACATCAGCAGAAGAAGAGCAAACCACCCTCAAAAGTCTGCCACTGTAAACTAAGACATGAATAGGACATCCTTGTTGTATAGACTGGGTGGCACAGATTTGTTCCACATTATTCAACACTATCAGTCCCCCTTGCTTGAATTAATAGAAAGGAATTTGCTAAAGGGGCCTAACTGAATGACCATGAAATAAATACATCATCCAGATAATAATAAGGAGCATATGTGAGCATCCCATTCTTCAGTGCCTAGCTTAGAGCTGGGTGAAGAAAGGCAGTTTCACTTGGTGGGAGATTTTAATATTTTCATATTTGTTTTTATTCCAGTGAGCAACACAAACCAATAATTCCAGATCCTCCATAAAAGGGGATAGTGGCCCAGCTTTGGGACAGTTCAATTCTTTCAGTCCTCAGAGGAGAAGTGTGATGGAGAGGGGCTGGAAATAAATCAGAGCAAGCTGCTGCTGGAGAACAAGAAAAATGGCCCAGAGAAAAACAGGCTAGTGCAGGTGTCAGCAACCCCCTGCACATGTGCGGAGCACAGCATGTGAAGCCATTTTGCTTGGCACACCATCGCCAGCCTGGGCTCTAGGCAGCCACGAAGCCTGGGCTGCTCCCAGCAGGCAGCTTGGTGGCTGCAAGCCCTGCCATGGCTGGCAGCAGCTACCCAGAGCCTGGGCTGGCTGCAGCCAGGAGGCTGCAAACATCTGCTCCAGGCTCTGGTATTAGCTCCATACCAGCAGGTGCATGCATGCTTCGGAGCAGACTTTGTCCAGTGGCCCAGGAGCCCAGCTCCATGTGCCCACACATCTGGTTCTGCATGTTTGTCTGCCTCTGTCTGGTCCTGTGTGTCTGTGTGCATGTTTCTGTTCCGGGTGTGTTTTGGTTCTCTGTGTGCGTGTGCATGTGTCTGGTTCTCTCTCTGCTCTCCTTTTCCCTTCTCTTATTTGTCTTTTTTCTCTCTCATTGAAACATGCTCAACAAAAAAGGAATACACAACAACAAAGGCAACATTTATGATTATTAAATATACTACTACGCAGTGTGTCCTGCCATGTACACCCTCCCCCCTGCCCCCCATTTTGTTTTTCTGGCATGCCGGCACTCCGGCACCTTCTAAGGTACACATCATGTTTTTTTCGGCACTCCAGCCAAAAAACGTTGCCTACCTCTGGGCTAGTGTTTAAGAAACTAGACTCATTTCTCTTCCTCCTTTGCACTGTTGTGTTCCACTACCTGAAGCTCAGTGAGATAGTCTGCAGATCCCTTTTACTCCAGCACCAAACGACTGGGATGAAACCACTTCACTGGGAAGCAGAGGTGTTGGGAAGGTGAAATCAAATCCTGAAACACTGACTCCTTTGAGTGCATAGTAGGCTCACCCTGCAGCAGAGAAAAAGGAGCAATCCACCTCAGGTCAGCACAACCAGTGCAGTATTGGAACAGAGGGAAGAGATGGACTGGCTTTCCTTCCTTTAATAGCGGGGCAGGTATTTTGCTGCTCTGCCGTGGTCATGACATGGGGAGCTGGGATGGCAGAAGGGATCAAAGCCCCATCAGATCAGCTGAAAAAACTATTAATGCTTCATTTTTGTAACCTGCAGTTAAATAGCACAGCTTCTGTCTGCACAGGAGAGAAAACAAGTCACTTTTTTCCCAGCCTTTTGGCCTACAAGGCTTTTCTATAAAATACTGATTTTGAAATTTCATGATCCTGTTGGTAAAAGCAAGCCCTATCCTTTAAGAGTATTAAACTACCATTTCCAGTTCATCCATCCCTTAACTTGCAGGAAAACGCAAACATTACAGTGACGCAGGAAGAAGACTTTGCAAGCTAACCCCATTTAGGACTGCATATGGCATGTGCCTTCCCTCCAAGTATGAAAATATCTATCATCCTAATCACTGTTCCCTGGAGATTAAAAACATAACTGAACAAGACTGGCAATAAACAGTGTATGTGTATATAAGGAGAGGCACTGCATCATTGCCAGTAAATCAGTTCAGTTAATCTCCACAAGACTGTTAAAACCTGATAAAACTTGTTACTAGCTGTTTATAACGTCCAAAAGTTCTTTTAAGTTTGCAAGAGGGAGTGGAAAAGCCCTCCAGGGAAGCTCCACGTGACACTAACAGTCGGCAGTGTAGATTGCAAAGTACAATTGGACCAGAATTCAGAGAGCTGAATGCCCAGGTGCACTGGAGGTAGCCCAGCCTTTCACTATACTCTAGTCCTGAAGGCAAACTTTTTGGCTCCCTTCTGTAAATTGCACTGGCTTGTAAGGTCTCTGAACAGGCAATTGCAATGGCAGAAATTGGTGGGTTGCAGTACATTCCAGCCCTGCTGTCTTCTAGCACCTGAGATGCCCGCTACCCAAGGGGCAAGGAATAAAAATGCTAGAGGAAGTCTCAGCTGCCCACTGGGAGTACCTTTACATCCATTCTGTGTTATTACAATGGACCCAACAGGGCTGGACCTCAGACTCAGATTGCCTACAGGTTGATGTTTTCACTCAGCAATGCTCCTAGTGTGGGTGATCACAAAATGAAGAGGTGCTTCAAACACGTCTCCCAAATAAAACTCTTTATCAAAACCATGCCCAGCAGGAATAAATCCTTGGCTTTTGCCTCATCTTTCTGATGCAGCTGATGGACCTGATGAGACAAAGAGGCTTACCTCACTTTGAAATGCTGCTATGATTAAACTGATCACTTTTCTAGCCCACCTTCCAGTTTGCTAAGAGGATTTATACAGTGAAGTCTTTTAATAAAACAACTACTTTTTTATCACCACACTTTTGTTTTTGAATCAAGCAAAATTAAGTGGATAAATCTTTTTATTTCAAAGAGAGTATTAGGTGTTATCTGGCCATTGTAAAATTGTTGCCTTTTATTGACCTTTTTGTAAGACTCTCAGAGCCATCTGTTTGATTGCAACCTCTTGATAAAATCTAGTCAAGCCTAGTCAGACAGCCAAGCTCACTTTGTCCAGACTCACCTCTGTTTGCCCTACTCAGAGCAAGTGTGACACATTAACACGGAGTCTAGGACATCTTCTACGTGAAGCTATTACAGGAAGCTCGCCTATTAGAAAACAATATAATAAGCAACAAGGGAGTACATGCCAGGAGCAGTCCTCAAGGGTGTAATGATGTAAGCAAAGAACACACGAGATAGCATCAGATACCAAAAAATATTTTACAAGGTTACGTTATTATAGAAGTGCTTGCTAGGGGAGGCCTAGAGTACAGCTAAAGGTGTGTCAGCTTTTACAGTACAAAATCACCTGCTGGGGGCCATAAATCCATCTTAAGAACGAGCTCAAGGCTGAAACTGAGCACGAGGCCTAGATCCAAAAGAAAACACAGGAGGAAGGACACCCTGGTGTTTGAAGTGCAGGGCTGAGTTAGAAAACCTAAACTGTCTTCCTTTGGCTTTACCACGTTTTTTGATTTGAAGTAGGAGTGTCATCTGGTACACAGGGCTTCTGGAGGGGCATGGATTTGAAGGGTGGGTAAGTGGTGGTATTAATCCCCATGGTACAGGGAGCCATGGTAGATAATGCCCCAGTGCCAATGCTAGCATACCAAATCCCGTTGGCAACTCTTCTTTGGCAGCAGCAGGGCAAGGAACAGCCGTGTTAACCCCTGTGTCTCCCTGAACCAATATAGGCCTGTCATTCACTGGAAGTGGAACCAATATAGGCCTGCCTCATCACTGGAAGTGGTTCTGGATCCAGCCCATGAGGAGCCCCACAGTCTGGAGGCAGGCCAGGGGGCCAAGCAAGTTGGAGCCCCCTGACTGAAAGGATGGAAGATCATAAGGCATGCCAATATGGTTCCTTCCAAACTTGGGTCTGCTGCTAATAAAATGAGCCCTGGCCACTGACTTCTGCCCAGGCAATCAGACAGAAGAGATGTCCTGAGGTGGCCCATGTGCACACCTTACCATCATGCTCAGGAACAGCCTGCAAGCCGTGCTGTGTACAAGGCACACAGGTCCACCCTAAACTACTTTGAGAGGCTGCTGAACAATCTGCTCTACCTAACTGTTGGTTTCAGTCATCTGAGCAGGAGGAAGTTGTCAGGTCTTGCTTTGTCAATGGTACATTTGGGGCCTTTAGTGACCTTTAAGTTATTTGGCCTTTAGGTGACCATTTGTATTATTCCAGTCATACTGGTCTCACTGTCCATCTGCTGCCTCTGCTCATAGACTTCAGACTGTGAGTTCTTTGAGTTGTGCAGTGACTTTGTATTTTGTGTGTGTACACCTCCTAGCACAATGGGATCCTTGACTGGGGTCAGTAGGTTTTTCTACCATACAAATACAGAACAGCAATCATAGCAATATGGGTAGGTCCAGGAAGGTGTAGAGAACAGCACAGAGAATGCCACGAAGGGTGCTGTGGGAGAAACCAATGAGGATAGAGTCTAATTGCTGTCTTAGAATATGTACACTTGCTGATTAATGCCCTTGCTTTATAACTAAACATTAGCAGCAACCATAGCAGCTTCAGCTTTCTCAACAGGTATATTTATGGTTTGCAGAATGTTTTAAATAGCCTCAGAAAGAACATGGATGGGATTCTGGAAAAAATATTAAAAGAATGAGGGGGGAGGCTCAGTGACAAAATTAAATTGCTTTCATTAAAAAAATAACTAAAAAAAAAAGAAAAAAAAGTGTGTGGGGGGAAGGGGGAAGCACTCTGCCAGTAGAAAGTTAATTTCTTTCATCTTGGCTGGGCTGAGCTCTATGTGGGTGCAGCTCTTGGCTGGGCGCCCAGCAGCGTAGGTGTTGTTCTCTAAACAAAAGTTCAGGGCTGCCAGATGAGCCATATTACCTACACAAGGAACTTTGGCCTTTAAGCCTCCCAAATGTTTGCTTCACTGGGACAAGTATAAATGTTCTGAGTTAGCCTTTATAAAACTAAATGAAAACCCCTTGCCTGAGTGCATCTTGACAGCAGATGAAGACTATTTTATTCAAAGCTGTGCACTGCCAGAGAGATGTAAATGTCAAGTGTACAAGACAGGACTGTGCATGAAGATTTACAGATAGGCTGAAGAAGGTCAAAGGGAAAAGGGTGAGCTCACAATTTTGGGAGGCTGTGAATTGCCCTTTTAGTGAGCTTCTTGGGCTTTTTGATCATGAGCACTGCAGCACAACAGTCATGCTGTAATAGGATAGGGATCTGGCTACACCCTACCTTGTGCTGATTCTGCTGTATGCCATTTGTTGTTGCAGCTGTAGAATACAAGATCTACAGAGAGCTCAGATGTTTGCTCGGCACATTGTACCTGTCCAGGGTTCCATAAATAGATCATAAAAATAATAATGATGTGACATGGTGCCAGCATGTCACATCACAAATCTGCGTCATTCTGGGGCATATCTAAGGCAGGAGAGCCCATCCACATCTGGTACAAAGAAAGAAAATTGAAGCAGCCTTCTGTTAACTGAGCAGAGATAAGCAGAAAAGGTGCAAACTGTTCCTTTTATGGGACTGAGGGAACTCTGCCCTTGCATGTTCAACCTAGCTGTAAACTTTTCTTACTCAATTGCCTTTTACAAGATCATTGGGACAGGGTCAAGCTACCTTGCCCAGAAAAGAAATTGCTCGAGATTGAAACCAGAGCAAAATCTCCTTGGGTTAGGGCAAATTCACCTCAATTCAAAGGACTGCATCATATAGATACAACTTTTTTCCCTTCTTTTCTTACAGCTATGGTTTTCCTGGGACATCCAGATCATATTTCATAGATTTCATAGACATTAGGGCTGGAAGGGACCTCGGGAGATCATCGAGTCCAGCCCCCTGCCCAAAGGGCAGGAAGTCAGCTGGGGTCATAGGATCCCAGCAAGATAAGCATCCAATTTACTCTTGAAGGTGTTCAATGTAGGTGCTTGAACCACCTCCGCTGGCAGACTGTTCCAGACCTTGGGGGCTCGGACAGTAAAGAAATTCTTCCTTATGTCCAGCCTGAAACGCTCTTGCAGGAGTTTGTGACCGTTCGACCTCGTCATCCCTTGGGGTGCTCTGGTGAACAGACGTTTCCCCAGATCCTGGTGGTCATCCCTGATAAACTTATAGGTGGCCATCAGATCACCCCTGAGCCTGCGCTTTTCCAGGCTAAAGAGACTCATGGCTCTCAGCCTGTCATCGTAAGATCTGTTTTCCTGACCTCTGATCATGTGCGTGGCTGTCCTCTGGACTCTCTCAAGCTTCTCCACATCCTTTTTGAATTGTGGATCCCAAAACTGGATGCAGTACTCCAGCTGCGGCCTCACCAAGGCCAAGTACAAGGGGAGGATGACGTCCCGGGATTTGCTCGAGAAGCATCTATGGATGCACGCCAGCATTTTGGTCGCTTTACTAGCCGCAGCATCGCATTGCAGGCTCATGTTCATCTTGTGGTCAATGATGACCCCCAAGTCTCTTTCTTCTGTAGTGCTAACCAACGTAGCACTACCGAGCCTATAAGGGTGCTGCAGGTTTTTCCTCCCAAGGTGGAGAACCTTGCATTTATCAGTGTTAAACACCATGAGGTTCTCGTCTGCCCATTTGCTGAGCTTGTCCAGGTCAGCCTGGATCACCCGCCTATCTTCTGGCGTGGATGCTTTGCCCCAAAGTTTGGTGTCATCGGCGAACTTGGCCAGTCCACTCCTGACTCCAATGTCCACATCGTTAATGAAGATGTTGAACAGTATGGGTCCCAGGACAGAGCCTTGAGGGACCCCACTGGTCACAGGGCACCATGATGAGTGACTGCCATCAATCACAACCCTCTGGGTCCGACCACGAAGCCAATTTCCCAGCCAGCGGATCGTGGTGGAGCCAAGGCCACAACTGGACAGTTTGGCCAAGAGGTGATCATGGGATACCAGATCAAAAGCTTTTTTGAAGTCAAGATATATGACATTAATCTCTTCTCCCTTGTCCAGATGATAGGTCACCTGGTCATAGAAGGAAATGAGATTGGTCAAACAAGACCTACCCGCAACAAACAAATGTCTGTGGCCTCAGTTATGCCTAACAAGGCCTATGTAGGATTTCATTTTTCTTTACAGACATATAAAAAAAGCACTTTCCACATACAAGGCAATACATTTTCAGCCAACTTGAAACCTGGCCTCCCTGTCTTTTGTTGGAACAAACTGAACCAAAGGAATGGATGGTTTTATAAAATACTCCAAAGGCTCTTTCTTGTTACATCATTCAGCTAATAAAGGGCAGCTTAAAACTCCAACCACTTTGTTTCACTGGACATCTATTTGCGGTGGACAGGTTCAACTGGCACAGCTCCTAAGGGTGAAGTCATAGCGCTAAAGCTCCCACTAGTTCAAAGCCCATCCACTTGGCAAAAGCCAACACCTTAGGGCCCTCTCCTATGTATAAATATTATTTAAGGTTTCTATCCTTACATTCAAAGCCCTGCATACCTACCTGGGGGATAACCTCTGTATCACCACATGACTTGCCATGAGCTACATCCTGTTAAAATGACAACAGTTGACCAACAGGGAGATCTTCCAACAGGAAGATGGGAGAGAATTTGTAGGAGCGAAATCAGTTCACTCTCCCTTTCAGCATCCCCTCGCTTGCACTGTATAACACAGGACACCAGACAAGATGGTCTAAAAGTTAGTAAATGGCAGTTCTTATCTTCTTATGAGAAATGAGTGCGGACTGTGGACCTCACTTTTACATGAGACTTTTAGGCTGCCTTCTATGCTTTCAGAATTAAAGGTACAATTCATTTCTTTTACTTTGTTTTCCTTCAGTTTCTTTGCATTCCCTATCAAGCAGCCCGCCCATGCATATATACAATCTTTATCTTGAAAACTTACAAACTAATGATGTAATTCCCCCTACAGGCTGGAAACAGGCAAAGGAGAAGCTATCACTGTTATTTCTATTCTTAAATACTTGGAAGGTATTGTTTCTACTTATGAGGCCACATAGACAGAGTGTACAATAAACACCACCCCTGGTCCTTGGCCCAAGCAGCTGTTGGTAGGCACTGACTGGCAGTGTTGCAGAGAGTGCACTCAACACCTCCTGCCTCACCCCTGCCAAAAAAACCCCAAACATGGTGAGAATATAGGTGTAGGCGGAAAACCATGGGTGTGATGGCAGAAAAGTTATGTGGATACAAAGTAAGCTCTGCTTTTTGTTCAGCTGATTGTGCCTAAACAGACACAAAATCCTACTTGTAGTCTTAGCATATATGGGCCTACCAGCTCCAGTACACAGGAGATCCTCAGGCTGGCAGGGAGCCTAGTATTTTTGATGGATGCTTTGAAGTAATCTGAGGTTTGTGAATTTCTGGACTTGTGGCTAAAGAGGCATGCTTGTTATTTTGCTGTATTTGGAAACTTTTATAATGAAACCTTGAAGGAAAAATCATTTCTGCCTGAGAATAACTTGTGTTTGGCATCTGAGGAGGAGCACAAGAGTTAGTTCAAAGTTTAAATATTGTAGCATGACAATATTTTGTACAATACAGGCTATTTTAAAAACATTTAAGTCCATCAGCTCTATGTTCATCCATGATATATCACTGCCTTGTACTGGCTAGTTCTTCTCTCTGCCCTCTTCTCTCACATAAGAAACTTCCAATTTTTGGAAACTCATGACTATGGAATCGTCTTTCCTAACTCCATTTTAAGCCATGGTTGGAAACCAGTGAGAGATGCTGATTCCTGGGCACTTCTGAGAACATACCTACTCCTTCAGGTTTGTAGTTTTCAGACTTGGCTCTTATTTTTAAAAGTGCTTGAAAGTTCCCGTACAAGGCAATGAAAAGCAAGCTAATTTTGGGTGCCTAAATGGCCTGGCTTTGGGCACCCATTTTTTAAAATTTTGGCCCACAAGTCTCCACTATATAAGGATGTATATCCTCTGTCTTTTATTTACTGTGCTGTTAAGCCCCTTTCAACAGCATGGTTTTGCTTTGCTGTGCGTGCATCAGTTATATAAAATCTTTGTGCCACGAATCATTTTGAGCACTCTTCATGACTGGAGGCATTTATTTTTCCTCCTTGCTTTTGATCTCCCCAAGACTGTTATTCCTGCAGTAGCAAAGTTATTTGCCCTTTAAGTCTAGCATGTGGTAATCCACAAAATCCATGATTCATAATGAAATTGGCTTCACTCCTAAGGAGTTTAATGGTTGTCTCAACCCAGTGCAACTGGCAATTTTGGCACAGAGGAGTTGCAACCCCTCCTTGAAGTAATAAAGCCTGAAGTGTTGGACAAACTGGGCAGCTGATGAGAAGCAGTTTAAAAATGGTGCATAGTGCAGTGCTATATAAATGAGTGTGTGCTTTCATTTGAGCCTGCATGGCTGAGCTGAGCAGTGACTGGTGTTTTAGTATTTGCACTGGATGAAAAACTAATGTCAGAGCTGGACTTGTGGCATAATGCTTAGCTCTGAATCTGTTCTTCCCCAAAGTCTGGGGTGCTAGAAGGGAGATGAATAGCTTAACACAGTCTGGAGATGGTAGGGTGTTATGAAGTTCAAATCCAGGTCTGAACACAGAACTTCCATAGCTAAAGTATCAGA
Organism: Crocodylus siamensis; assembly: GCF_052110815.1. Lineage (NCBI taxonomy): Eukaryota > Metazoa > Chordata > Crocodylia > Crocodylidae > Crocodylus > Crocodylus siamensis. The sequence continues at coordinate 255,811,162 of NC_143395.1, forward strand.
TTGTACATCTTGAGCTAAAGGGGAAAGGCCATGGTTTTTCAAGGAACAGCAGAAGGAAGCAGTTAGGTTCTACACAGGCACAAGGGGCAATCTCTCTTGAACAGCTGAGGGCTCAGAACCAATTTTTTAAAGACATTTCAATTATTTTACCACTAAAGTCCTTTTGGAACTCAGTCAGTCAGTCCCTAAGAAACAACCATAGCAGATGCACCTCCTCTGCAGGTTAAATGCAGACTGTGGCATGTAGCTCATGCTGAGCAGTGGGTTACAACATATCTAAATCATCATTATAAAGTAAGATAGACTGAATCCTAACATGAATCCTTCACAGTGTCTGCAGGACTGCTACTTTAAACAGAGTTGTTCATGCTAAACTACATATTTTGCTACATCAAATATTAAGTTAAAAAGAATGTTATGAAGATGGCTGGAAAATCCTTGAATAAGTTATTTTCTGTTTGAGAAATGCAGTTCTGCTTTCAACGAAGTGTTTGGACATCAACAATGGCAATGGGGCGCAGAGCCCCAGCCCACAGTGGCAGCCTGCCTCTGCCCAAAACACAAATCCAGCGGTCATGTGCCCCCTATGCCTCCCCCAGGGTATGCACAGAGGCAGAGCACACCTGCATCCCTGGATGAGCCACCTGCAGCTTCAATCATCCCACAACCTGCCCTGGGGCCCCATTCACCCCAGCCCCAATCCCTGCCTCTGTCCCCACTCCCTCCATCCCCATGGGGGCCTCAATCTGCCCCCACAACACCTCTTCCCTCCCCCATGCCCCTTCCCCTTCACTGACTTGACTGCTGAGCAGTGCTCCACATTCACCGGGCTGCATTCCTGGCTGCCTGCAGACTGCAGCTGCATGTCTGCATCTGTGCTTACCCCTCCCTACCCTGTTGCAGCCTCCTGCAGCCCATGCCCGGGCTGCCCTGTGGTCCTCTGTGCTGCCACTGCTGCCCCATGGAGCAGCCTGGAGGTGGCAGTGACAGCAGTGGAGCAGAGTCTGGGCACGGGCTCCAAAACCACGTGTGTGATTAACTCATTAAAAAATTAACATGAACAAATGATTAATGCATTAATCTTGCACATTAACTGTGATTAATTAACAGCCCCAAATATATAATATATTGATCAATTCAGAAAAGCAACTACCCTAGGCAGCAGTTGGCAGTTTTCAGACTGTGGGCTGGACTGACCCAGCTCAGGTCAGAGGCAGAGAGGCAGTCTGGCTCTAGACCTGACCATCACTGCTTCTCCCCACCATGCCATGGGGGAAGGCACCTTCTACCACCCAAAGCAGCACAGGACCTGCCACCAAATGCCACTGAAACCCACATCCAAGGGCCAGAACCAATGGCCCTGCACACTGGATCTGGCCCACGAGGTTCAGATTGCAAACCCCTGATCTAAGACATCTACTGTTGTGGAAAAATTTTAAATCTTCTGGTTTTGTCCTGGTTCAGAAAGAAGCCAAATCTGAAAATCCTCTGCACAGCAAGATTTCTATCTTGTGCACATCTCTAACATTACAGTTAGAAAATGATACACTAGAAAGTGAGCATGCGTCAAGCAAGGCAGTATGAAAAAATGTTTATATTATGTGATTGCATACAATTTTTTCCATATTCAGTACAAAGAATGAGCAACACTCAGTGAATAAACAACTATGCAATATTTGTTTTATGTGTTTCTGTACGTTACTTACAGCACATCCTGGCATCCTCAGAAATTTTCTGTGACGCTGATTGTAGCATCTTAGTTCTTTACAAACATTAAGTGCCCCATCCATTCTGGGTTCATCTATACAAGACGCTTAACTGTGCAGAACCAGAGTTTACTGTGCAGTAAGCATGTGCATCTACATGTGCACATGCTTACTACACAGTAAATCTTGCTAATCGTGAGTAAACTTGCTACCTGCAAATGCAAGTAGGAAATTTACTTTCAATTAGTAATGGCGCAGTAGCACTCATGTAGATGCCTGGCCAGGAGCAAATCTGCTCCTGCTCAGCAATCCACCAGGGGGCAGGAGATTGCTCCCTGCCCCACCATGGGACTCTGGGTAGGGAGCAGGGAGCTCCAAGCCCCCTGCTCTGAAATTGCAATCAGGAAGTGGGGTCTAGGAGATCCTTATCTCCGAATCACAATTGGAGAGCAGGGCTCTGGGAGATCCCTACCTCCCAGCACCAGCTCTGTGGTCGTGGGACCAGTACAACTATGGAGCTGGTACTGGAAGACCCTTATCTCCCAGAACCAGCTCCATGGCCATGGGACCAGTGCTGGGAGACCCTTATCTTCCAGATCCATGAGCACAGAGATTGGTGGGGAACAGGCTGGAGAGCTTGTTCCCCACTCAGTTCTGTGAGAATAGAGCTGAGCAGAGAACAAGCTCCCCAGCTTGCTCCCCACCCAGCTGCATGCTCATGGAGCTGAGTGGGGAAGAAGCTCTCCAGTTTGTTTCACAGTCTGTTCTCCACCCAGCATTATGCTTGTGGAGTTGAGTGGGGAACATGCTCCCCAGCCTCAACCCCACATGCAGGGCAGGGGCTGGGAATTGTCCTGGTCAGTGGCAGGTCCCAGCCCTTTGCCCTCACCAGAAGGTTGGGGCAGGGGGCTGGAACCTGCACCTCCTGTGCAGCTCTTTCCAAGTCCCCTACCAAGTGTACCTTTGTTAGTGCACCGTCATTTAGTACTTCCTTTTGGAAGTCATTCCTTTTGGAAGTACAAAGGGAGCCAAGGCCAGGAGCTCCCTGCTGCCAGGGCAGGGGACGTTGTCCCCAGCCCAGCAGCAGGCAGCCACCAGGCACAGGGTGTAATGTCCCAGTCCTGGCCAGGAGACAGCTGCATCTTTGCCTGGTGCTTCCTGCCAGACCCTGGGATAGCACCCAGGGGGATCCTAGAGCTTCCCCAATGATGACTGGGGCCCATTGCAGGGGGCCCAGGAAGCAGGAACAGTTTGCTGCCATTAGCAGCAAATCTGCTCCTGCTTCACTGCATGTGTAGATGCCTGTCTAGGAGCATTTACTAGTGAGTAGTCTACTCATGAGTAAACTGATCCCAAATCAAATGCATGCGTAGATGCACCCTCTGTGAACTAAATTAAGAAGAATCTAATAGAAAAAAAATAACGTGATCATGACTATTTGACAATACACAAATGAAACTATGCACAGGTCCCCTCATTTCTGGTAGTTCCTAACTACTGGGAAATACTCTTTTATGCAGTTTTAAAAGAATGTATTTTATATGTGCATGCACACACACAAAACCATATTTATGCACAGATCTCAGCTGCTATATCTTCATTTCAACATATAGAACTCAGGTTGTTGCTTCCAGACATAATCCCTTCATTAACAGACTGTGCTTGGACATATCTCCTCCACCTTAACAGCATCTTCTGAAATTCACTTGTTTCTCAGTTTACACCCTATTAAACTGCTCACTTGAAATCATGTTAGCAGTAGTTTGTTGGTTTACTCAAAATACACTACACAACCTGTCCTTAACACAGAACAATGAGCCTGCCTGTTGCTCTCTTTGGCACTTTTAGAAAAGATTCTTGACTGCTCTTTAAAAATGATTTTCAACAGTTTCATTGAAAAATACACTTTTCTTTGTAAGAGGCCAAAAGAACGAAATGGCCGCTATTAAATACATAGCTTGTGATGTACATTGACAGGACCTGAGACGATAATTCAATTTCTTTGATCCTGAAGAATCTGAGGCAGTTTCCTTCTGTCAAAGTGAATGATATCACCTTCATCATAAACATATGGTTCAAAGAGTTGTGCTTTTCTAAACCCCTATTTATTCTTCTACCACTCTTAAAATTGCTCCTTTTCAGTTTAAATTTCCCAGTATTAATCTTAGCCCAAAAGGGAATTTTCTTTGGAAAGTTTCAGCCAAAATCAATTAAGCCATTGCTAGTTATCTGAGTATAAGAATGTACCTGGAAGAAAAAGAAGAGCCTTTTTCTGCTTTTAGCTATATCAGAAATCATTTCAAGTTAGGTGAAACTAGACAAGACTTGTTAGAGGGACTGAAAAGGAGGAAGAGGATGAATGGAAAAATGTCCTAAAATATCCATCTATAAAAGGTCTAATAATTTGCCCTTTTGTTTAAATTTTTTAGACTTTGCTAAAGTCTCTGGGATCAGTGCATAGGCTCAAATTGATGTGAGCCCAGGTCTTACAGTATTTCTTCTCCCAAATCCTGTAAGCCTACAAACAAGGGTAAAATGACCCACCTCTCTGAGACATTAAAATGCCCATGAAAGTTGTAAGGAAATAGAGAAATTTGGCCAAACATCACTATTTCAGTCATTATTCAACTTTCTGCAAAACAGCCCTGGTCTGAGCTGTGCTGACAAGCCATACTGATTTTTGCAGTAATAGGTGTAAACAGCTAGCACTGTTTCTATTGCCGGTTCCTAGTTCACAACCATGGAACTGACAAAAAGAGGAGAATCTAGTTATCCTGAATCAAGGCTTGGGGGTGGGGAGTAACCCCTTTATCAACCACTCAGAGATTCCCTCCTTTATTCTGAGAACTGCACAGGATAACAAGAGTGGATCCAAAAGAGGTGCAGTGATGTGGCCACACCCCCTCCTTTTCTGCAATTGAGGACTTTTTCAAGTCCCCAAAGGCAAGAATTCCCCCACACACACTTTCCCTCCACACTGGGCATATCTACATGTATCCCTATGGCACCTTTTTTTACTGCACCGTCATTTAGTATTTCCTTTTGGAAGTCCTTCCTTTTGGAAGTCCTAAATGATGGCACAGTAACAGCCTGTATTGCACTGTGCTGGTGGCACACGGTTATTTATAGCCCCAACATCACTGTAGCAGTGCGCTATAATAAGGGAGCACATTGCTTCCTATCTCTTCCCAGGTCTGTGTGGAGGTTCAGGTTTCAACCATGACTAAGAACGGGTCAGTTCCTAAATAAACTTTCCTTTGATTCCACCCAAACAGAATTCAATCCAGTTTGCTTAAAGGGTGGCAAACCTGGCTTGAGATTTGAGTAACATAAGCCAGAAAGTTAGATGCCAGATAATTTTTTTCACTAAAAAATACATTTGGCCCAGATTTCTTCCTCCAGGGCATATACCCATGAAAGGAATCCAAAGGAAGAAATCCCTGTGAGAAACTCCTTGTTCAGTGCAGCTTGTCATTTATGTGGGAGTGAGTGTCAGTCATTGGCAGGGCATTAATGGGAAACTGCAAAAGAGAAGGACAGACTGGGGGACACAGGTTATTAAGTTGGTTTGCAGTGAGGGAGACAGGTATTGTTGATGAAAGGAGTGTTGTGTTTTGCTGCTCCTTCCTTTTTCATTTTGGTCCTTCTCCCTTAAACTTGGGAGGTGAGGAAGAAGTATGCAGAAACAAATTAACTTGATTCTTTTCCTGTCTGACTGGAGTACATGTATTCCCGATTACATGCCACTTAGTTAATATGAGGCCTTCGACAAGGGCACACCACACAAAAGGCCATACTACAATATTACATTTTGTCTACATTGTTATCCTACCAAGCCCACAAGACTTCTACCATCACCCGCCTTCTACCATCACCCACCTTCTCCTACTCGTTGGCCTGCTTCCTAGGTCAGGCTGTGCACTGACTGCCTCCATTCCTCTCTACAGAATCATAGCAAAAAAAAAGGGGATGGAAGGAGCCTCAGGAGGTCATCTCGCCCAGTGGTGGGCAACATTTTTGATAGACATGCCACAAGGTAAATCCTGCACCCTCCCCTTGTGCTACTTGATACCCTTCCCCTGCCTAATGTGTTGTTCTGTTTTGTTTCCAGCCCTGTGCATTTTGGGTCAGTCTGTTGCTCTGCTTTCTTCTCCCTGGTGCTGTGTTCTCTACTCTTTCCATGATCTGCCATGTGCCACACACAAAGACTGTCCATGCCACTTGTGGCACCTATGCCATGGGTTGGTTACCCGATCTAGTCCAACCCTCTGTCCCGAGACAGGGCAAACTATATTTAAACCATTTCTGGCAGATATTTTTTCTAATCTACTCTCAGATCTTTACCCTGTGGAAAATCTACCTTAAGTTCTCAGGAAGGGGATATACTTGAGGACATGGCTAGCTCCCTATCACAAACAAAACAGTCACGTGCATACAGCTCCCTCTGTGTACAAAGCTCCCTGCAGTAATAAAAGCCTTCATTTTAGAAGATTACATATTTCAGTCAAAAACATTTTCTGTGGGTCATAATTTAGCCATCTGTATAAACTCTCCACCCCAAAGCAAATTACTTTGGTACAGAAAAGCTTAAAAGTCATGTTAGTCATATATTAGGCAGATCTGAGAAGATGATTTAAGACCAAAAAAGGCCAAGCAAGTAGCTTTGGTAGAATTGTATGTCAGCCTCCTGCATCACTAGATTCTGCAGCGACTACCACAGCTTTTGGAAATCTTCCAAAATAAGCTCCTAGCTAACAGTGTAAAAGGTCTAAGTTGGGCATTCATGGTAGTACACTGAATATGTTGTGGCATACAATGTGGTTTTGATTTATGAAGAAGAACAGCATTGTTAAATGCAGCTCTTTTCAAAACATACAAAAATAATAAACAATGTTTATCAAAGAGTTTTGGAGGAAAGAAAAATCATTTCAAATTTCTAAGAGGAGCAGTGGAGATTAAATTTAAAAATAAATCATGTATAAAGGAATCTACTGTCCCAAAAGGAAGATTATTATCCTGAGATGCTTTTATGCATTATTGCGTCTTAAGTATCACTAGGTTTTATGGGTTTTTTAATCACATATTTCATGGCATTTGCTATTTTTCATAGAGCTTCATATCCTAGAATGATTTGTCTATAGGAGATTGTAAAGTTTCACTGAACAAAGTGAAATTTGCTGTTTCTGGACGCAGAGAACAACTTGAAAATGTGACCTAAAGGCACTGACAGAAGTGACAATTTTCACCTGTTCTGGCCCCTAAAAGTGCTCTAAGCCATGACCAAACAGAAGTGAACAGCTGCAGAGTACTTTAAAAGGGCCCTATCCTGTGAAAAGTTGAAACCTCATTGCATGAGGGTTCAGATGAAGATGCTTGAAAATGGCATGCCCTCAGTAACATCTGTCTGTGCACAGGACTGGGCTGATTGCAGCTCAGCCCTGCTCTGGCATTATCTTTAGAATGGGAGGGGAGAAAGGGAATGGAGGGAGTTTGGTCTGGGGTTTTTTTTTGGCCAGTGCTGGAGGGTAGGGTGGCTAGATTGGAGCTCCTCTCCCAACTTTACTGGGGGGTCTGATCCACCCACCTTACTTTCCAGTGCTGGCTGGGAACCCCCAGAAAGAGCTTCATCCACTCCCTTTCCCCACTCCCATTCTGAAACAGTGCCAGGGATGGAAGGGGCAGGGGTATGGCTATGGGGAGAGTGGCTGCAGGTTCACAGCCACTTTAAACAACAGCAGGATTCCCCAATCCCTGGAACCCAACACCAAACTTCTGTCACATCTGGGGAAATGTTGTAACTTCAGTTCCTATGACGTGCCATAAATTACAATGGGAAGTTGCTCTTCTGTCTGCACCTTTGTGTCCTAAAGTCATAGAAATCAGAAAGCAATTCAACAGAATTGGAAATCTCAGGATTTAAAAAATAATCTCATAGATGTCAAGGGTTTGACTCCTGATTGTAGAACACTAGCACTTGGCAATGTTACTTTCTACTTCAGGTAATCTACAAGATGCAAATCTACCCTGCCTTCTCCTTGACTTCAGATTAATATGGCTAATTAGGTTTCAATATTAGCCTTCCCAGTGTAAGGACATTGAGAACATAAACCTCTGGTTATTGTTATTAAGATGCTATTTGCAACAACTTCTAGAAACCTTAAACAGGAATTAGGGTAACTTTGTACAAGCAAGCAACACAGAGTGACTGCTTGCCCAGGTCACTCTCTCCCTGGCATTTAGACATGAACGCCACATGCCCCCAGAGGCTGAGGGGCACGGCGAGCTCCTCCCACAGGTGGTGGTGGCACTGTTGGCAGTGGGACCCTGGCAGCGAGTGCCAAGCTCCCACAGGCAGCCACGGTGCTGTCAGCAGCAGGGCAGGGGTTGTCGAGCTCCAACTGGCGGTAGGCAACCACCCACAGATGCTGCCAGCAGTGGCCGCGGTGGCCGGCTGTGATTGGGGACCGCCCACAGACACCGCCAACAGTGTCGGTGGTGGTGAGTGGTGACCACCCACAGGTCCCACTGGCAGTGTCAGTGGTGCCTTTTGCAGCGGTGCGCTGCCAAGCTCAGGGGGTGCACATGCACTGCATGCACCCCCTATGCGTCATCAATGCATTTAGACAATATGCAACAGAAGTGATACAAAGCACAAGGAAGTCAAAGGAATTCACTGAAAAATAGACTCTGAGGACAAGGTAACATCAGAGGCTGACATGATTACACAAAGCAGGAGTCACAGATGTGCCTAGCTAAACCACTGAGATATTGCTTTGTTCTAGAACTATGATGGAAATGATGATTGAAAATTGAAGAACGACAGTTTTGTTTCAGAATGAAGGAATCTCTTTATTTTAATTAGGCATAAAAGTTCTGTTGGATTTAATCTATTTATTTTACAAGAGCTCCAGTTACAGATGACCAACCTCTATCCTAAACCCATCGAGCACCAATCTTTTTCCTGATTTGGGCATTCATTTGGCTTTTTATAGAATCATCATTTCTATTTTTAATACTAGCAATACTCATTAGATTACTGATGCCTGAATACCTGGCTGTGTTGTATGCTGTGCAAGGTCTATAAAATATATTCCTCTTCCCCCAGGCCAGAACACAGTGCACCAATCTTCATCATTAAAGATACTCACCTACCTTTCTCACCTTGAGATAGCTACATGCCAAAACCCCTAAGCCCTTCCTGGTTTCTATACATTTAAGTAGTTAAAATGCAGTTGCTTTCCTCTTACTCTACATAATAAACATATGCCTTTAAAGGGTGGGGTGTATGTTTTCTGTTCAGTCATTACAGTGAGTGCTTCAACACTCACATCTCTGACACTCATGAGTAAGGCTGTTACTGTAATACATAAAACTTAAATGTACAACACCCCTCAAAGATATGCATTTTTCCTCTCTATCCATAGGGCTTTGCATATGCCTGAGAGCAGAGATCTGGTGTGCCTCATCAGTCATCACCAAAGGCACTGGTCACCTATAGTGCATGTGCTCAACTAATTAACACCTTGCTCCACAACCACCTCCACAACACATCTCTCTCCTGCAGTCTGACACCTTCCTACTCTTTCCATTCTCATCTGCTACTGTCATCACCTCACTCATATTGTCTATGAAGTAAAATGACTCCTGATTACGATTTGATTCTCAACTCCTATGTTCTTCATCAGCTACTATAACCAGGTATTTCATTTCCAATAGACCTGGTAGGAAAATTGTTTATGCTACTTTAAAGTACTTACTTATTCAGTTATTTTACGTATTTGCTAAAAAAAACCAAAACAGCTTTTGTTTAGGATTTTTTTTCCACGAGAATTTTCATTTTGTTAGAAAGTGATTATCAATAAAATGTCGTGGTGTCAATTTTTCAACCACCTACTTTTTCTACCTATGTTCCTCAGTCAAGAAAAATCACATCACATACTAATCCCTATCACAACTTCACCTCCTTTTTCCTGACTCTCATTTCAATTAAAGGAATTTTCTCTGCTTTTGCAAAGATTATCCCACTGACCAGCTTCAGTCTGGTTTTCTACTTTTTCATCCTTTCTTAATGAATTCATGCAGATGTGTCAAATGTGCTGTCCCCCAGGCCAGATCTGGACACGGCAGTGGTGTCAGCAGCCAGCTGAGCAGAAGTGGTGGAGGTAACACAGTCAAAACTTGATCCTGGCATGGACACACATCACCAGCAATGCTCTGTATGCTGGGTTTTGTTAAAACACCAAATTCTTGGCCCTCAGATTAACCCTGAGTGCCACATGGCACAGCTGTGTAGGCCTTATTTGGCCTGTAGGCTGTGACACTGACATCTTTGAACTAAAGTATTAATATCTTTCTCCATACTTTCAGGCTGTAAGTTTCAGGAAGGGTTTGATATTGCAAACCAAAAATGTTTTTTACTAGATCAGATTAGGAATTTGTCCTTGAAACATGGAAGCTAATTATTCGACAACAAGAAAGTCTCGGTTTCAACAGTTTCCCTTTTTGAAAATATTCAGGAAGAAAGGTTCAACATTGTCAAAACTGCACTGTAAAGAAAAAAAATCTATTTGGAGGAGTTCACAGCAACATTTCATATGAAAATTTAAATAGTGATAAAAAAGTAGAAAAAACATAAAAATATTAAAAGGTCAAAACAGAAAGAAAGCATTTCAACATGATCTAAACAAAAAACTCATTCCCATTTTTTTCAGTTTTTTGCTTTGTGAAACATTGATATTTACGTTTCAACTTCATTCAGGATAGGGAACATTTTTTGAACAAAAAAAAATTCTTCTGGGATGGAAAGCTGTTTGCAGTCTTACTCCCCCTTCTACTCCATTATTAACATTTGCAAGTTCTGAGGCTCAAGTATATTTTTTATATTTCAAGGCTAGGTTTTCTTTTAGGTTCTTGCATAGCATTTGCTTCATCACAGATCTGTGTGATAAGTGTTTGAAAGGTGTCTTTGAGGCCCTAAATAACTTCCATCTGTTTTGATCACTGATAAACCATGTCTTATGCTCAGTCATAGTTTTTATGGAAACAAACCACGGAGTTCAGGGCCAGTATGACCACTCCCATGTGAATGTACTTACTGCTGTCTGATCTCACGTATATTGTTTGTGACACAACAATATCCCTTAGAGCCAACATAAACCCACTTATTTGACAGCATTTGACTCTTTCACACTGCTGAGTGGTCAACAACTTGCTTCTTCTGATTAATCTAAATTTCCCTATACTCTTAGTTTATTTAATCTAGAAATGGATTTTAATGGTTCTGATTATCCTTGAACACCTCAGAGAAGTCAGCCTCTCCAGTACGTTCCTTGCAGTGTGATTCCTATTGTTCCACTTGCCCCTTCATTGTTTCAGACAGGTACTGCATTGTCCACTCATTTCCCTCCACTGGGATATTTTCTCCATGTCCCTCTATTCTGGGTTTTTGCATTCTCAGATGTTTCACTGCTAGCTTTACATTTTGACATGACTTCTCTGTGGATAACCTCCAATTCTGCCTCATTTGATTTGGTACATTTCAGACCATATTAGATATCATCTATCTAAGACTGTCAGCTTCTGATATTACCATTGTTTTCTGCTGCTAAAATACAGCAAAGATAAAAGTCCTTTTTTCTGAGTGAAAATTCCTTTCTGGGCTATCTTCGACTTCACTGTTACCATCTTTAAAAATGATGTGCGTCTATAAAATTGGAAATTGAATTTTTTCTGTAGCAGCTAGAGCTAAAGTTTCCCCACCCCCAAATCCCCAAATAACCAAGTGAAAGCTGTGATCAGTTTTAAAAATATATTTATCTATATTTGTTTCATCATAGTATCAGAATTAGTGCGGTATGGCATTATCCCAAAAACATGAACTGTTACGTTTTAGATACAGAGATAAAAGTTCAAATGGTGACATTGTTTGCAACACTGTATTTTAATAATGCAGTCTTCAGTTCACTGAATTCAGTGCTAGTCTGCCATCAGCTTCACTGGGTACTGGATCACTGGGCAGTGAGTGGATCAAACAAGGTGTCTCCTGGTTGAGTTTGTACAGGACATTCAGTCTGTGTTACTACAATAAATTGAATTACCATGTATTTAGCTTCATTGGAATCAGTCTTTAATTTTCTACCAAGTCCAGGAATCTTGAAGTCAACCTTTGACCCTGCATTCTTTTTTTTCATCCACATTTCCTTTGCCTGCAACTATGATTGTCAAAAACCTCAGAGCTGCACCATTTGTCATGACCAGGAATCCTTGAAATCCATTTCCCATGGAAAACCATGGAATTTGCCTTTTTGTGCCCCCCTCACTGCTGATTGGTTGTGGGGCCTCAACAGCCCTGCACCTCACCTCTGATTGGCAAGAGGCATGGGGCTGCTGGGGTCCCGCAGCCAATCTGCAGTGGGGGGAGGCACAGCAAGAAGAGCAAGAATAAAGGCACACTTTGCACATCTGCCATGGTAAGTTCCTACGTGTTTCATTTTATTTGTGGAAAAAAATGTGGGGTTTTTTGGAGATTGTTGGGGTTTTTTCCACACAAGACTAGGATCCCTGGTCATAACTACTCTTATGCTAATTTTGCTACTTCTACTACTTTCCTAAGGAAATCCTTACTTACTTCACACCTGGACTATTGCAGTTCTCTTATTCTACTATCTCCCTAAACCTCTATTCTTAAGACTTCAAAAGAATCAAAAATGCTGTAACCAAACTGCTCTCTGACTGCAGGAAGCAGCAAGAAGTTATCCTTATTCTGCTTCTACTCTCTGTCAAGGCCTCTTGCAACATAATGATAAAGAGCATCATGCTAGGAGGAACAGGTGCCAGGTAGTCACGTGTCTATACAGAGCACTGCAATTAGCATCCTTGCCAATCTCTCTGGCTTTCCGATGATCATGCTGGGCGGGCAATAATTTGCAAAAACTGACTTCAAACTGACTAAGTAGAAGTACCCTGTTATCAGTACAAATGAATAAATGCAACCTGGAAGACTTCCATTAAGTATCAGAAGAGAGTAAAACTCTGACTCAGCTGGTAAGTCTTACCCAGAGAAGTCTCACTAAGGGACCCATTGATAGGTACCTTCTCAATACCATTTTCCATGAACTTCTCACCACTGCTGGCATGAGTGCTAATCTGCTAGGCATACAGCATGTAACACAGATCCTGATACCTAACTGACAGTTATGACAACCACCTTTACTTAACAGGCTTTTATATGCCTAGGGCCAGATTATTCTGGCACATGAGAGTGTGTTCAAGGAGAGAGAAGGTACCACAGATCTTTCCCTTGCTTCATCAGCCTCAGGCACAAAGCCCAGAAATAATGATGGTCCTTGTCCCCTCTAGAACACAGTTCAGTTGTTCTGCTAGTGTCCCCCTTTGCCTCAAGAAGGGAATACAACCTACAGCCTTTTGAGAACTGGGCGAGCCATTAAGGAACAAAGGCAGAACAGGGGGGAAGGGAATGAACATGAATCTGGGTTTGGCATCTGCCATTCAAAGAGGTGAAGCACCCTGCCAGGATACTTAACCTCATTAAATGGCACCAGTTCTGAAATTTATGCTAAAGAGCTATGATTCAGCAGTTAATTTTAATCAAGAGCTGTTCATCATTTCACGTGAGGGAAGACTGGAAAGGGTCTACACCCATCAGCCTAAAATAGGTTGTATCAGTATCACTGACTACAGACATACAACAATCATGATGTATCAAAATATAACACAAATTTTTTTTTAATGAAAAATGTTTAAAAATATATTTTTATTTATTTTTTTAAACTAATGTTGCAGCCCTTTTGCTTTCTGATCTATGACCATTCAGTTTATTCACTTTCTGGTCCTTTGCCAAGCCCATGAGAAACTTAAAATAGAAAAAGTAAGAAAAAGAAAGCCAAGTTTCTTCTCTAATTAATTCACTCCAGAGGCTGGAGATTTAAGGAATACATCAAGGATGGGGAGAGTAACAATAAAACCAAGAGAGCTTATGTCCTAAGTCCCATCTTGTCCAACATGCTAAGTACTGAACTGAGTATTTCCAGAGCTGAAACAATTAAGCAGCTACAGCTTGAATTAATCTTCTTTAACCAGAGCAAACAGACTCACATGATCTGTGGGGGGACATATGAAATACATTAGTGCATTCCTGGAAATACTGGAATACAGTACATGTCTGGTGAGTAATAGATTTGGATCAGGTCCTTAAGTCAATGGAAATACTCTCATTGATGTCAGGTTCTTCTTTGACATAAATTGTGTGAATAAGTCCTAAAAGCACTGAGGTGGGGAGAAGTTGCCTGTGCTAACGTGGGGGGGGGGTGTATGCATGCGTGTGTGCGTGTGTGTGAAAATACAATATATTCCACAGGGATACCAATATCAATAGCACTGTACCAGTTTACATGCACTGAGGAAAGTGTTTACAAGGCTTGTCTTTTGCAATTTTTCTGAAGAGGAAAGCTGGGCATTGATTCTTTGTAAGTTAAAATGTGTGTGTGAGTGCATACGTACATATCTGTGATGAGTTCTCATTATTTTATCTCCACAGAACAACTGTCAAACATTCAGAGGAGTCTTTTGTAAACTCAGAAACTGAAGTAAAAATATATATCAGCATAATTCACACTGTTATGGTCTTTCACACACACACGCCTGCCAGTTCATCTGTATTCATGTGCTTATATACAGAAGAGACATGAAAGCCTGTTACCGTATTACCTTGTAGAATTTTGACTGCAAGCTCTTTGGGGCAGGAATCACCATGTACTGGATTTAAACAGCATCTATCACAATAGGACGTTAGGCCATGACTGGCACTCCCAGGTGCTACTGCAGTCCAAACACTGAATAACCACCAGCAGGGTCAGTGTGATCCTGTGCAGCTCTGTAGTATTGTACTGGGTATCACACCTCTTCAAAATCATTTTAATCTCAGACAAACAAAGCCCTCCACTTCAAGAAATGTACGTGGCATCATTTCAGCATTCCCAGTAAGGAAAAAAATTGCGTCATTATTAATTTTCATGCCATGAAATGTGACACTCATGACATCACTACAGGTTTCACCTTAACACTGAAGAGAGGCATTTAGTATTACATACATATAGACTTTCTGTGAGGGATAGACAATGCTCTGGACATGTTCAAGAAAACATGCCAGCAAGATACTGGCAGTGCTGGATTGCATGTACAACTTTATTTACTAACACTGAAGGCCTCATGCTGATAACATAAGATGCATTTGTCACGTGCCTAATGTGTCCTTAATTAAAGGATAATCAGTGGCGGTTGCGATATATGAAAGAATAATCCTGTCTTTACTAAGGGTGGCAGCTCAGAGTTACAATGATGTCATCCATGATGGATTATTCATGTTTACCAAGAAGCATTATTCACAAATGCAATTACAATTCCATTGAATTCGCTCATGATATATTTTACTAAAAATAGATACACAAACAGAACATATATAAAAATGATAAAGCACATCATATTATTTGCCTGATGACAGATTTTTTTCACATTCTTACCCTGATTTCCCCTTATCTTCTAAATGACTCCATTTCCTCAGGCCCATCACACCTCTCTGAGAGTGCAGGTGCCACGACTCCTGCTTTCATTGCAGCTGCACCATAACTGGGGGCTCTAGTGCTCTCTCCCATCCTACTCACCTGAAAAGGAATCTCTGTCACATGAGTAAAGAGCTTGTGTGTCTGCCATGCACTGTGAAAGCAACCAAGGATGAGAAGGGAGAGTGAGTGGTAGACAGAAGATCATGACCATAGAGTGTAGATGTGGGAACAAGGAGAAGAGAGAATCAGCAAGTGAAATGATGGATGGAACAGGGAGGGCACAAAGCAGGGCAGGGATGGCCATGGTAAAGATGGGATTCATAGGCTTCAAGCTTGGTGCTGACTGTTCTTTGTTTTTCTCCCACCCTTTCCTATCTTCCACCTGCTAGATGCTGAGAAAACTAGGGTTATTGAGTCTGGAGAAGAGAAGATTTAGGGGGACTTTGATTACAGTCTTCAAATACTTGAAGGGTTATTACAGAGAGGATGAAGATGAGTTTTTATCAGTGACCATAGGGACAGGACCAGTACAGCTGGGACTTTAATTTGTCCTTCCTGTCCTTACCAAATTCTCCCTCTTCAGTTCAAATTCCTTGTTCACCTCTGCTAGACATAACCTGACTCTGAATATTCCTTCTCCATGGATGCTAATTTGTCTGTCAACACCTCTGCAGAGTTTATCAGACATGCCACCCCTCCTGATGAAATCCTCTTGTGTCACTTCATCATTCCTCAGTTGCAGCTCCTGTCTCTAAAAACACCCATATCACATTAGCCAAGCTCCAGTACATACAAAATGCCAGTGCCTGCCTCCATTCACATAAAATGAAGTATGACCATAACACGCAACCCTCTAAACAGCAGTACTGTCTATCCCCAACCCATTTCCAGATACACTTCCATCTGACCTTCCAGTTGTCAGAACCTCCTACAGAAAACTTTAAACCAAAGCACATTTCTCTATATTTGTTTTCTCATTCCCTTTGCCCTTCTGAGGCTTGATGTGAAGCCCACTGAAGTCATCTGGAGTCTCCCTAAACCAGTACACAGTCACCAGATGCTCCTTCTCTTCAGCTTTCACCATTTGGAATAACCTTCTTGTTCTTTACCATCTTATTCATGTTGCGTTTTTCTCCAAAGAAATCAACTTTTTTTTTTTTTTTGGGGGGGGGGGGGGAGGCTCCATCTTTCTTTTTCATATCTTATTTATCATATCTTATTTATTACAGCCTGCAAGTATACTACTCATAGCAAGTCTGTTAAGTGAACTGTCAGAGTGTGTAAAGACCCTGGACAGATCAGTCTCATTGATAGGCTAGTAAACCCTGTAAACACTTGCAACTCATAGGCCCCATTCACATGTGCATGAGCGTTTGGTTCCTTGGGGACAACTAGCAGCAGTATACCTTGTGCTGCTGCTAGTTGTCCTTGGGGACATCTATGTCATGCACCTTCTGGCACACAACAGGTTATCTCGTGTGGAGTAAGGGAGGCTAGGGCCAGTACTGGGCTGGCCCCAGCAGCCTTACCTGAGGTCCTGGGGGCCTCCTGGGGCTGCAGCAGCAGCAGCAATCCTGCCATACGGAGCCTGGCCGGCAGCTGGAGTGCAGCTCCAACTGGCTAGGTTCTGGTTTTACACAGCACACACTGCCCTCATGTGCGCCGCTCCACACTTTTTTCCCGCAGGTTTTTTTGACCCCTGGATATCAGGTATACAAATAAGCGTATTTTCAGTGGGACTCCTTATTTATATTAAAGGCAAGCACGTGCATACAAGTTTGCAGGCAAAGGACCCATAGTAAAGGAAAATACAAGTTGCCTTTTTACCACGGGAACCAGGAAGTTCTTATCTGCCTTCCCAATACCAGAAGACACATTTGCACCAGGAACAGATCAGGCACAGGGCTCTTCCATTCAAGGCAGCATGGGAATTGGGAAGTTACTTGTAACAAAGTCACAATCTGCTTCCCAGTCTGCTCCTGGTGAAGTGTAACAACATGCTGGCACTCGCACAGGATTTGATTTAGCTACAAATAGACACTCTTCTTTGTACATAGATTTTAACATTTGTCCAAAACCCTTGCTATTTGCTTTAATAGAGTCCTTTATTTTACAGCAACTAAGTGTATAACCACAGAGTTTCTTGGGATCTAAGTGTTTGTTCTGTTAACTAATACAGTGTTTATAAGCTACAGTATGACAAGCCATATCTATGGTGGGCCCACCCAAGTTCTAGAAGAAAGCAAAGAAAGTTAATACGTCCTACAGGAATAACAAGTTCAGGGTAGGCAGATCCCAGGTAAGGATGGTACATCACAGATCTTCAGTGATTTATTAATGTATTTAAAATATATAAATAAAGCCATATAGATATAAATACATATAAATACTTATATAAATATAAATGATCTGTTGATTTTGCAACACTTAATTCATAATTTCAGAGAACATTTTACCCTTTTTATTCTCTATTTTAATGCTTTTTTCAATGGATATTAAAATACCTCTTGCAATTAGAACAAACCACATACTTTGCAAGGAAAGAGCTGTGTTTAAAAACAAAACAAACCCTTTTTTTTCTCTTGCCTGGCTTTTTGGACCATTAGGGGAATCTTTCAACTCCTATGGAGTCAGACTCCAGGTCCTAAGGTACTATGTAATGAGTAGTTAAAAGCAGTTCTTCAGACAGCAGATTTGGAAAAGGTTGTTTTTCATTAAAATTTTTCATTTACTGTCTGAAGCCCAAACTTGCAAATCCTCACTGACTAAGGGAACTACTCATCTAAATAAGACCTAGTCATATGGAGAAAACACTTGCAGGAGAATGCTTTAGTTTTGTAAAACAGTATCCAAACACTGATAATACATAAAACGTGCATAAAAAAGAATCTCAAGAGGCCATTTAGTCCAAGGCAGTCCATTTAGTCCAACCACTTTATGACGCTCTTAGAAATGATGGAGACTAAAGACTGAAAGTAAAGATTCTGAGAATCCCAACAGACGGTAAATAGTTTCCACTGAGATGCTCAGTTCCCATTCAGCTTACCAGCCATATGTCCAGATTTTTGGTGCACCGTGGCACTTTTTATCCGAAGTGAAGTCATGAACACATTCCAGTTCTCCATTCTTTCTAAAGAGTGGAGAAATTTAGTCATGATAGATCCATCATTCCTGAGTCTTGCAACAGCATGAATAGATCAACAAAAAAGGCATACTTTAATGAAAAACTTTATTTGGAAAAGAAATAGCAAGTAAAAAACTTTCCATATGTTTACCATAAAAATAACCTAGACTCCACCTTGGGGCACATAAAAATACAGACTACAGATTGTATATTTTGGCATCAGTTTAAAAAAAGCCTTTGTAAACATACCCTATTAAAATTTAACTATAGCTTTTATCATTTACTCAAGTAAAATATGAGAGGACTAGAACACATTTGTCACAGAAATAGTCACTTTATAATGGTTTAATTAGAGCAGTGATGTATTGTCCAATTTGCTGTGCATGCCCAGTTTACAGTACATTACTGGTGAGTATTATCCTTGCACATCTATAAAGTCTCCTTTAAAGTGTATCCAGAAACATTAATGCCTTTTTAAAAAAAGGACTAGAGGCAACAGCCATGTCAGTCCTGTAGATAAGATTTATATTTAAGTTAACATATGTGGGTTGACTTCATATTATTAGCCAAAATACTGATGCACTGGCTGTCCTGAGGTGGACAAGCCTCAGATTAATTTTTGTGTTTGATTACTGAAATTAAATGACAATGGTGGAAAAACTCTCAATTGCTCTAGATTGCACTTGAGAGTGACTTTTTGGCAATGTTTTTTATAGTATTAAAATACACATGGCAAAAGCTATATCACTCGGCAGTCAGCTCTGTGTCCTTTCCTTCCCATTCTGATTTTAATGAGCCAGAGAAATTCATATTATTTCAAGCCTTCCTAAAAAGCAGCTCACATGACTCATGACTTTTTGTGACCCAGATGATTATTGGATGGTGGTACACCTGCTGCTCGGAGTACACAGAACACTTTTTTGTGGCTATAGGTTAATATTCTGAGATCTACAAATGACAGGTCTTGACTCATTTTGATGGTGGAAATACAAGGATTTCTGAAACATGATACAAACTAATTTTAAACCTTTAAAAATATAACCTCTGTTAGAAATAGTTACCCTGAACTACCATAAAAACTAAAGCATAACTTATATCCGTCTACCTCCCAGGTTTGGAATGAATGCTTGTACATTATCATGAAGATAGAAAGCACTACATAAATGCTGCTTATTAATGTGCGTACTGTATGACACTACTTTTAGTCTTTTAATGGCAAAATAAGTAACAATGGCACTATAAATGGCAAAGCTAACATATTTAACGATTTCTTTGCCTCCATTTTCCTGAGCAGGGACCGGAACAGCCACCCTCCCCTCTGGGCCCCCCTTAGGCCCCAGGGGAGGCCTACCTAGGCCAAGAGTTAGTGAGGATCTACTCAGGGAACTTCTGCAAGGACTGGCTGTATTCAAATCAGCTGGTCTGGATGATCTCCACCGCAGAGTACTGAGGGAATTGGCTGAGGTCATTGCGGGACCCCTGACATGGCTTTACGAGCACTTGTGGTGCTCTGGTGTGGTGCCAGAGGACTGGAAGAGGGCCAATGTGGTCCCCATTTTCAAAAAGAGGAGGAAAGAGGACCTGGGAAACTATAGGCCAGTTAGTCTTACCTCAATCCTGGGCAAGCTTTTTGAGAGAATTATTCTGGCACATGTCCATGAGGGGCCAGCAGGGGAGATTATGCTTAGGGGCAACCAACATGGGTTCATTAGAGGCAGGTCCTGTCAGACCAACCTGGTGGCCTTCTATGACCAGAACACCAAATCCTTAGATGCAGGGGTAGCAGTGGACATAGTCTTCTTGGACTTTCGGAAGGCCTTCAACACTGTCTCTCACCCCGTTCTCATGAAGAAACTGGGGGACTGTGATGTCGACACCCACACAGTCAAATGGGTCGCCAACTGGCTGGAGGGCCACACCCAGGAGTGGTGGTGGATGGGTCATTTTCGACCTGGAGGGATGTGGGCAGTGGGGTCCCCCAGGGCTCGGTCCTCAGGCCTGCACTGTTCAACATCTTCATCAGCGACTTGGACGAGGGGGTAATAAGCACCCTGTTCAAATTTGCTGATGACACTAAGATGTAGGGGGATGTGGGCATGCTAGAAGGGAGGAATAGGCTGCAATCAGACCTAGACAGGTTACAGGGGTGGGCGGACAAGAATAGGATGGTATTCAACACTGACAAGTGCAAGGTGCTGCACCTGGGAAGGAAGAACCAGCAGCATACCTACAGGCTGGGGAACTCCCTTCTCGTCAGTGCAGAGGCAGAAAAGGATCTTGTAGCCATCATTAATGCCAAGATGAACATGGGCCGGCAGTGTAAGGATGCAGTCAGGAAGGCCAACCGCAACTTGTCATTAATCCACAGATGCATCTCAAGCAGGACCAAGGAGGTGATCCTCCCTCTCTATACGACACTGGTCAGGGCACAGTTGGAGTACTGCATCTGGGCACCGCACTTCAAGAGGGATGTGGACAACATGGAGAGGGTCCAGAGGAGGCCACTCGCATGATCAGGGGACAACAGACCCTATGAGGAGAGGCTATGGGACCTGAACCTGTTCAGCCTCCACAAGAGAAGGCTGAGGGGGGATCTAGTGGCCTGTTACAAACTAGTCAGAGAGCACTAGGAATAACAGTCACAAGCTGGCAGAGGTAGATTCAGACTAGACATCAGGGGGCGCTACTTCACGGTCAGGGCAGCTAGGATCTGGAACCAACTTCCAAGAGAAGTGGTGCAGGCTCCTACCCAGGGGGCCTTTAAGAGGAGGTTAGATGAACACCTTGCTGGGGTCGTTTTACTCCAGCACTCTTTTCTGCCATGGCAGGGGGTCAGACTGGATGATCTGCTCAGGTCCCTTCTGACCCTAGAAACCATGAAACTATAAGTAAATTAGTGGTTTAGAAATGTAATGTCACCAAAGCTTCTGTATGTTATTCATTTTCATATAAATTACAGTAATTTTATTAATAAAGATTATTGTCATTTACAGCACAGGGAGTTTTTTCCCCCTCCAACTTTTCTGTATGTAAAATTATTTTCTGATTCACAAAACAACATAAGCTCCTGGTTTATGGTTTTTTGTCTTTTTAGGGTTTTTTTAAGTTGAAAATCTCTTGTATCTTAAATGTAGCATGTGGATATTTCACATATGAATGTAATTCTGTGTAGAAACAATAAATGCCTTTCTCCCCCTGCCAGTGACAAACCATTCAACATTGCAAAAGAAGAATAAATGGAAAGCAACTTAAGAATATTTGCCAGCAGATGACACAATGCCCTCTTTGAGTGCATGGACATTGAAAGAGTTGTTCAATAAATACTTTGCTGTTTGTTTGTGTGGGGAGTTATTTTCAGGGAAAAAATTGCAAATTCAAAGGATACTGAGCGCAGTTCAGTCTTGTAATCCACAGATTCCAAGGTCTGCATATTGCTCTAAACATGACAATATATTTAATGAGATATGAATACATCATTTTTTGTTGTTGCAAGAAAATATCTTCAGTGTAATATATAGATATTAGCAGTTTAAAAAATAACTCTTTATCCCTGTTTACAGAAGGGAAGGTTGTTTTGAGTTAGGATTACAACAACTGGAAAATAGAAGCCAAAAAGTTCATCTTATCTTTCTCATGTGCTCAATGCACACATGCTAATAATACCCCCCAACTATTCATTATGCATTCTATTTACAGTGGCCAAGAAATAAACACATATAATTTGTATGCTACATATCACTCATT
Organism: Crocodylus siamensis; assembly: GCF_052110815.1. NCBI lineage: Eukaryota > Metazoa > Chordata > Crocodylia > Crocodylidae > Crocodylus > Crocodylus siamensis. The sequence goes on from NC_143395.1 coordinate 255,833,316, forward strand.
TCCAGAATGGCCTTGCTTCAAGAAAGGTTTAGAGAATGGAAAAAGAATTTAGCTTTTATGCTAAATTATTCTCAAGGCAATTTATAAACTAACCATGGGAAGGTCCAACAAGAAAGGCTGATGGAAAACGTTCAAATAGCAGAAACACAATGGCATTTTCTCAATCTCCAGAATTACAGAGACCTCTTCCAGTCATGAGAAATATCAGTATTACTGGGGCTGTGGAAGTTGTGCATGCGTACCCAAGGTACATACACATTAACGTCTGCTCTATTATATCAGTAAAAATTACAGCTTTTGATCCAATTGTATTTCTACGATAAGTTACCTTTGAGCTGCCTGAGATGCAACACCAAAGTGCTATACCCTGATAGTCGTTACAAATGCATAATACTTTACATAAGGAAAGAGGTTCTAATTATTATGGTATCCTGGCCAAATACCAACTGGGACAGCTACATTAACCTATGGCTATAAAGGGATTTAGGAATTACAGTGCTGAGTAAGCACCTAACTTTTAGGCTCTTTGTGGAATTCACAATATCCAAGTTCAACATCTCAGATGAAGAACAATGAAGAATGGGATCCATCAAAACTAGCATGCAAATGGGAAGCTGTGTAAAATGTGGACAAGCACAGTAAAAGTGTTGATGAGCACGATATTTCCTCATATCCTGCCCCTCTTGAGGATTTAGGCACATTATGCTGTAGCTTGGAGTCAAGTGACCAAGCCCTTTTTTCCCAAAAACAAAGCTAGAGTCAGTCCTTTCTTTCAAAACTTGACTGGAGGAGGTGGAAAAGGCATTGCCCCATCCAATAATGCAATGGTAAGCAATGGTAAGACCAATAAACTGATGGAAAAAGGCTAGGCCCCATTTCTGCCTCTTCTTGATAGGATGTTAACCTAGAGTGACTTCTCTACCTGATCGTATTCTTTTCTGGGTCATAGATTCGACTCGCATTTACTTTTGCTGAAGCTGTCCACTTTGCATGCACTTTGCCCAAAGAAAGAGAGTGAGCAAGTCAGAATGGACATAACTGTCTAAACTTACTGGTTAGCATCCTCATCTAGGAAAGCGACGTGGCTTTCTCTCCCAGCTCCCAGGAGTGCTTAATATAAAACAGTGACATATCCAGTACAGCAAGAACTGGAATCCAGCTGAGAGGCCTAATCTCTCACAACAATAGTCTTGCACAATCCTTCTCTGTCCTAGTTAATATTTAAGTAGGCCATGCAAGGTTGGAACAACTTCAACAAGAGGGAATGACAGTACTGCCTACCCTAGAAGGCCTGTAGTCTTGTGGTTAGAACATTCACCTGGGAAATGGAAGGTGTGGATTCAAATCCCCCCAAGGCAGAAAAAAGGACATGAACCCATATCTTCCACATCTTAAGCAAGTGCCCCTAGATGTGGTAGGTCAGCTTCTTCATGTTGGACAGAGCCCAATTCATCAGGTATGCTGTGAGGATACTTAACCAGACTGAGGTGAAATAAGCAGAGGGACACCTAGTTCAGGAATCCTGATATAGGCTAGGTGTCACGTAGATGCTAAGCTGTTCACCACTGCCATAAATAAGATGCTTCTGGCATGCCAGAAGAGGAGCTTTGGGCACCTAGGGAATTTCAATGTCAGAAAATTCAAGACCTCTGGATATTAGTGTCAGTTAGGTACCTAGTCCTTCTTTAATGGTTCTCTCCCATTCTGCACAGCTAAATCCCTGGTAGTCCCTGCCATGTAAAAATGTGCATGGTTAATACTAGTAGCCATTTATAGCAAATGGCATTTGCTATCCCCACAGAGCTCATGGATAAAAGCATTTCTTATTCTTTGTTAAGCAGCTGGCCATTCCACGTTAAGTAGCTGAACATTCATGAAAGCTCAGCTGTTCTTAGCAGTTTCACTGTTAACACCAGCTATAGATTTCCTATCCAATTTAATTACTGAACTTATACCCATTGCCCATGAAAGACTACTGTCAGCTTTGAGGACTGTTTTCAGCTTTATATGTCTTCACCAGCTGTCCTAAAATGCTATATGAAGAAGTTGCTCTATTATGCACAATTATGTACTTGCAAAACTCATGGTGGCTCCAAACGGAACAGAATTAGGTCCTTTTCAATAGCTGTAAAGCATTTTTACAATATAGGGTGCCATGAGTTCAGACAAATACACTGTATGTTTCCCTAACATCATATGACAACAGGTTATTAGGTGGTTAGATGCGACACCTAATGGCTCCCACATTTTCTAGGTTTTAACATAAAACAAGTGATAAACAATAATTACATAGCAGGCACCAACAGTTCCAACCATAGATTACGGATGGACATTCCTTAATGATATCAACATCAGTAATTGCAATGTCAACTAGAATCAATCCAAGTGCTTTCAAAGCCCTTTTGAGATGTCTCTGTTTATGGGACATGACAGTGACCTACAAAGGGTAATATTTAGTCATGCCATTAGGAAACCAATTATTTCAACACAACTCGTACCACTATAATCAATTATTATTAAATTATAGGAAGCAAAACAAAACAAAAAAACCATTATAAGCAGTAAGAACTTTAAGTATACCGTTCAACAGTTTTGTGGGTGACCACAGCTATTATTCCACATTTGCTGGAAATAACTTAACATGCCCATATTGAAGACGAGAATATTCTGATGAAAGAAATTCCAAAATATCATAAAAATAATTCAGAGAGAGTCATTTTCTTTAATATTACCGTGTGTAATTATATACCATTATATGGAACTTTGGCAAAATGTTCTGGGAAGGCACCTTAGTTGACACAAAGTATGTTGACTATATTTGTAGGCTCAGAACCAGACCTGTTATATTTTAACTGCTCTCTTTGAATCAAAATCTTTGTTGATATTAATCAAATTAAATCAATGGAACTACTCAAATGATCATCAACTGAACATCTGGCTCTTTGTTTCATTACTAGTTAGACTTTTATTCATGCTCCAGTCAATAATTTTATCTATAAAAACCTCACAAATATAGCCTGTAACTATCAGAAGTTTCTCATAATAGTTCAGATCTATCAAATAAGCAATAGGTAGAATTTTTTAAAAATCTTTTGATCTTTACAGAGGTTTCCAGCGTAAAGGGGGCAGGTGGTGGCTTTTCTTTTTTAATGTTCCAGGCAGACTTTGGGCTGGTTAGCTTTGAAAGCGTGAGGATTGCTGATTTTTTTTCAAGTGACCATCATACAAAGCTTTTCAATGTTTACATTCCCCCTGTCACTAGGAATTTAACAGCATATATAAACCCAGAATGCCATGTCTTGTGCTCTGGTGGCTTTGTTCCAATCATCTAATTTGGTTTCATGCATATAGCTCTCAAATCATAGACCATGGAACTACTGAGTTAGTTAATCTCTAGGTGCAGAATCATATCTTTGTGAATAATGTATCCTTCAAAATTAATAACTGTGACACTGCCAGCACAGTAATAAATTTTCAGTTCACTTTCCAGTAATCTACTCAGTCATATATTTCCCCCAATTTTAATGAATCACATTTTGCTAATTAGTCCCAATAATCTTAAAATGGCTTTAAATGAGCCAAAAATATATTTGGAAAATACTTCATTTTAGCCTCTGATTGTAAAACAGGTAGTAATATGTACATAAATATATTTTTTCCAATAAGAAGTTATTTTTAAAATCTGGGAGATAGATTGCTAAATTCCAGCACATTTAAGAGAAGGTGATATATCTGAGTATGGCAAAAACTAAGAACAGCAAACATTTTTCTCACACTGCTCATCCACCGCTCCTCAACTCATTACTCATTTTTATTGGGTGTAACTTTTTTCACCAAAAAATGCACCATTGTATCAGCTAAATAAATTTATAAAATTTTGGGCTGAATTTATCAAATTGCTGTCACAGACCTCCCCCCCTCCCAAAAAAAAAAAAAATTAAACTCAGTACATTATCATTCAACATTTTCAAAGAAAACATTTCAATTTTTCATTTTTAAAAGTTTAATTTCAAATTTACATACACGTGCAAGGAGTTTGGGAGGTAATATCTTTTATTGGACCAACTGCATGGTTGGGAGAGATTATATATAAGATTTCAGGAACAGAGTACCCTTCCTCAGCTTGAGATAAGTAAAAGATAAAACTCAGAGGTAAATGACCTACATGTGATTTTTGAAAGAAGATAAACAGTTCCTTCAGCCCAGTAAAGGTGTCATTTCTGGTCAAATAAATATTTCGTTTGACTCCATTTATACCGTTGTTTTGGTAATAAAACCAAATATTTTTGCTTCAGGTTGATAAATTTTTTTTTTACTATTTTACTTTTTTTGGTTTTGTCAGTGTTCTGTTAAAAACTGATAATTGCACAAGATTTATGAAGCATTGCAGTGCTGGCCTACTTCTCAACAAAAACTATGTTAAAATAGTGCACTGACTTAAAGGTGTCTTCAGAGGTCCAATGAAAGCATAGGGATCTAATTAAATTCAATTCTTATAACAACATTCGATCACAGGATGTTAAAGTCTAGTATATTAACTTTGCTCTGCAGTATCTGGAGGATTTTTTGGTTTTGGTTTTGTTTTTAAAGTAAGAATTTGGTTAATCATTTGGGGGCAGGATTTTTTCAGTAAAACCTTCAGATATGCACAATTCCCCCTCCCCCCCGCCCCACACGCTATATTTATCTGCGATATAAGAGATCCAGGTTCACGTACTTGATCTACCTTGATCTCTCACATTCATCAGCTCAGAAGAAATTTAGAAGATCTTAGCATTGTTCTGATATTGAGTGAAAATAAAGTCAACATCTTAATGTTTTTCATGAAAGTGAATTTTTCGTTTTCAGGTCAGCCTTAATACACTAAATTAGCTTTGGAAGTGATCAGGACCTTCATACAAATACCATCCTGGTAGCATGGTAGTACCCTGAGCAGATTCTGGTAAATTCAGTGGCCCAGATCTTGAACTGGAGTAAATCAAGATAGTTCTAGTGACATTAGCACTAGATCCAATGTATAAGTGGATAAACACAGCAATAAGGAAGAGGCAGCTCAAACAGCAGCTCAAATGAAAAATCAGATTTTTTCATACCCCAGGATTTTTTTTACTCATAAATCCTTTGAAAAATGTTGCCATCAGCAGGGATCCTGGTTTTCCTTGATAACAAAAAATCACTAATTTTCTAATAAAAAATTGAAAATTCTCTTATAACCACACCAAAATCTAGGATTAAAATGAAAGGACCCTCACTCCCCCACCCCCCACAGCCCTCCTGGCCCTGCTGGTGCCCCCTCAGTCCCCCCCCCCCCAACACCCCTAACCCTGCTTGTCCCCCTCACTCCCACCCCACCCCCAGCCTTGCTGGTACCCCTCACAACTCACTGGCCCTACTGGTGTCTCTCACTCCTCTCTACAGATCCCTGGCCCTGCTGGTGTCCCTCACTCCCCATCCATGGTTCCCTGCCCCCCAGCTCTGCCAGAGGGGGCCCCTAGCTCCAGAGCTATGGACCTAGGGTCCCAGGTCCACAGGCCCCTGCCCCTGGCAGGAGGCAGTGGTGGCTTCAGTGGAGCAGAGCACAGAGCCCAGCTCCCCACCATGCTGCCTGCCTACTGTGGGCTGGGACAGGAAGGCCAGCACCCCATCACTGAGCACACTCCCTGGAGGGGCAGTGGGGACCCAAGCCACCCAGATCTATGTGCAGGGTGGGGGCAGGCATCAGCTACCTGCTGCAGGCTAGGGTTCCTGCCCTGCTGCCCTACTCCAGGGCCTCCACAGCCCGGCAGGTGTGGCGCGGTGCTGCAGGGCACAGTGGGGCTGTGCAGGGATCTTTTTGCTGCTGTGAGCTCCACTGTAGCAGCAGTGAGGGGCATAACTCAATGCTGCCACCCCCTGCAAGGGAGGGTAGCAGGGTGGGAGCCCCAGCCTGCAGCAGGCAGCCCACGCCCACCCCAAGCACAGAACTGGGGGGCATGGGTCCCCCTGCCTCCCAGGAGTGCATGTAATGGCAGAGAGCTAGCCCCACCCTCATGCCCTGGATGAGCCACCCGCAACCCCATCCTACTCCCTACCAGGGCCCTGCAGTAGTGCACTGTGGCCTCACACATTGCCCAGCCCTGTTCAACTCCCTCCCTTCCTATGGCGCCCTCAATCCCCTCCTCTCCACTTACCTATGGGAGCTGCTGGCAGCCATGTATCTAGACATGGTGCCCCCTGCCTGGCTGCCTTTCTCCCACCCCCACCCAACCCCCTGCAGGCTGCAACTCTGCCAGTGCGCAGAGAGCTCTTTGCAAAACTGCAAAATCCACAGGTTTTGCTGGTAAAATGAGAAATCCATGTTTTCCTCTGGCAACAGAGGAAATCCATGGTTTTCTCTGTTTTTCCATAGGACAGAGAAAACCCAGATCCCTGGTCATCAGGCAAGTTGGACTAAATTGTAAGCTAGGTACATTTTAAATTACTGCAACATTTTAACCATGATAACCATAAAAGACACTGGAATGCCTCCATAAACAAACTTCACAATGACAGAAGGGATTAAATGAGAACACAAAAGCACTGATTGTCATGGAAACTGATCGTTTATCTAAAGCTTCCCCCTCTGGAAACACATGTAGATGGGCTTTCCCCAACACTCAAGAAAACAGGTTAGTTTTTCCTCTGTTGCCATCCCAATGTTTTTTGAACAATATTTTTAGATTGAGTTGTCAACGTGGCACATGTCTTCAGAGGTTGCTCTAAAATATAGCATAAATGCTGTATAAGTTTCTACAAACAGTGTGCAAACTATATGAGAGGCTAATTTAATATCTCTGCTTAACTAATTATATCAGTCCCAATCAGTAAAAGGCTGACCTGAACGTGAACACTGGACAGCACTTCCAGTGAGCTGTGGAGTGCTGTGATTGCCAACTAGACTCAACGTATGCAGTACCTTGCAAGATTAGTCACAACATTTGTGTATTTAACTACCCATACTGGCAGCACTTGTCTGAAAAACATTGCTTACTACCACTAGAATTAAGCAATACATTCACAATTATCTGATGGGGGGATGGAGTGAAGCATTCAGGAGGAAATACTGTGGTCTAAAAAAATGAAGAATAAAATTTCTGAGAATTATGAAGTCTTATAATAATTCCCAGAGAATTCCAAAGTGTGGCAAGGAGAGAGCCTAAGTGAATGGCTTGAGTGTGAACGATATGATATTTGTCATGTATCTGCCAGGGCTTCCAGAGCTACAAATGGTTCTGGGGCTGTGGTTATCAGAGTGTCCAACTGACTCTGGCCTCATGGGCTGTCTGACACTGGCAGCAGCTGTTTTCTGAAGCTGTAAAAGTCAGGCACCCTGGGAAGCCAGTTGACTCAGGAATCTAAAAGCACTGAGCCCCTACCAGCAAGTCCCAGCCACATAGTGGGACTACCCTAAAGCCCTGTGACAAGAAACTCTGTGTTTCTGAGCAGCCTACAAGGTGAATTGGCAGGAAACCAGGCAGCTTTCCAAGTGAAACCTGCTAAAGCTTTGATGAATGATCATTGAAACGTTTATGTGCCTGTAAAACATTTCAGTTTTGACAAATCAGAAAAGTCCCACCCCCAGGTAAAAGCATCAGAGTCCTGTGCTTTTAAGCAAGGATAGAAGAAATTAATCTTCTTGAGTAGATGGGTTGTGTAATTACTAAATAGTGCATCTAGATAGTGCTGACCCCTCAACGTAGAGATTCTTCCTTTGAAAATTGCCTACATGAAAATGGAACAAATGTTTCTCTTCGAAAGAGAGAATAATTCTAATATAATGAAAGGCCTAGTCTGTCTGTCTGTGTGTCTGCCTGTCTGTAATACTTTTGGGCAACTGCTCATGCACCACCAAGAGGATAGACAGCGATTGGCTGTGTGGCCTGGGCTGTGTGGGTCCAAGTTTGAGCTGCTGCCAGGGAAGTTTGTGGTGGTGGCAAACATGGTGTATAAGTTGGGTTTTGAGACCCAATTTTTGCATCTTCAAAATCAAACTCAACTTATACACCGTGCCACATCCAAAAATTGGGGCTGGGGCTGGGCTCGGTTAGGCTCAGTGCTCCGCTGGTGTGGCCCTATACCCTGTGAGCGGTGCTACCTGGGCCACACCAGCACTGTTTGCAGGGGATAGGGCGTCACCAACCAAGCATCGAGCCCAGCTCCACTTGCACGGGATGAGACCACACCAGCTGAGCACCAAACCCCACCCCCTGTGAGCAGAGCTGGGCTCGGTGTTCAGCAGCGCTTCTCACAGTAGACAGGGCCAGCTCAGCACTGGGCTGGTACGACCCCATCCCCTGTGAGCTCTGTGCTGCTCTCACAGAATGGGGATGGGGACAGAGTTGGGCTTCGCAGCACTCAGCTGGTGCAGCCGCATCCCCTGCAAGTGGCACCAGAAGCGCTGCTTGCAGGGGATGGGGCCCTGGCAGCGAAGTACTGAGCCCAACCCTGCCCGCTTCCCCACCTGCTGCGAGCAGCACCAGGCTCAGCACTGCTTGCTAGCGATGGGGATGGGGATGGGGCTAGGCTGAGTGCTCAGCTAAGGATGCACTGCTCATAGTGGACTGGGATGGGGTTGGCACTCAGCTGGTGCGGCCCCACTCACAGCGAGTGGTGCCAACAGTGCTGCTCACAAGAGATGGGGCCATGCCATCCAAGCACTGAGCCCAGCCCTGACTTAAAAGTATTACAGACAGGCAGACACACCGACAGACAGACTAGGCCTTTCATTATATTAGAATTATTCTCTCTTTCGAAGAGAAACATTTGTTCCATTCTAATGTAGGCAATTTTCAAAGGAAGAATCTCTACGTTGAGGGGTTAGGTGCCCAACTCCCATTTAAATACAACACGAGCTCTCCTTATAGCTTCTCAAGTCTTTCTGGAAATTCAGTCACTCTCTACTGTTGTCTGACCAGTACATATTGCCTAATGGGAATGTGGTACTTGGCCAAATGTTTTCTACTTTATCATATCTTAGGATATTTAAGTGGCTCTATTTAATAGTGTCCCTAAATGTGTGTGTGTGTACTTGCCTCTATAATTATGCTACAAGAATGCCAACACTTCCTGTCCTCGCAATTATTCTTCTGATTAGCTGGACAGTTTCATAAACTCCAAAATTTTGTATTAATTCCTAATGTAGAAGTTATTTGTATCAGCTTGGGCCAGGCTTTTGTTACTCATGATAAAGTCTTTCCCTGTCTGCCTCTATTAAGAGCAAGACTAATAAGCAGCTTGCAATTCAAGCAGATGTTTCCTTGCTTCACTAGAAAAAGAAACATTTTGAATTGTTTTTATCTTTCCTCCCAGAATAAATCCTCACAAAATTCATTTCTAAAAATGTATCACTTCATGCCAGGGGTAGGACTTCGGTAACAAATGGAAGATCTTAGAAGAAAGGAGAATTAACCTGCTGAGTTGCAATCCAGCTCTAGTTCTGAAAGGGGAACAAGCAAAAAAGAAATGGATTCCACACGCAGAAGCAGAACGTCTTAACTCAAACAGTTTCAATGTAAGAATTTATAAATGCTTGCTGGCACAATCTGCTTAATTAAAGAGAGCCATAATCAACATCGTTTTCTATTAAGGACCACATTTATTTCATAGTGCTCTGCAGTGATCAAGAAAACGTGCACATGTTTATGGGACCCAATCTATGATCACGTGACCTGCTTTAGGTCCCACTTTAGCAGATGTTTGCCAGCGCCAAGATCTGCACCAGGAACCCAATCTAAGTAAGATGGCATGGGGGAAGGGGTGGGTGGGATCGTGGGGGTTGAGGGAGTTGGTGGGTCCACAGGGGCTGTCTGTCTGAGGGTGGGTAGGGTTGGGAGGCTAAAAATAGCCCAGTTGGGTTGGGGGAGGATAGGAACGGAGAACACTTTCTGAAGACCAACATAAAAAGAAATAGGTGAAAAGAAACATTTAAGTGTAATGTCTGCACATACCCTGAATGTGTCATGCATTAAATAAAGTGCTACAAGAATAATTTGTGACTAATTTATTCAAAAAAATCTTTCTATTTAATGGCTCGAGATATTTTATATATAAAGTATGATTCGCTCTGGCTAATTCTGTATTTAAAATTATTAGCCAAGTCATTTTAGAAAATGTTTCTTAATTTGTAAGTCATTCACAAGCAGTCTGTGATGATTAGAAATTCAAGGTGTGTTGATTAGCTTTGACTGGATAAACAAATGCTCTAATACTGTCCCCTTCCTTAATATGAAAAGTATAACTTTTACAGACCCTAATTTCAGAAAGCTTTTATCTTCAGGAGAGCACTTTACACATGTTTAAGGCCCATGGAAGTTAATAGCACTTATGCATGTGCTTAAGTATTTTCTTGAATACACACAGACTAACTGTGTTTTTCATGAACTGCGGCCATAATCCGATTTTCAAAATTAATACTTATATTTACAATTCTGCAATGTCTGTTTTCATCAGCATTCCCATAGTTTTCGTGTCTGTTGCCTTGGACTCCTCAACACTGTGGGAAGCCCAAGTAGCCATAGCAGCAGAAACCTCCCACTCCTGTCTATGGCTGACTGGAAGAATTTACTCTTTCCTACTGAAAACAGATCTGTCTATAATGATTCATGTATTTGTGACTGTCATACTTGATTCTTGAAAATCATTATAGCTAGGATTATAGCTGATTACTCTGACAAAGCTCTAGTTGGTAACATAGCAGTCCAGCTGTTAAGCAGTCCAGGAAACCATAAACTCTAGTTTCTGCATTAGCACCTTGATGAACATTGATTCTGGTTCCAAATGCCTGTCATAAGACTGAGCATAGCCATCTAAGACTTTCCTCTCTCTATGGCCATGACTGTTCAACAGAGCTATGGGGATCAGTTAATTTGCCAACAAAATAGGAAAGCTCTTGAGTACAAGAGCCCTCTCTTTGGCAGGAAATGGACCACAGAACCTGCCTTCCCCAGCGATAACAGGGCCTTGCCCCATTCAGAAAGGAAAGCAAATCTAATGTCTGGTTTCAATTCTTTTTAGTAAGTTCTTTTTCTCTAACACAGAATAGAAAATCCCTATCAAGCAATCTTGTCTGTTCTGCTTAACAGAAAACAATGGACAACACACACAATCAAACATTTTTTTCTTATCCTTTTACTAAGAACTAGTTTTTATAGTTGCATAACCCCCTACAAAGCTCTTTGTTTAAATAAAATTGTTAAAATGAAGCCTACAACCATGCCAGATCAAATGTCCTGATCTCAGAAGCTCACCAGTTACAGGCATGGCTAACACTCAAATGGCAGACAACCTAGGAATCCTGAGTGATATAGGCAAAAGACAAAAAATCATGGTGAATACTAAACAATAAGAGCTGAATAGATGGAAAGGCTTCATTCAGCCCCATCATTGCTGACAAGCTAATAGATAAGGGGAAAAATCAAAATAAAATACACACTTAATGAATCATGCTTCAATAGCACTAAACCACACTGGGGTGTGTATTGGGCTAACTTAATGCGCTTATTAGGCATAATGCACACCCCAGAGTAACTTATTACTAGATTAAGAGAGGAAGTGAAGATAAATGTCTTGTTATAATTGCACACTGAATGGGGGTGGGCTGCAATTTTGTTAAATTCCAAAGCATACAGAGCCTTACTCTTCTGAACCTAAGCTCAGCTTTTTATTACAAGAGGTATTTGCATATATAAAACCCATTTGAAGACCCTAATTCCCTCAAAATAGCTCTCTCAAAATAGCTACTGATTAAATATAAATGTAGATATAGCAAAAGCAAAACCTTGGACACAATAAGAAGCATATTTTCCAAAATAGCTGGCGTGGTTTTTGGTTGCTCAGCTTGAAAGAGTTTGTCCCCAACTATCGGAAGTGTCAATTGTCATCTTATCAATGAGAGTAGTAGGTCTCCAGCACTGGAGATGGTCAAACATTTTCTGATGGAAATACATGTAGATGGAAAATGCCAATTCATTAAACCCCAAAGCCCTTCATCTGAAACATCTCAGGTCTGGCAAATTTTTGTTAACTACAAGGTCTATTTAGACTCACGGTACTCTGCCTCTGGGCAAGGGACCTGAAGTTTTGCAGAGGCCTTGTCTCAAAGGCAGATCTATCATAGGCACTGCCCAAGGGCCAGAACCCTGAAATTCAAAGGTACATGACTTCAGAACAGTCAGAATTCCCGGTTCTCTGCTGTGTGGCTGGAGTCTGAAAGCCTTCCAGCTTTAACAAATGGTTCAGCTCCCAGCTCTACAGCAGCAAACCAGGAAGCCTCCAAAAACCCTGGTCCAGCCCTAGAATAAGCTTCTGCCTTTTCTAAGCAGATGTGAAAGTACAAGAATGTCAGTTTCTCTGTGCAAGCGCAGGATCCAGGAAGATTACTCTCTTTACAGAATGCCTCAGATCAGTGTTTTCAAGATATATCCAGTTGGCATGAAAATGGCAATTTTTTGAAAAAACTCTTCAGAGTTTCTCAGAAACCAGAAATCCTGCTTTTTGGACAGCTCTACTCAGCGTCATTGGAATAGAGGAGTCCTAGGTGCCTATGTTTAAGCAACTAAAAATTGAACCAATAGAAGTACGGGATCGCTTCTGAAATGTAGGCCTGTATTTTTATCGTACTCTAAATCATTCAGGTTTCTTTGATAGCTATTTTGTAGAGAGTTTAACAAACATAAAATCCCCCATACCGTACTGGTTGCTGACATCCATAGTGTGTATATTTAAGAAATCCAAAGGATATATTTAACCTGTGAAAATTCCATGAAAATTTTCTGTCATCAATCAAAATGTCTTTGGAGAGCCACTGCTTGCTGGGGGTGAAATCTATCAACTGACAGAAGACCTATGTAACACCCGATCCTTAAATAAGGAACACAGAAACCCAGTGGTATGTATGCATGGGGTGAGGGGAGAGTGGAAAGAAAGGAGCAGCATCGAACTGACTTTATTTTCTATTTAATTTTTAAAAAAATCAAAAGGATAAGATAGGACATCAGAGCATTAAAAAACTTCTACCTTTCCCCCGCAAAAAACAAACTTCAAAGAACAACAGGGATAATTAATATTTATTTACTGTGGCATATTTCTTTCACCTCTAAAAAAATTGTCTCCCTGCTCATTTCCTGGTAGGTGCATGTCCATCTCATTACCAGTCATCTTTGCTAGGCAGAGCCGCATGATTAACCCATTAGATGGACTGAAGTTGTTCCAGCCCTGGTAGAGCAGGTGCCTCCTGATTAGGTCAGGCACATTTAATGATGAAATTTGAAAGGTCTAACGAGTCAAAACAGATTTCCCAAACGACAAGATCCAGAGGGATGAGTGATGTGGGTTGTTTAGCCAGCTGCTCAGTCTGCTTTCAGGAGTCACGTTTGAAAACAGAGATCAATTATCATAATTAGCTTTAAAAAAATCAAAGATTTCATGAAATCTACACAACAGACAAGTTAGTCTTCATGCTTCCATGCTTTGCTCAGAATCTCGTGAACAGGGCAATCATGCTTCTTCATTCTGCTTTGTAATCAGTAGAATTGTTAAAGGTACCTTGAACTGGGCCTCCACCAGAGCATAGGATAAAGTACCTTTCATATCACATGGTTCTCATCAGTCCCAAGTATAATGCACAGACCTATTTTTAATTGCCTTCTTATGAAAGCTTTCCATCCTAATTCAGCCTTGTAGATATAATTTCTCCTTGCTTGTGCCTGTGGAAGGAGCTGTACTAACAAAGCCAAAGGCATTTCTGAGAGAAGGCAACTTGAAGTTCCAACCAGGGCCACACAAGGACTCTATGGTCTGAGCCAAGAAATACATTAAAGGAACCTATATCCCACATATACGAGCCCTGTCACCTTCCTGACTGGACCACCCTGTTTTCTGGGCTACTCCAGCTGACTCCAAGTTTGCAAGCAAATGTTGCTGATGATTTGGGTCACTGTTCATACACAGTGGACATGTCTACGTGAGACATTTACTGTGGAGCTGCCTAATTAGATCTGAAGTAAACATCTCAGCATCTACACATGCAGCACTATTAGGCCTCAGTAAACTAATAAACTCTGCTGCGGGCTAGTACTTGTAAATACAAGTACTATTCTGTGGTAGAGTTTTTTTACTCCACAGCAACACATGTAGATCCTGATGGAGCTGGCTGGGTCACAAGGGTGCTTCCATGTGGGGGCTGATTGCTGGCTAGCCCTGCACTGGAGCACCTTTGTACCCCAGCTAGCCTCTCCATAGCACAGTGAGCCAGGTTGGAGCAGCCCTGGGCTGACAAGCTGACCCCGCAGGCCTCCTGCCAGCCCGGGCTGCTCCAACCCCACTCAATATGCTCTGGTCCTGGGCACACATTCAAATGCAGGGCCCAGGAGCAATGAACCCTGGCACGGTGTGCACCAGAGTTTATTACTGCACATAAATAGCACATATAGATGCATCCAATGAGTGGAATTTCTGTGATTGAAGGCCAACACTTACTTACTTCTGACTAAACCCAAGGGCTTTAGAAACCACATTAAGCACTTGAGAGTCTTGTAGCTCAACTGTTTTTTACAATATATTATGGTGACACCCAAGTGACACTGAGACCTATAGTTTCAGGTACTATAGATATATAGTATATATACTAAATATATACTAAAAGAGAGCCCCTGCCAGGAACGTAATGTCCAAAGAGACAAAGAAAGCATTATCATCCCCATTTTGCAAAAATGAATAGAGACTTGTGGGATTTTTTTTCCTCGATCACACACAAATCCTGTATCAGTGCCAGAAACTGCACTCATTTCTAGCAAGTTCCAGTCTAGTACAGTAACCACAAAAATCACACCCATTTTCATGATCTGTGCTATTTGTAAAGATTCAGACATACCTTAAAATATTGACCAAGACCACTCTTTTCCAGGTTTCATCCCTATCGTTTTTGTAACTATTCTGGCTACTATATTTTTATACAACTTCTGTGGAGGCGTCTACAAGAATCCTCCCTTCATTTTAATTTTTAATTATACTAAATTGAGGACATGACCCATTACAACTGAGGTTAATGGGGGCTTGTTACTGAATTCAGTGGGAGGTAGATGTAGCTTTTTTGGTGGTGAGAGATGTTGTCTTTTCCCAATATGCAAGCTTTTATAAGGCTGTCCCTTTTTATTGCAGTATTTTCTTGCCATTTCACAGGATAAATTTCATTTGTCTGGATTGGCATAACAACTCACTAATAGGGGTTGCACCCACACTAAAGAATGAATTAATCTCATGGATGCAGAAAGCATCTGAGCCTGAACATGCACTACACATTGAACTCTAAGGTTAATAATCCCAGTTCGCTCCAATGATTGTATCCTGGGCAGATTCAGAATCTACTAAAGAGGGTTATACCATCCCTCTGGCCATGGGGGAAATGGGGGCAAGGCACAGATGGAGCCTTCAGGCTGGCAGGGGATGCTGAAGAGCTATGACAGGAAGCTAGTACATAAACTGGGAGATGCTCCCCACCTCCAGTGTGACTTGGCTATGGTGGCTGAGAGAAAGTGCTGGGCGGAGGAACCTGTGTGCTGCCCTCACTATTCCCAGCACCCTGCACAGCACCCTGCAGCCTGTGACTGTAGTGGGTTAGGAGTGGCTCTGAGGTTCCCTCTACCCCCATGGACAGCAGCAACAGATGTGGTGGCAGAAGGGGGCAATGCTGCATCCCCCTTGGATCTGCCCCTGGACTGGATGAATTTTAAGTCTGCACAGTGATATCTTTGGGTGTTCTTATCCTGCCTAAAATGGTTTATCAAGTTTTCTATTAATTGGAAATATCTGCTCCCACTTCACTGGAAGCACATGACACAAGTGGAAGAATTGAACTTAATGAGTCACCACCATTTTACCACAGCAATCCAAGCCATTTCAAAATATTCAAGACATTTGTTTGTTCTAGTGAAATATAGATAGATATATATTCAAATGGCAATCAAGTAAGACTTCCAGATGCAGGCTTACACTTGACTGCAGGGCTGATGGCAGGGAACTCAGTCCCGAAGCCCTGGAACCAAAACCAGCACCCAGCCTCAAATTCTCCCACCCAGAACCACATTCTTCAGCTCAGCCTTAGTTGCAATGTTTCCTTCATGACTTGGAAAGTTTATTCAGTCTTTGTGATCCACCTGTGTCTGCAGTTAAAAGTAGGATAGGGAGTGACCTGTAAGCCAGCATGCCAGTTATCCCAAAAGAAAAAAGCACTAACTAAACAGTATACTTAAGGAAAAGGCCTTTTCCAGGGATAGCTACCATTCTAGGCCTAAGCACAGAGGGAATGCAAAGGCATGACGAAGGACCCTTTCACTAACAACATAAATATCCTTTCCTTCTGTCTTACCCTAATATATTTATTTTTCCCCTAACAGCTCCTTCCAGTTCAACTCCTTAGGCTGTGGGGCATGAAGGGGAAGGGGTGTCATGATTTAGCTCAATCCAGGCCATATAAGGCCCTAATTTCTTTTTCATTCTTTCTGATTAGAGAGGTAGGTCTCACAGGATTTTCTAATATTGGCTTTGAATTATTGCTCAGCTGCCTCACTGCTTGTAAACATCATTGTTCTCAGCCCTGTGGGTCAACTGGATGTTCCTTTGTTTATGAATCTGTGTTAATTGCTCACATAATAATGTTATCAGATATGATCAATATTGAATGGATACCAAAGCATGTGCCTTCTCCTGGGAGCATAACAATGAAGCAGCAATGGGGCTGGCAGCCCTTGGGTGGTGGTGGGGCACAGAAAAGGAACAGCAGCTGGCAGAAACAGGATGCCTCAGAAGGGAGGTGTCAAAGAGGGTTAACCACCTAGCTGCCTTTCTTTGCCACAGAAAATCAGTTTTGAAGTCATCATTAGATGCATAAAAAAGGAGGTGACATGTTCCTCCCCACCAGTGGCAAACCTCCAGTTGGCTTAGTTTCTACTAGAAGCTCTTACACCATGTGTCACCGTTACCCAGGTTGCAGACCTGGCCAGTTATATACCTCTCCCAAAATGGCATGAAACAGTAGTGCTGGATGTGGCACAATTTACGTTCCATTATTTCTAAGCATAATTGGGGAAAAAATTCTGGAAATCCTATGAGATCTGGTGTGTAATAGACAGGTATTGTCACTGCTCAGTGACAAACAGATGATGCTTCACCCTTTGAGAGCCATGCAGATCTGAGTCTGTTGGGATTGCTCTATAGAATAAACTAAGAACCAGAAGAAAAGGAAAGTAATGAAATTTTGAAGCAACTTTGCAAGTCAATATAAGGCAATGAGCAGTGCTAACCACATCTATTAAATAACTGGAAAGTGATTCAGGGTACAGACAGACGTTCAGCTTACACTGAGTTAGCTAGACTTAACTACAGAAGAGCTGACGTGTAGTATTATTACTGCATGCTAAGAAAAGGTTAAACGTGACCGTGTACCAGTTGAATGAAATAGGGCCATGTTGTTCTGGTTTAGCTTTCACTAATAGGGCATTCACAAAAGGGAGTTACTATTGAGCAAAGACATGTGGTAAATCCCCACATCCTATTAACTGGCTACAATGTGATTGTTTGTCCAAACCTTTGAACACCCTGGACAGTATCTTTGCCCTCAAAGGACCTCAGTACCTCATGACTACAGGTATACAGAACCTACTGAACAGTAGTTATCCTCCAGGTGAGAAAGGACCTAACAGCAATATCGCACAACAGCATATAGCAAGGAATGAAAAAGAATGCTATGCCCAGTTAAAATGCAGAGAAAACAGTGGTAGGTAGGATAGAATCACTTCCCCAGAGCAGTGCTAAGCATGAGGCAACAAAAACATCTTGGCCTTCATGTGAGATGAGCAAGTTAAAGGTGTTCTGTGCTTGACACTCCCCAGGAAGTTAGAGCTCTTGACTATGAAACTTAAGAGGTCCCTACCTAGATTACAGCACAGCCAGTTGAAAGGGTGAGCTAATGAGCACAGCATAGACCTCCATAAAATTATCAACCCAGACGGCCAGAGTGCAGAGCCTGTGACCCTACAAAGGCTCACAACTTGGTATTTTCTTAGCAAACGTGAAGACCTGAACATGAATTTGGCATGAGTTCCACCAGGCAGAAGTGCTGAACCAGAGAGGTCAAAAAGTTCAGCGAACCCTGGGACCTACTCTTTGATGCTGTTACAGGTAAATAAAATCAACAATCCATATAAAACTGACCTTTGGTTTTCAGTGATTGCTCATTCTTCAAGGTCCACCAATGAAAGTAGGACAGGCAGAGTGATCCTTGTTACATTTTATCAAATAAGTATTACATTGACTGTTTTTGTTAACATTATACTTCAAATGACTTCTGGCAGGGAAAGACACAAAAGAAGAGAAGAGAGCAGGGAGCTACAGAAATATATAGTAAGGAAAGGAAGCAACAGATTAAGATTATTAGCTATGTACATTCACATTTATACAGCACCATTTCTCTGAGGGTCTTTTTAAACCTCAGCACCCTTGTAGGCCGGTACTATTATTTCCATTTTATGTGTGGGATACAGTATTTAAATGGTCATTGTCACTCAGTCAACAGCAGACTAAAAACAGGATCCAGAAACCCTCTAACCCTGCTCTAACCACCAGACCAATGTGTCTCCTTTGAAGGCATAGAAAGAAGCAAGGACTAAAACAAAGGATAAAAAACAAAATAACCAGACACCAAGAAGAGAAATGAAGGGAAAAATAGGGGAAAAGTGAGCAGGATTCAAGAATGAGAGGGGTAAAGGATGGAATAAATCTAGGAACATTAAGGGAGAAAGTGAAGTCTAGTGATAGGCAGGGCCTGCTCCATAACCTATTGAGGTCTGTGAAATAACTGCTGTCTCTTCAATGGGCTTTGAATCAAACAGGCCCTTTGTGAAAGGCATGTGGAAGCCTGAAGGAAAACAGCTGGACAAAAGAACACCCCCCCCGCCAACAAAACAGTAAGATAGTAGGAAAGCAACAAATGCTGGAAAACATAATGGTAATTTTAAAAAATGTTGATTTTATTTAACATTAATGCCATAAAAGAATGAGGCATTGTGAAACATCTGGCTGAATCTCCTTTCCATATATCGATGGCCATTACAAAACAACAGCAACAAATCAGGCTGTTTCCCACACGTAATAATGTCTTATGTAACTGCAATAAGGAATCTCCTGGGACTGTGGTCACTCTATAAAGCCAAAACAAATAAGTGCAAAGAACAGCTAGACTAAATTGCAATAAAACGACAGCTTTTGTGCTCAGGGGAACACATCAATTTGTAAGCATTACCTTTAAACAAAGTAATAGTTTAAACAATGGTGAAGGATGCATTTAAAAACAACCTCTACCTGGAAGTTTCTCTCAATGCCAAACACGTGAGATTGTGAGCACAAAATTAGAGTTACCTAGCTTGATTTACTTCATTAGTTGTTAACACTATGTCTGCATCTTCATATGGTGAATTTCATTTAGTGAAATGCATCAATAGACTGGTCTTTAGAAAAACTAAATCAATCAATGCCATCAGACTGGAATTCTTGCATGACTATCATAAACAAAGCATTGTTGGTGCCCAGCGGAGGGGGGAAATAGTGACAAACACAGTAAAGAGCATCGAACTCTTACATGGTTTGTGGTAGTCTGAGCACAGAACAGTGAATGAGAACCTACTTACTAATCCTGGCTTTGGACAGGACTGTGTCAATTTACAATTTTACAATTTTAAGTATACAAATTCCAACTCCATTCAAAGCACTGTGTGAGGATTCCATATAGCCATTTACATTTTAAGACAAAAGCATGCCCTTTCTCCAGGCATCCTTGCCATTTATTAAAACAAACCATTCAAAATATACATTAAACTGAAAGAGCAGCTCACTTCTCCCCGTCCCTCCCACAACGCAGCAAACAAAACACAAGTCAAAATCTCCTATCCTTTGCATTCCTTTCCTGAAGGGAACTCTCCCAGCAGGGCCAGCCACACTTACTGGGTGGAACACTGACCCAGTATGGTCAATGTGAAAGCCCCTATTGACTTCCACAGGGGCAGGTTTCTCTTCAAATATATCACAATAAACTAGAAAACTAGGCTCTGCTGTACAATGCCACCAGCCTTACTCAGTGTAAGCTCATGAAATCCAATACACCATAAGCCAAAACTGTACAATATTTCTAAACATCCAACAACCAGATATTTAGGTAAACAAATATATTTTAGCCCTAGAAACAGAGTTGCATCATGCTTTTTTTTTTTTTTGCTAGAAACAGACAGCATCGTCTACGATCATGTGTCACTGTTAATAGATCACATGCCACAAAGTTTACGAGCAGTATGTGACCCATCAGGCCAAATGCTGATATGTTTATTTTAATGAAGAAAATAGTCTGATTTTGAAGAGAAAAACAGGCTTTTATTGCTGTACTACTGCAGCCAGTAAAAATGGTGGATGTTTAGCATTACGTCAGACCAGGTCCACTACTACAAATGAAAAATTGACTCCTAAGTTTGAAATAACAGCAACATAGTGAGTGAGCAAGTCTGACATAAAGTAATCCAGCATGAAGACCTCAGTCCCAATTTTAAAACCCTGGTCATTTTAGTGCTAAAATCCATCCCTGATAACATTCCATTTCACTCTCTTTTATCCTAAAGGATCCTTTTGCAGAGGCATGACTTGATTGACTCTTTAGGCAGAGTATTGCCCTATCTCAATGCAAACAGCTTCTCTTTCAAGACCATGTGAGAGGCATTTGGGGGAGTTTACCTCTGGATATAAGGCAGATGGTGGTATACAACTCTCTCGGGAGGGGTTCAACCAAAGGACAATAACCTTATATTAATCTCCAAGCTCTCATGGAGGCTTGCTGGTACAGGCTGTTCCGAATATGATTCAGAATTAGCATCCTATACAGCTGCACCCTCTTTGGGGCTGAAAGGCCTGGCTCCCAAAACTGAGACGCTGCTTCTCTGCTCTAGGTGGCCTTCTGCCAGTATATTCCAGGCAACTAATCTTGTGTACATACTGGGCTGTCTTCACCCACCAACTGGGGTAGAACACAGCCATCACTGAAGGCTACTATAAATTATGTAGTATTTACCCAGACAGCCTTCATGGCCTCTTGGTCAAACAGGTGCACTATTTGGCCGCATGTTAATACATAGAGAGATGTAGGTCTCTGGAGGTATGCTCATAATTTAAGTAGCTGGTTTTAGTTATTTCCCCCCCAAATTCCAAAATCCTCTGCTCTACCTTGGGGACCAATGCCTGCAGTTTCAGCTTAAAAAGCAAAGGGGGTGAGGGGGTTGGCTTTGTATAACTTTTTCTCCTCCTACTCTAGGTGGAAGAGAGAGAGAGAGAGAAGACAGAGCCCTGAATGTGAACCCCCCAAAATGACTTTCATATACAATTCAGAAGAAAAAAGAAAAAGAAGAAAAAAAGGAGTATAGTGTAGGCAGCCAGAAAAGGGGATGTAGCAATGTGGACTTTGATCACAGGACTGCAGGGAACTTATGTTCAGATGTTCCTTTTTTCCTTTTTCTTTGAAGCTTGTCTATTTTTCTGCCCCTCACCTGACTCTTGCCTCCGCCCCTTTTGTATTATAGCATCGCTCTTCTCCCTTCCCCAAACTGGGTCCTCTGTTTCTCCTCCCTGTTGCCCCTCACCCCTCTGCAGTGCCACCAGCCCCATACACTCTTCCTTCTCCTCTCCCTCATTTCTTAGTCCAGAACCTCACCTCTGGTGACATTTGTTTAAATCTTGGCCGTCCCCCTAAACTCACTTTCCAGTTGTTCCTACTACTACCTCAAGTTCAACTCATGCTACCCTTTCTCATCTCATGCTTTCTGTCCTCCCTTCCACCCTTTCTTTACCTTTCTCTGGAACACACGCATACTCTCTAAAAGGATCTCAGCCCCCCCCATGACCTTTGCAAATTTTACTCTCTCCTACCTTCAGTTTTTGCAAAAGCCTGGATCCTGTCATCTGACACTACCTCTGCAACTGCCCTCTCTAATGGAGGTCTTTTTCTCCTGAGCTTGAGCCTCCTGTGCTTTTTCTCCTGAGCCTGAAGAACAAACTAGCCTCTAAGTCCTGGGTGGTCCTTCCAAGTCAAGAATTAAATATGGGAGAACAGCAGAGGAAAAGCTGTCATTGGGCTAATAGAGGCCTGCAGTTCTCACTGCTACCCAATATGGTACTTTTACATGCAAAATCCACACTTGAGAAAATAAACATCTTATATCATAGAATAATGGAAAATGAGAATTGGAAGGGACCTCAGGAAATCATCTAGTCCAACTCCTCAAAGCAGGACTATCCCCAACTATCTCATCCCAGTCAAGGCTTTGCCTAGTGAGGTCTTATAAACCTCCAAGGATGGAGATTCCACAACCTCTCTGAGTAACCTGTTCCAGTGTTTTACTACCCTCCTAGTGAGAATGTTTTTCCTAATATCTAACCTAAGCTTCCCTTGCTGCAACTTGAGACCATTTTCAGCCTGAGACAATTTGCATCAACAATTTATAAACCTGTGAAACATAAGTAGTGTCACTATTCTTATGAGATAGCTCTCATACACATCTAACTTTGAATAATATAATCTGGACAAGAAAAGAAATGTGGGCTATATCCAGAGAGGAAAGGACACATTTTAATGAGGAGAAAACTCGGCAGCTGATAAGCAGCTTATCATGGTAGCAGCAGTGGTAATGGGCAGGCTGTGTATTCATGTTTATATATTGATTGTTTTTAGGCATCTTTCAGTTCCAGGAATGATAGAACGTAAAACCACATATTTTTGTGGTTTGGCTCCCACAAGACAGCTTCAAGATGGTAGTACTGCTAACTGCCAACATCTGCAAATTATTACATGTCTGAAGGAAAAAAAAGCCAAAAAAAAAGCCTCAAGCTGCAATACCAACGTCACTAGCTGGTTGCACCTAGTGCTGAGTAACAGGGCGGAATTGTGGAGCTGGAGCTGAGCCAGTACAGGTCACTGGGTTTACTAGTAAACACTTTTTTATGATAATATTTCTGCTCATTGCTACTGTGTGGTGCAACAAGTCACAGCTAAATAAAAAACTCAGAGAAGACCCCGTACAGTTTCAATGTTAAGGATTAATACTGCCTACAAAAAAATTTCATCTTCTCAAAAATATGCTCGTCCCTTTCTGGCTGAATAAAAAAGCATTCAAATTGTTTCTACAACAAAACCTGAGGCTATAATTTATGGTAACAGTGCCTGGTTCTGTTAAAAGAGGAAAACAATCCACACGGATGATTTTGAAAGCATAAGGCTGAGAGATACAGAACACTTTGTCAAAGCACAAAGTCCTTATTCTTGCTGAAATACTTGGCAATACTCTGTCCATAGTGAGGCACAGTGCCATAAGGGCTTACCATTCGTTTGCACAAGTTAGGCAGATCTTATGACTGACACAACAGAGCAGAAGTTTATACCCAGAAATCATCCTTACACAACATCTGTCTTGTAAGCAAAAGACCAGCATCTTGAGCAATTAAGCCATTGCTTTTAGGCAGTTAAGAATATTAGTCATGTGTTGTCTTTCTAGCTAAGTAATCAAAAAAACCCCCAGGTTAAATCTTGGGGGCTGTACCATGCATTTCAGCTCATTTCTACATATTGAAAGCTGTTGGGTGAAACAGTATGCTGATGAACTTCATACCATTACTTTTCACTCCTATATCCTCCAATCAGTTTACAAGATCAGTAGTGTGGTTTACTGAAAGAGTTCCTTCATGAGTTTCAGAGTTTGTCTACACAGGAAAGTAGCCCTGCACAGCCATTTTGTAATAACCGTTCCACTCTTCATCTCAATAGAGACACTCTTGTTCTGTACTGACTACCTTTTCATCCATTGCAAAAAAGAAAAACAGAAGTATGTTTTTCTCAACTCAGGCTGTCAAACCTGAATTAGTGAATTCAGGTAAAATAGCAGTGAACTCAAGAGAAGTTACCAGCCTGGGTTCAACCCCAGCCTTCTCTATAAGCTATAATTCAAACAGCTGCCCCAAGTTGTCTCATCTTCACTGCCATTTTAACTTTAATGAGGTAATTAAGATTAGAAATCCAGAATTAATAATACCATTTTTTAACAGTGTGGACATACACTTAGAGAGAGTAAAAATATCCATATCCATATTTATTTATGCAATATTTATTCTGCCTTTCCTACCAAAGGCTCATGCCAGTTTACAGTAATAAGAGAAACATATGAAGTATTAGATAATATGTTTTAAATTTAAAATCCTAATATATTTCACAATTGTTTTTCCACATGAAGTTTTAATAAACACAAAGGAAAATGTTATGAAGTTGTACTGTAACTGTGGGTGTGGGTGTGGGTGTGGGTTTCTATTTTATGGAAAATAGACTATGATATGAAAAAGTGTGGATATGCAAATGTTAGACACCATTCCATTATAATTGATCACATGTGTGGATCTAGAATTTTGAAATGGGGGTGCAAACAGTGAAGTACATCATCACATAGAAAACAACATATATTGTTGTCCAGTTAAAAATAAACTAGAATTTAGAATTTACTAATGTGCTAGGGGCCTAAGGCTGTATTATTCAGTAGGGGTGTGCGAAGTGGGGCCTATTTGATTTGGATTCAACCCAAATCAGGGACAGTGATTTGATTTGTTGATTTGAATCACCATCCCTGATTCAACTCAGCTGAATCTGAATCTGAATATTCGATGCTGATTCGGAGAATCTGCAATTTGGACACAGACACAGCTTTAAATGTTTTTTCTACATACCTCAAGGTACCAGCGCAACTTGTGCATGGAGCATCCCACAGAAGCACAGGGGAGGGGCCCTTCACATGCTCAGTGGCAAACCCAGAAGTGGACCAGAAGCACTTCCGGTTCACTTCTGGGTGCACCAGGGAGCACACAGGAACCTGCCCCCATCCCTCTGGATCAGCAATCAGCCATGGGGGGATCCCAAGTGCCCCTCAGACCCAGAAGGCACCAGTTGCCAAGCTGGGGGGACATGGGAGGGCCCCCAGCATGCTCCTTGGCAGACCTGGAAGGTGGACCAGGAGTGCTTTGGTCCAGTTCCAGGTCTGCTGCCAAGCATGCTGGGGAGCCCCCCACACTTCTGTGGGACACTCCATGCACCCCAGCATCGCAGCATTCATGAGCCACCTGCTACTTAGAGGTATGCAGAAAAAACATTTAAAGCTGTCTCTGTGTCTGAATCTCCAAATCTTTCTAAATCTATTCAATTCAGAGAGATTAAAGGGTCCTCTGATTCAATTCGGATTCAGAGATTCAGTCACCAAATCGGGCTGAATCTCCACCAAATCAAATCAAGGACCGAAGCTTCGCACAGCCCTATTATTCAGTTTAAGATTGAAGCAAAAACAAATATAACTTAATTGCAATGAGCTAAAAACCATCTGCAGGGCTGTGAAATAGGAGCTTCATTACCAGGAGCAGCTAACAGACAGCAGAATTACAGAACAAAGGATAGCTTGATGGGTGGTACATCAAGAGCACTGAACAGAAGAGAGGGTGGTTAACACCTGTGGCATGAAGGGTTTAGAAGGCATCAGGTAGATTATAATGAGCCATGAAGGCTAGTGACTCCCTCAGCATTACCTGAGTAGAAATACTGCTGTCACTGCCAGGCAGGTGGTTTTAAATTTTGGGTGGGACAAAATCAAAGAGGGGTGCAAGTGCACCAGTTCAGCTTCCCTCTCCTGGATTCACTGCTACAGTACACATTCCTCAGAGTGCATCAGATCTCCACAAGTCATTCTTTCCCCATGTTGAGTCACGCTGAATCTCTCATCTAAATTGCTGTTTCATGGTTTTTGATGAACCCTTGCTAAATGACTTTACATTCCCAGTTTCTGACTTTGAAATGTTTACACAGTAAAACAAAAATATTTAAGGGTTTTAGCCATGGTTTCCTAACTTCTGAAAACTAATAAAAGCTTGGGCCTTTTTTCTTTAACTCACTAATTATTCTGAATCTTGCCAGTTTTAGAGGCAATAGTTTCCTGTTTTTTAAACTAATTGTTCATGTTGTCCAGTACAGTGGCCAGACAACATACACACAGTGTCATGATCACTGTCTCCCAATCCATGAATGATTACCCTTTTGTTTTTAAAACTGTTCTGGGATTCTTTCTGAGCTATGCTTTTATTCATATATTTTATATATATATATATATATATATATATAAACATTCATATTTTTTCACTTACCACTTGCATTTGGTTTTCAACCCTATTTACCACACCTTTCACATATCCACAGTTGAGAACAACTCTTTCCGTTTTGCAGCCCCTTCTGCTTGTCTTTTATAATCCCTGTAAATTGCTTGTAAAACACATTTGTCTCTCACACTGTAGAAAATAAATTGCCTTACATTTGTTGCATACACAAAAAATCCAAATATTAGACAACAGACTTGAGTCTAAATATGTATCCTAGCCTTGACCCAGCCTTCTCTTTCTATCAGAACCCTATTTGCATTCACATTACTTCACTGAGATAGAGGAAGGTAGTAAAGGAAGAGAAAATCATAGAGATCTATGAATTACAGATACCCCTAAAAGGGGTAAGTATAAGCAATTAAAGAAGTGAGCAATGTGTCTTCAGTTTGCCTTGGTGCAATGAGCCATTTCCTGAAATTTCTCATTCCCAGAGGGTCTGATCTTCACTGATAAAGATCTAAGGCACCAATCTGAAACAGAGATATTGTTTATTGTTACTGACAATTGCCCAAATGTGCCCTGGCATTGGAAGAGGGTGATCTTTAATTTCTCTGTGAACCTGGTTAATTATTAATGAGAAGGAATAGGACAAGTATACAATACCACACACAGTACCAGTGGACAATCTAAGATGAGCATAGCAAAAGTGATAAAGTAGCTTTATCGTCAGAGTTTACCGACTGAGACTGTGTGCCAGTAGTCTTTTTTTCATCAATCTGCAGAAAGAGTGGTACTATACACGAAGAAAACATTGTGATCATTCTAGACTTATTTCTTTTGTGAAGGAGATGAAATAACTAGGAAATAGAGGAATGAAAGAACCCTACCTCACACAGAAGCCAGAAGTGAATGGTTAATGATATCCCCCAAGGGCAAAGAGCAAGGCATCCATGCCAGCACACCAATACTATTTTGTTCACTACTCACTATTCCCTGCTTGAAGACAGGTGGCATTACCTTCTTTACAGTGAATCTCCTTGGGTGACAATCAAATGCTCAAGCTCTCCAGAGAAAAGTGGAGAGAATTTGAGAAATCTCACTTGTCCTGATGAGACAGCTTGGAACAAAAAAAATGTTCACGTTCACAACAAGAAACTAGAAAGGAGTGAATTCAACTCAAGCAGAGCAAAAAAAGGCATGTTCCCTGATCTGTATTCAGTCCAAGAATTAATGGCATGAATATGACCACTCTCCTTTAGATGGTTCAGGGGTCCTAGTACCACTTCACACACTGTTTCCAAGTAAATTACTCCTATTGATATAACAGAATAACCAGTCAAAAATAGTGACTTAAATGTGTGATCACATTTGTTTGTCTTGCATTGTAAAATCTGTCATTTCTTTTGCCTAACTGGTCAACTTAACCAATAAAGTTGTGTCAAAAACTCAAAATCAAAAAGTTCGGAAGCAATCTATGAGGATTCCATCCATCTTGCCCTTTTTTAAGTCTCCAATAAATGAAAAAAGATGCTTTTAAAAAGGTCTTCTGCAGAATGTAATTTATATTCTTGGCATTTCTGTTCTTGCACCATTCTTGCTGAACCTCTCAGCCCTTGATTCAAACTCAGTTACACTCATGTTCAACATCAGATCAAAATACAGCAAGCCTATTGTGAGTGAAATTTTTATGGACTCTGTTGACTTGGCAGTTCCTTGGCACAGCTTTACTGGACCTTCAGAGTTAATTTAGTGAATGAATAAGGCTTACATGCTTGGAGGGACTGGTTAGTAACTAAGGAAAAAATTAAGGAAAAAGCACTAACCCATCTGAACAACCTTTCTCCAATTCTGCTGATAAAAACAGGCTAAAGAAGGCTAAAGCCTCCTTAGACATGAATGCTTGCTGCCATGAAGCCACTTCATCTCAAGTCACTGCATCCTGAATTTGTGATCCAGAAGCCTAACACTATACCCGTGGAATACATAAGAGGCTGTTTGGTCCTGCCATGTACTCTCCATCACTGAAGTAAAAGCCACTCAGTCTGGATTCCACTAAAGTAATGATTATAAAGTCATGTCGGGTTACAGCATTTGTTGCAGTTAAAACTGGACTAGAAAGTCTTTGGATTTCTTCAGTTAAGCCTCTGACAAACAGTTCATAAGAGGTGTCCTCAGAAAGCAGGGACATTTTTATCAGTCAGGAGTGCCTCCTAAACAAACAGTCAAATTTATTCAGTGTCTGACACCTCCTTTCAGGAGTTTAATAGGGCAAGTGCATGTCGAAGCAGGAAGTTTTGTACATAAATGGGTTAAGAGGAAGGTGGAGAAGAGACATGCCCATGCTAAATACAAAACCACACATCACTAACCCAGCAGTAATAATTAGGCAAGGTCACCTACAGTACGCAACAGGTGAAGTGTACTGTAATAAATATTTCTCCAGTGCTTGGAACTGGACCAGGTCATTTACCTACTACATGCATCTGTTCCCTAGGCAGTAGACAGACTAAGAAAACTAGACAGATCACTGAAAAAGAAAAGACTCAGTAGCAAAGAAAAATGGTCACCAGGACTTCTGAAATCCAGGCAAATCCTGTCCTCACTGCACAAGCACTCCAGCATATAGCTGCAAAGATGAAACATAATCTAGCCCCTCTGAGTCTCTGTAAGCCTTTTGGGATGTATACTCTGGTGCCATTCATCCACTTTGAATTCTACTGCTGGCAAAAAAAGCCATCCCAACCAGCCCAGGGAGGATCACCCAGGGTGCAAGGAAATCCCTCAGTGTCACTGACTGGACAAAGAGGCTCCTGCTCATCCCATTCTGCCTGCCACAAGCCCAGCAGGGGAAAAGGGAACATAGCAAGAAGAAAATGGAGAAGGCAAAAATATCGCATGATGCCCCAAGCCAGGCATGACAAGCTCACCTGCACCCCTGGGCCTGGACTTCAGTGAGCCTCCCAGGACAGATCTGGATGCAGCAGCAGCAAGGTGAGTAGTAGCAGGGGGGTAGGGGGCCAGCAAGCAGCAGCAGCAGGGCGAGCAGTGGCGGTAGGTCAAGGGGTTGCAGCAGGAGTTAACACAGCCATAATCCATGCCCTGTCACTGACACACGTGCCCATCAGGGCTCCACTGCTGAGAATTTGACCCATCTTTGAACTTCTGGCCCCTGGAGGGGAGGGCCATTTGCTGGGTGAAATGGCCCTGGCCCACAGCCCATATCTGGCCCACAGCCCATATGTTTCATGCCTCTGCTCTAAGCTATGATGATCCTTCACTGTTTGGAACCATCTGCTGGTCCAAACAACTGACTGGATTTATATCTAGATCCCATTGCTACCACCACTTGTTTCACTGCTCCCCTCCTTCCCATAACTCAGCTTCCATTCTACAGGTGTTTGCCTATGCCAGGGACCCTATATTTGCTGGGAACCATCCACAGCTGGTTTCCACATCAGCTGTATGTGTCATTATTGATAAGCTCTAGTAAAAGAGGAACACAATTACTTAGCAAATCCCTTACCAACAGATTTCATTAGATCCATGACATGAGATTTTGTCAATGTTAACACAACTTGCTCATCAAGAATCAGAGAACCACAGAAAACTTGAAAGATACTGTCCTGATTCTCTACCCAAGGGTGTCAAATATCTGACCTGCAGGCAGGATCTAGATCATGGGGCTGTGTCATCCAGCTCATGGGAGTCTTGGAGGGGGCCAGGCATTTGTGGGTGGGGCAAGCAGGGGCAGGGCCCACTCCAAATTCCAGGGTATGCAACCTCACTGGGGACATATTTCAGTGGCACTGGGGTGAGCAATGGTGCATTTATCCTCATGGCTTCTTGACAGAGATCACCCCACCACTACTGTCACCAAAGGTAGGTCTAGGTTTGGCCTGTGAAGAACCCCACAGTCTACCTCCAGGTTGTGGGGGTGGGGAAATGAGTTTGACACCCTTGCTCTACCACATTTTAGCTTACAGTCACGTGGCAACAGCAAGTTAGACTGCTAAAAAAAAAGTGCAGTAGAACAGATCCTCAGCTGGTGTGAATCAGTGTAGTTCTGCTGATGTCAATGATGCCACCGAAGTCAAAGGAACCACAATCATTTACATGGGCTGAGTGCCTGACAGTTTTTTTATTTGACATGGGAATAAAAGTTGGAAGACTGTCAGAGAATAGTGTAAAAGCCTAGCCAGCAAAAGATTTAACTGAAGCCAAAGGTATGGGACGATGGGAAAGAGGAGTACAACAGAAGTAGTGATGACCACAGGTCTGATGAGTGCCAGGGACGGGGGAACACAGAATTCCTCCAAGCATGGTGATGGCCACATGACTACTGGTTGCACTTCCTACAGGTTTTGAAAAGATACTGTACATTTTCTCCCAGTCATGGCATT
Source organism: Crocodylus siamensis (assembly GCF_052110815.1). NCBI lineage: Eukaryota > Metazoa > Chordata > Crocodylia > Crocodylidae > Crocodylus > Crocodylus siamensis. The sequence goes on from NC_143395.1 coordinate 255,863,936, forward strand.
TTCCCCACACATGCCTGAAAAGTACAAACAGAACCACAACAATACCACTGACACACCCAATCAGGTGTGCTAGACACTTTCAGCATTTCAGGCCACTTGGGAACATTGGTAGACAAATGCTAAGTGAACAGCTACAGCCTTTTAGAAGCCCCTCTCTCCTCCAAGACCTTAAAGGTAAGGTTGACCCCATGGTTAATTAGACTGTTGTCTAAACTAGGTATCACTTGCAACTAAATAGCACATGAGTTTAGAAGGGTCCTCAACAGGTGCTAAGCTTCTTGATATTTCATTTTGTGGCTTACCACCTTTTTAGTGCCCCTGTTTTCATGAGTTCTCACTTCGTCACCTGGAAGGATGAAATCATAGAGAAGTAAGCTGGAATGGAGCTCCATAAGTCATCTAGTCCAAATGAACTTGCAGCCTCAATCCTCTTAACCATCACATGTCCTAGGTATCTTCAGAACCAAAATTGAGGAGTGTTGGGCTGAGCTACAACTATAAATCTGTTAGAAAGCACTAAGGAGTTTTCAACAGTTGCTGTACAATATGGTTAGCTTGCCAAAGCCTACAGTCTAGCTTCCCAACAGCAGCATTCAAGGGAAAGAGGCACTTTAAATTTCTCCCTGTCTAGCACAGGGAGCAGTTCCGCTCCGAGTGCCCCCCGATCCTGGGGGAGAGTGAGAACAAGCACATGTGGACATTCAGGAAGAAGACTTCTTTTTCTTTCAGCTCAATATTGACATTCAAGTACATCAGCATCGTCATCTTACATGTCATAATGGCCATTTTCTACAGCTGGTTTGTTTCCAGATGCCTTTTCCCTTTGTTTATTTATTTATTTTCCATTTTAACTGCTTTGGTTTTCCCCATAGCCAGCTATTAGTATGGGATAATTGCATTTTTCAGCTGGTGTTCACTTGCCAGCTAATGAGCAGAACCTGCTGGCCTCCTACAATCCATGCATAGAGGATTCTTGTGAGAGAAAACACAGTTCTTCAGAAGTAAGAAGTGCAGCTTTTATTTTCCTGCACTGTGTGGGTCAGCTATAAACGTCCATGGAAGAAGAGTTTGGTTTTATAAAAATTGCTCAGTACCTTCCTTCTTGTATCTATTTCAGGCATAACTAATTACTGAAGGCAAATCACGGCTTTGTGTAGGTGTGTCAGGAATGATTCAGCAGAGAAACATCCATGGCTAAAGACACGGCATCCCTACAGAAACAGAACAAATGTTATACTCTTCTGTCTATCCACATTATAAGGCTCTCCTTTGCTGTTTATAGGAGCACATAATACAGTCCATCTAGTTGCTATAACCAGTTATCTCAGTGGCTTGCCTAAGGTCACACATGCACACAGAGATAATATCAGCGGGTGTACAGTGACATAGCGCTAAGCAAATGAAGCTACAATTTATACCAGCTGAGGACCCACCCCACTGTATATGAGTACACATAAACACACACAATTTGGGGACTGGATATAGATGCTTTGGCTCCTCGCAAATATTAGTACTTGAATGTGATCAATCATTAACAAGAGAAGATCTTAGACTTGAACTATGTCCATGACACTGCAAAAATACAAATCCCTTTCACATGCATGTTACATTAGTAAACTAACAGATGATTTTAGGTAGATTTCCTAGAAATGTATATATATGTAAGTTAACTCAGTAAATAGAACATGCTTAGGTTTCTATATCCATCTGGCTGCCCAAAAAAACTCCACTTGCAGATGTTAAAATAAATCAATAATTCTAGGCCTGCACACAAGATATTTTTGAAAATTACAAAGAAAAAACCCTGTTTCAGTAGACTCTCGTATAAACATTTCCCCTGATTTCTGCTCCCCCAAAATCAAATTATTCAAAACTCAGTTATACCTCCCCTCCCCGAAATGGCATCACTACTATTTTAAAGTATCCTGTTTATCTAAAACTCCATTTCTACAAATAAACCCCATATTTCCCATTCTAAATGTGGCTTTAGTCGATTGCTCAACATGTTTATGGCATTTAATGGAAGCTGGCATTTATTTATATAATAATATTGCATGCTGTAATGACATCCAAAGATTTAATAGCCATTTTAACTGTTGATGTTGACCTCATAAGAAATGACCTAGGAGAAATGCTGGCTTTTAAACAGGCCAGTGACCTAATACGCTCAGTTTTCTCCAAAATATCCCTAATGCTTATTTCTCTATTTTTGGTTCCTTCTACTCTTGCTTATGCAAAGTCTCCAGGGAGGGATATTCCTAAATTATTCTGGACTGAACAAAGATTTGTTAAAACAGTATTTTTCAAACGGAGTCCCGTGGAATCCTTGGGTTCTGCAATAGTTCATCAGGTATACCACAAAGAGATGGAGATAATGGCAGAGTGGCCTCGGAGGCAGCGTGCTGCCATTGCCAAGCCAGGTTTCCTGGCTCTCTGTCAGCTTACATGACCCACGGAGGGGCCAGGGGTCCATTACAAAAGAAGTGATATGAAAGGGTTCTGCACCTGTAGGAAGTTTGAAAACCACTGTAAGAGAAATATAGCCTTTCAGTTCAAACCTCATTAAGAAATATACAGTAGGCTTGTGTGTAGCTTCAGGTGCTGATTCGATTTGGAGGAGATTCGGCCCAATTTGGTGACCAATAAAAAGGTCTGAATTGATTCAAAGCTTTCCAAATCTATCTGGAAAAGATTCAGAGAGCTTCGACGATTCGGGCAGTCCCCACCTGCTGCAGCAGGGAGCTGGAGCTGGATTTGAAGTTGATAAGTAGGGGGTGGGGAAAGGGGGGCTGGAGAAGAGAGGAGGGGACCATGGGGGGACCTGCCAGGCCCCATCCCCTGCCTGGTCCCCCAGACCTCTGAACCCCGCCTGCTCTCCCAGCCTCCCCTCCCATGGCTGCCCTGCCCGCCCCAGGAATATCCCTCCCTGGAGACTGCTGGTGCTTTAAACAAAAGACCCCACTCACCAGGTGCTGCGGGGCAGGGGGTGATACCCACTGCCCCCACTGCCCCATGCTGCATGCGGGTTTCTGCCATGAGCCCCCCGGCCCCCCCTCCTGACCCCCTATGGCTGCCCCGCCCACCCCAGCTCTGGCCCTTTAAGAACCCCCCACCTCCCCCGGACAAACCGTCTCCTGCAGTGGCCTTGGGGCTTGGGGGGGGCTCGTTCAGAGCCCCCCATATGGCACAGGGAAGTGTGGGGCAGCAAAGAATGTTCCCCACTGGGCAGGAACCAGTGAGTCCAGGTTTTTTTTTTTTTCTTAAACAGCCAGAGCTGGGATGAGTGGGGCGGCATGGGGGGAGGGGCTGGAACAGCTGGGCAGAGGCTGGGGGACTTATGCAGAGCTCCCCATGCAACATTGGGCAGTGGGGGGGCAGCAGGGATCACCCCCCCACACCCAGCAGCAGCTGCTGAATTGGGGCTTTTTGTTTTTCCAAGTGATGGAAGCTGGGGCAGCCATTGCTGGGGCTGGGAGAGCAGGCGAGGGATGGGCCTGGGTGAGATAGGGATTTGGCAGCAGCTGAATCTCCAAATCAGATTCGGCCAAATCAATTCAGGACAATGATTTGAATCACCGAATCCAAATGACTGTCCTCTGAATCGGCCAAATCCAAATCCGAAGTGGATACTAGCTGCTTTGCACAGGCCTAACATACAGCAGAGACACACTCAATATTTGGATGGGGAGTCAAAAACATTTCGCTTTTCCCATTACAAAAATTAATCAGTTCCAGATATGAAAAGATGGGAAGCAGTCATTTCTTCATAGTAGAGATTTGACAGAAGCTTTTAGTCTGACACTATCTCAGAGACAAAAAATATGGTTTCCAGCATTTCTGACTTATCATGGAAGCAGTTCAATAATGATGCTTCACAAGTGTCTTGTCAGTATAATGGGGAAATTATTTACAGTTTTAATGGAGAAAATGTATGTGGCAGATATTGTGATGCCTCTTACATGGACTAAAACGTCCATTACATATCTGTCCATAGGCACTGACTCCATGTGTGCTCTGAAGCTCAAGAAACCACTGAAAAAAAAATAGTGGGTGCTCAGCACCCATGGAGCCACTTGCAAATGTTAATAAAAAAATGTGCTTTACCAGCAGAACCAGCACATTACTTCACACCAGCTCTTCAGCAGCCATAAAGATCAGGTGCTTCAGCAGGGCTTTTTGGTGCTTTTAGCTAAAGCTGATTTAATCAGCTATTAAAGTGCCCAAAAAGCACTACTAAAGCACCCGATCTTTACAGACATTTCAGAGCCAGGCAGAAGTAACATGCTACCTCTTCTGGGCATGTGTGGGGCTCGGCACAGGAACATGGTAAGTTAAAAGTAAAGTGTCATTTTTTGAGGGGTGGGGTTATGGCTGCAAGCACCCACCAGCAAAAAAGAAAGTTGGTACCTATGTATCTGTCTATACATATTAATTTCTCCTTATGAAGGAGAGAATAAATCTTCTTAGACACTTAATATGGGTAAAGAGAGCTGTAAAGATCAAAGTTGTCTCTGATCACTGCCAGTTGAAGTGTCCAGCTCTAAGATTTGGGTAAAGAGTTGTATTTCCCCAGCTTTTAAGGGACATATGAATTTGGGGATTTGATATGAGCCCATGTCTATTTACATCTTTTGGTAAAGGTGTCTAGCACAAAAGACAATTGTGATATTTTCTGCAGAAAGTCAGTTCAAAACCAAAATGAAAAATATTTTAAAGGAATTAAAAAATAAGTAAATTAAATGGGAGAGAAGCACTGTCACGTTTTAAAAAAACTATTGAAGAGGCAACCTCAGTGGCAGTCCCAGGACAGAGGCTAAATACAGAATGGACTATACAAACTGCAGTTGCTACCAATTGTTATCACAGGCGAAGACTGAGGGAATATGATGTTAAAGGATAGGGAATCTATACTATATTGTGCATTGTGTATATATGTGCACAGATTTCAACTTGTGATGGGTCCACCAAAGTGTAAAATTTCTAACTTCTGTAAGATTCAGCAAGTATAAACCTTTAAGAGACAACCCTTCCTTCTGTTTAAAATTCCAGATGAATAAGCACTTCCATAGAGAGAGGAAATTTTTACTGTGACTCACACAATCATTTTTGTTTATAGGACACACCTACTAATTTTATATGGAATACATCCACACATTGTGAACCACAGACATGTGACAAAAATGGAAGCAATGAATATAACACTTAGTGAATCTTGATTAATTAATAATGGACACATCTACAAGACGCTACATTGCTGTAGTGACATACAGCACAAATTCTGACACATGGTACTGTGCAAATAACGATGAGCGGGGATCCTGGTTTTCTCTGATAAAAAAATCCCCAGTTTTTAGTTTTAAAAAAGTAACCTAAATTCCACATGTTTCCATGATTAAAATGAAACACCAGTATATATAGAGATCCATATATAGTGGAACACTACTATATATACTGGTGTTTCATTTTAATCATGAAAAAAATGTGGATTTTAGGTTTCTGTTTTTAAACTGAAAATTGGGGATTATTTTTATCAGAGGAAACCAAGGTCCCTGGTGACGTGCTATGTAGCCGTAGCTCATGACTATGCCAACATAGTGTCTAAAAATAACCATGAACCACCAGGACTGCACAGTAGCTGGTGGGTACTGCATAATCATTTAGTACTTGCTTTAGCAAATGAATGTGTAGTACCAAATACACAGTCAGGGCCCAATGTATGGTATTTTTAATTCCAGCTCTAGGTGCAGTATTAAATTGTTATTCAAAACCAAAGGAGAACGCTGGAGAGGTTTTGAATAGTTCCCCTGGTTGAATAAGCTATAAAGAAGTAGAATTTTTTAAAGCCATCAAAAGCTTAGAACCAGAAACTGCCCTCAGTCAAGATGTATGAAGACTTTCAGGCTTGGTAGAGATATTAAAGAAGCCCAAAGTGGAATTGATCTAAGTTATGTGGTTTTCTGTAAGTGGAGTAGTTTAGATGGGTAGCAAACAAAACACGATTGCCCTTTGGTGGAAGGGGAAGAACAAATGTTAAACCGGGTTCCACTATTTTTAAACCAGGCAATGTGTACCAAACTTTTGTTCTATTACAGCTATAGATTGGTTTTGAGTGCTGTTATGGGTATAGACCATCACTGATACCCATAGGTGACACACAGGGAGGGCACGGGGGACATGTGCCCCCCTGAGATTTGCCACCGGCTTCTGCAGGTGGTCCGCACCCCCGACAGCGTAGTTCCTGCTAGCCACCACCAACAGCACAGATGGCAGCTATGGGTGGTCTATACTCACCACCCACTGCTTGCCAACCCCTCCCCCCACCACCAAGACCGCCACGGCCACCTGCGGGCAATCTCCACTTGGCCCGCCCTCACCACTGATGTTATTGTGGCTGCCTGCGAGCCACCACACCCCTGCTGCTTACACTGCCACTGCTGCCTGGAGGCAATCGCCATGCCCCACCCCCGGCTTCCAGGGGCATGCGTCATTCATGCTTATACCAGTAAAAATGTAATGTCTATACATGACCTCAATATCAGTGGGAACTCCAAAGCAGATGGAAGTACCCTCTTGGCCTCAGGCTGTAAGAACAACTGTACAAATAAACTACAGCTGACATTTTGCACCAAGCTTTTAAACAATCCAGATCTAAAAACAACTTACAACCCAATTCAAAAGACACAGACAGGAATCACTGAAAATGCAGCCCCCTGTGATATTAGACACAGTGGGCCTGACTTATTTCATATATTTTCCCCTGCACTCTTGCATAATACAGAAGTCTTAAAGTGAGCCTGAAAGTTTACAGTGCCCAACAAATGGAGCAAGCCCTTAATGTAAACTTGAGTTAAGCCTAACAGTCTTTAAATAGTACATAGCAACCCTGTGTAACAATTCAGGACCCAACACGAAGAAAGTTATATCTAACTGAAAAAACAGGTAGCTAGAAAGCAGAAATCAGAAAGGCAGCCAGCTGGAATAGGCCTAGACCCTAGTACTATAAGCAGTATTGCCTGTTCCACACACCAACAAATATGAGAGCCACAGCTCAAAAAATCATCAAGGTTTTTAGGAATTCTTTTATGTAATTTTTTTTTTCAATACTACTGGTTTCTCAGCCATATAACACGTTCTAGTCAAAATTTCAAACTTTCTTCCACAGGTATAAGGGCTAGAACTTTAGTGATTTTTTTGCCCCTTTTTTAGAATGAAAGCTTAGTCTCTTGGGTAATTAGCTGACTCTAGAGCCTAGGGCTTTCAGAAAACCACCAAATATTGCAAGAGTTGGCAACATCCCATTGGTACCCTTTCAAAACCAGTGTAATAATGTGAACGGCCTGTTTTCTCTCACACATGGATATTTCCAACACCAGCCCCTTCTTTCCTTGGCTGCTGGCTCATCACTGACTCTGAGAGAAATGTGCCACCTCCTAACTCACCTCCCAGGAGTTTTTCCAGCATCCTGAATTTGCCTTGCAAAGTGTTTCTTCAGAGTACTCTCTAAGACATTCTCTGCTTAGTCTATGAATGCAGATAAGATCACAACCTATGGGCCACTGAAGAGAAAGAGTGAAGAAAGGACAGGGCTGCAGACAAAAGGGAAGGAAGGGAGCAGGGAGGGCAGGCAAATGAAACTAAGGCCCCCTCTGCACATGCAGGTAAAGGCACAATGGAATCTAATACGCAATTCACACAATCATGCATTACATCCCACTTTACCTTATTGCTGGTACAGGGGAAATCTGATCCCAGGCTAGGAGATCACCACTGTACCCCCTGTGACTGGGAGATGACCACTATAATTTCCTCCACCCCAGGGTGTTTGACACCCCCAGGGTGGGAGGATCACCGCTGGTCCTCCCCATCCCAGGGGTTTCACGCATCCCTGGGATGGGGGATTGCTGGGAGGCATGTTGCCAGGCAAGCAGAATCAAAATTTTCAACTCACAGCCCCGGCTGGCCAAGGTGCACCCCTTCGGCTAGAAGCCCTGTCAGCCAACGGGGCTCCCAGCAGCAGGGAGGACCCTGCTATACATGCAAATAAAAGCAGCAAGCAGCTCTAAAGCTAGTACACATTTTCAAGGTCTGCTTTTACAAAGCTGGTTGGAGATTTTTTATCATGTGAGAGTAATTTTGAACTTGTAGCTGGTGTCCAGGTAATTGCACAATTAACCAGTCAATTGCACACTGCCTGTAGCATGTTGAGGGGGCCAAAGGCACAGAGGCTGAGTGAGAGGATTTAAGCAAAGCGCCAGGGGAGAGATTCTCTAGAGTCAAAGCTTTGAACCATCAGCGTCTAAGGGGCCCTACTGAGACTGCTTCCAAGCCTGCTCTTTGCATCTCCAGTGCCCTGTGCGTAGGCTCCTCCTTGGAATTTCTTTCCTCTTCAAGCTGTCACGTGGAGGGGACGGGGGCAGGGGGGCATGTTGGTTTATTGCCCCGTGACAGGAAAAATGGTTACCCCCCTGCAGGTGTAGGTGCACAGGACAAGAGATAGGGTGGCAGTGGCTGGGCCCCACTTTGCACCTTCAATATTGTAATATAATGAAGGGCTTCGTCTGTCTGTCTGTGTGTCTGTCTGTCCATAACACTTTTGGGCAACTGCTCATGTGCTGCCAAGACGGCCAGCAGGGATTGGTTGTGTGGGCTCTGCCTCCTCAGGCAGGGAGGGAGCTGCCGCCACATTATCCAGGGAGGCGGGAGCCCCGCTACTCCAGGGGAAGAGATGGCAGTGGAGGCAGGCAGGGGGAAGGGAGCCACTGTGGCCTTCTCAGGCAGGGGGAAGCCGTGTGCTCTGCAGGAAGAGGTGGAGGCAGACGACGGGATGGGAGCCACTGCACTGTAAGCTGGAGAAGGAGGCAGCTGCGGCAGAAGGACTGTTTCCGTGGCTGGCCCCGAAGGGTGAGGTGACGGGGGGCATGTAAACACTCCATCATTCACGAGGGGCAGTTAGCTAGTACCTTATCAGATACAAACCTAATATTTAAAAGGGAAACAAATGGTGAGGGGAGAGATGTAATGAGTCACAATGAAACTTGAAAGCTCACCTCATGAAACCAATGTAAATGATTCCTCAGAGTATTACATGTCATTTTACCTCCATTAAGCATCTCCCACTTGGCCAGTGAGTCACCTGAGGGAGGGTCAGTGCATCTGATGCAGATTCTCCCCCCATTAAACATGGACCGCAGCAATGTGGGAGTACAAGAGAAGCACATGTTGTCTCTAGTAGAGATGACCAACACTTTTTCAGCTGAAAAGGTTCCCCTGCTCGCCATGAAAGGAGGCATCCTTTTTTTCAAAAGCATGTTTTTAATGAAAAGTTATCCCTGTGGGAGGGAAGGGCAGGGAAAGAATCTATCAGCACTTGACCTCCTTCCTCTACTGTATTTTATTACTGGCATTTGAAGAGAAAGCTTTCACTTTGGCTTTTCTTTTTCGTTTTGGTTAGTGATTGGGGGGTTGGAAAAAAAAAGTTCAGTTGGAACTTGGATTATTCCTGCAGGATGGAATAGTATTGCTGCCAAAAACATCTAATTTAACACACTTGAAAACAAAACACATCCTACCACCAGTCATTCAACCCTGCCCATTCTCTAGCACTGGAATAGGAGCAGAAGACAAATGCGCGTGTAACAAAATTAAGGTGGCTTCAGAACTACATGTAATCCAGATGGGATGGTGTGATTTTTTTTTCATTTTGTCACACCAACTAGCTCAGAGGAAGAATTTAATTGATCATAATGTTTTGGAGTTATGAGGTCAGCCAAAATAACAGGTTTGGGCTCAGCTAGCCACACTCCTATTGCTATAGAAAAACAGACACACATTACACCCTACTTAGGTAATTACAGGCGGTTGACCTTCAGCTTCATGCCACACAAGGTGTCCAAAGCATACACATAACTACCCACTCCTCTGGTGCTGTTAACTCTGATTAAACTCACACCAGTTGAGTCTTCAGCCCCCACTTTAAAACATAAAATCAAGAGGAACTAAATACCAGACTGTTTTCTGATCGCTATGGACATGTCTATGCAGCACAGTGTAGTGCCATGCACAGACATCTGAAATAGCACTGAATAAGCCAGCTCATGTATCTAAAGAAGTATAGCCACAAATTGCACGGTGCTCTGCCCAGGGTAAAATCAGTCTTCCTTGTGCTCTGAGACCCTTCTCAACAGGTTATATTAGCATAGTTATCTCTGCTGATACTATCTTGTGCTGTCTGGACAGGAGTGACTGAAACCCATGCCCCTGCATATGTTCAGTGTGACAAAGAGAGGACAGCAGGAAGGAAACGATGTCCTAAAAATATCTGAAGGATGTAAACACAAAAAACAGATAGGTATTACTTAAGGGTAACCAGAAGGGTAAAATTAAGAACAACAGCATAGAATTAAGATAAGGGAAGTTTAGGGTGACTATCAGGAAATCTTCCTGAAAGGGAACCTAGAAAGCAATAGTCTGCTAAGGGAAACAGGAGAGTCCACAGTGCTTGGGGTGTTTAGCACTAGACTAGGTAAATATGGCAGGAATATAGGTTGGATGAAGCTGTGGGTTTCTTCTGTCTCTATGTTCTTAGGGGCCTGAGCCTCAGATGATGCAAAACAGTATAAGGCCACCTGAAATCAAGGGAGTTGTGTTGATTTGGATCACCTGAAAACCTAGCCCTATGAATCACTATGGTGTTGTTGCTGGAAATGCTACCTCAGACAGAAACTCCCCCTTTTGGGGATGACAAATCCAAATGGAAGTGGACCAGTTTCCTAATTGCTTGGCTGGCTGATTAGCTTAAGTTAATTTGGATGACACCTTTCCAGTAAAAGGGACACAACTACACATCTATTCCTCAGTAGCCATTAAGCTCTTCAAGACAGATCCTCATTGTTAAAACATTTCTTCTAAGATATTTCCTACTTGTATTTCTTTAATATTGAGGTTCCCTGTGCCTCTAATTCCACCCAGTGCTTATCTCCTCACACATGTTCTGCCTCACAAGAAAATAACCATAACAAGCCATGATTTATAGCCAACTCGGAAAAAGTGATGACGTCCAGGGTTCCATCTGAATGCCTTTATGTTTGCAAAGTTTAGACACTGACCTAGAAGCTGCCAAAGCATTCATAGCAGGAAGTCAGCAGAAAAGGGAAGATAAGGGCAAACGGCTGGGCCTGAGACAAATTCCCTGCCTTGTGTTTTGTTTTCTTCCTTTTCAAGCTTTAAAATTGATCTAGAAAAGAGTCTTCCCCAACTGCAACCTTCCAAATCCCACCCCACAACAAATACACCCCAAGCAGAATCAAATATATTATCTTAACCAAAGTTAGGCCTAGAGTAGGGAGACACTCAGAAAGCATAAATAGTCATTGGGTGATACAACCTTTTTTAAATGGTCATTCAGGGAAATTGGTAAATAATTTGAAACTAGGTCTCTCCCTCCCAACACACACACACAGTTTGCTTATGCAAAGTTTGCTTATACTATCATAAGATATTGCTACTGCTCCATTCCCAGCTGGCGGGGGACAGGGGGGCAGGAGGATCCCCTTTCTGTTCCCATTTCCCTTCTCTTTTCTGTTCTGCTTTTTTGATTCATCACATTTGTAATTAGATTGTCTGTTGCTTTGGGATACTCATGTGCTTGCCCTGTGCAACAGGGTGCCAATCCCATTTCTCTGCTCATTGTCCAAGGGTTACATTTGGCTGGACTGCCCAGGCTCTCACACTTTACCCCCAAATCTTCTACCATACTACCAACTTAACAGGGAGAAGGGGCACAGTTAACAAACAGTGGCCAGGAAGCCCCTCTGCATAGCTGAACCTCAGCTGCATTTCCAGCTCCAGAGACCTTCCTCAGTCAAAGCACATGAGAGCAGCTGTGCATCTATTCTCATCTCACACAGTCCTTCACAGAGGCTGCAGAAGGGCCCAGAATATGCAAAGGAGAATTTTGAGCAAGGAAAACAATGGTATACTGGGGGACAACTCATCCTTTCTCAGTAGCCTTACAGGAAGAAGTCACTGCAGCTTGCCAGGACATGGAGCTTTAAAGAGTTGATGTAGCATGCGGATGTGCTAGCCCAGCATGCTGCTAAGCATAATCATATTGGTATGAAGCAGCAATGGATCTAGGAGGTAAAGACTAGGCCTGTGTGAAGTGGCTAGTATTCACTACAGATTCGGCCGATTCAGGAGACAGTGATTCAATTCAGTGATTCAAATCATTGTCCCAAATTGATTCAACCAAATCTGATTCAGAAATTTGGCTGCAGCTGAATTGGCCCCAACCTCTGCCCACTCTCAATGACTGCCCTGTCCACTATCCTAGCTCCTGGCTCTTTAAAAACAAGCCTGCACTCACCGACTGCTACTGGGCAGCGGGGGGCAATCCCCACTGCCCCCTGCTGGGGCTCTGCCACGAGCACCCCAACCCCTGTCCGCTCACCCAGCCCCACCCCCCATGGTTGCCCTGCCCACCCCACCTCCCGGCCCTTTAAAAAAAATCAGCCCCTGACTCTCTGGCTCCTACCAGGTGGGGGGTGATCCCTGCTGCCCCCCACTGCCCTGCACTGCATGGGGGGTGTTGCCATGAGCCCTCAGAAGCCCTGAGGTTGCTGCAGCAGCCAGTATGTGGGGGCTTTTTTTTAAAGGGCCAGGAGCTGGGGCTGGGCGGGGCAGCCATGGGAGGGGGAGGGCTGGGAAAGCAGGCAGGGTTTGGGGGTGTTCCGGGGGACTGGTGGAGCAGGCAGGGGATGGGGCCTGGCAGGGGTCCCTCCATGGTCCTCTCTCCCCTCCTCCACCCTCCCCTCCCCCACCCCCTACATGGAGTCTGGGTCCAGCTCCCGGTTGCAGTGAGTCAGGATTGCCCAAATCACCAAAGCTCTCTGAATCTTTTCCTAATCGATTCAGAGAGCTTCAAATCGATTTGGACCTTTTAATTGGTCTCCGGATTCAATTTGGTTTTGGAGATTAGGCCACTGAATCGGGCCGAATCTCCTCCAAATTGAATCAGCACCCAAAGATTCACACAGACCTAGTAAGGACCTCATGATTTTAATCAAAGGGCCTACATGACAGAGCAAGTGTAAAGTACATGCAAAATATCTTGGTATGCTCCTCATTCTGACAGAGTACAGTTTTGGCCCCCACAAAGCAATCAAGTACAGAGCTCACCTGTTGAGCTCACATCTGATGAATTGAACTTCAGTTCATGAAAGCTTGTGATAGGTAGACAGATATCTCATACGCACATGTGCACACACACACACATGCACTTTGGTTGGTCTATAAAGTGAAAATCTACCCTACCTTCTAATGTGGCTTCAGACTAACATGGCTAACTACATCTCTCTCAATGGATACTGCCAAGGACATAGTAAGCATTCATTCAAGTAGTTCTAATTTGATTCAGTAAGTCTTCTGAATCAAAGAATTTTATTCACACACTATTCATGACAATTAACTGTTGTGAAAGGAAATTTTCTTCATAAAATTGTTTGCAGAATGATGCTCAACAAATGCTCAGCCACACAAATAGTACTGGAAATGTTCACACAGCCATTCTTAGAGTTCCTGACAGGTCTGATGAATCACACCTTGCAAGCAATGAATACTCAGGCGATGAATAATGTGTGAGCAACCCATAAGCAGAAATGTAGTCACAAGTATATGCAAACAAACAAAGCTGTAACAATCAAAGTCTACTCCAGGATAATTTGTGAACAACAAAAGGGTTAGATCTGTCATATTAATTGCTTACTGAATACAGACTACCCAGTTCTACTCCTTGGCACTTCTCTAAGTTGCTAGCATAAAAGATAAGCGCTTTTATTTTTTCTGCTTCAAGTCTTCCAAATGGTCATGTCAGACTCATTTTCTACATGGTTTTATTTATAGTTTGATGAAATCTCAGCAGAATATTAAAACAGACCTAGAATTACTATCATACAGTAAAGATGACCATCTAGATTCTGAGAATTCTAAATATACTCAACATTTCTTTCCTGCCAGTGAGTATATAAATAATTGACTCTATTCAGTGACATTGTGCTAAATTAGAGAATTCCACAGAAATGTTTCCACTGAGCCAATGACACTATTTGCAGAATAAGACTGGGGCACAAAGGAATTGGTTTTCCCATTGGGACAGAACCAGAGAGGAAGGCAGCACCACTTGGTAAGCAAGTGAACTTACTAGAAATACTTGTAGTTGTTTAATGGCTAAAAAAAGAAAAAAAAAAGAAGAAGAAAAAAAAAGAAAAAGTAGTGTGCATGGTTCATGTGCAACTTGAAAGGGGACTGGGGGTAGTGCAGTTATATCCTCCTGAATGAATTTCTGGTGTACTCTGGTCCATTCCACAGATGAAAATGTGGTCACTCCACAACAGTAATTTTAGAGCTCTAGGGATAAGGCACCCCTGGAGCCCCAAAAGAGGGTGTGAAAGCAGAGATTTCACCACAGCAATCCTTTAGGCTTGTGGTCTAATGGGAGCTCACCTGAAGCAGTCCTATGCCATTATTGAGATTCTGGCAAATAACTAGAAACTGCATTGGGTCACTGACTTTTTCCCCAAATGGTGCATGCTGGAGCTTGTAGTAAGATACGCTATGCTACAGCCATTGGCTGATACAAATATTCTAGTGTTATTTGTTTTGGATGCACATGGATTTGGAGCCATTTCCAAAGGGGAACATTTCAAAATGTCAGAAGCTGTTCTGTTCTACTTGTTACACGTGGACAAGCCATGAATGGGACAAATATAGCAAAACTGCTCTAACTTTAACACTACCTCATCCAAGGTTAAAGCTGAAGCAGTTTTGCTATATGTGTGGGGAGTGTAGGTGGACTAGGAATGGTCTCCTTAGTCAAGCGTTATGAAATCAGAACTTCAGCTCTCTCGTGCCTTGCTGGGATGAATTTGCTTGTACTAGACTTGTTCCATCCACTTTAGTTTTGTCCTGTTACTCAGGAGCACCACTGAGTACAGTGCAGGAGACTATACTAAGTGTAATGGACCGATAAAGTTACACCCTTCCATTATTTGAACACACGTGTCTAATATTCCTTCTGAAACATCCTGTGCAGTGCCCTAGGGCCATGATTCAACACCAATTGAAATCACCTAGATCAGGTACTAGTAGAATGACTGTCTTTCCATTAACTCACTCACACATCCCAGCTTTCATGTGCACTTAAAATGCAGTCTAAAGCATACTTAAAATGAAACCCTCAGGGTTAACAAGAACTGGATCTCATTGAACCTTTCATAACACTGCTTCTAAAAATAAAGAACCGTCTTTGAGAGAAACCTCTTTCTTCTAAAAGAAAAAACGAATGAAATAAGTCCCACTCAATTACCAACTGGTTATTAAAGTAATTCTCACTCCTTAAAAATGCCAGAACACAAGTCTAACTTGATAATAAACCACACATTCATAATTAGCTCAGGTAACAAGCCAGAAGAAAGGAAAAAAGAGAATTCCATAAACAGACTAGGATTTATTTCTCTGGAAAGGCTAGTGCATTCTGACACTTACGTCATCTGCAAAGGAATTGTTACTATATATGTAGCCCCAAAGAAATACTAAAAGAGACTCAATTTTTTTAATACACTTCTAGTTAATACTGTACCAGAAAGCATGGCCAGTAAAGTGCTTTGAACTTTTTACTCGTGATTTGTCCGTAAAGCAACAAGTTGAAAAAAAGGAAAAATATGATGTTTACTTTCTGTTTCCTCCAAAAAAATTCCTAGTGATAACCACATTTCAGTTACAGAAGCAACTTTTCCTGCCTCTTCTCAACTAATTTCCTGAGTGCTTTGAGGCATTTGAAAATATGTTTGACATATTTTGTAGAAGGTCAGGTAGATATGCACCTTTAGAGGCTAACTAAATTTATATTTTGTAAACATGACTAAACCCTGTAGTCTTCTCTTGTGCGATACTTTTGCTTTTTAATTTTTTTTACCCTTATGTCACAAGCACACATGAGGTGTGTGTCACCCTCATGTAGGTATCTTAAGCTCCTCTGAACCCCATTTTGAGGATTAGAAGAACTTTTTTAGTTTTCTGCACAGTACTGAATTTCACTCTGTCATCAATGCAAAAAAAGCATCCTAAGCTCTTGTGTGCACTAGTACAGGGATGGCCAAACTGTGGCATATATGCCACAAATGACATGTGCACCTTGTATGTAGCCCACAGCAGACCAGGGTGGGAGTGGGTAGCACAACGGAAATATCTAGCAAATTTTTAGTATTAGGAAATTATTTAGAAAAGGAGGCATACAGGCAATTTAGCCCCCTTCCTGGAGAGCTGCATAGACATGTCAGAGAGAAGTAGTTAGCTGTGTTAGTCTGAAGTCAGGCAGAAGGTAGGGTAGAAGGACACTTCATATGTCTAACTGTTGTATTAGTGATGCATAAGCTTTTGGGAGCAACAGCTTACTTTGTCAGATGTTATGAAAGGGCATGCAGACAGCAGGTTATCAAATCGAAGAAGTGATATAAATTCAAAAGTTATATCAATAGAAAAAAACAAGGAGGGGCGGGGGTGAAAGGAAACAGGGGCAGGAGAGAGAGAGGTCAGTGCTGAGAGAGGCAGAGGGGGTTGGAGAGACCCATGATATCTAATGACAACAAATTGGTGCATGTTGTGATAAAAGATAGCACAATGTACATCTGCTTATTTCCAAGATGACAAAGTTTTTGTCCCTCATGCTGTAGCCATTTTCTTTAACTATTGTACTTCTTAAAGGTAAATCTGCTGAGACCCATCAGTTGATGTATGTATGCAATAAAAAACATATACAGAAATCAGTCACTACTCAGGATGCCACTTACTGTATTAGGGGAAACAGAGAATCCTGTAGTCTGGGTTATGCAAATAGCAAAGCATTTCAACTACTTTGTTTTAAACATATTAAAATTTAGAGATTACAAGGACAGAAATCTCTTGTAAAATTATCTGTAGTATTTTACCCTGTTTTCTGAAAGCTTTTTCTTATTCTGTTTTAATGTCAGGTGAATCAAGTAGGGCCACATTCTTGCAAAAAATAAACTAGCCTTCCCATGTCATGCAGGATGTTGCATTTGCACTATCCTACTCTGCACAGTTTGTAGGTACTCTTATTTATGCAGACAACAGCTACCCTCCACACACACAAATCTATTTCTCTGAATTTTGCAAGTGGGTTTGCAAATGCTATTAATTCAATGCATTATCTCATAGAAGCAAAGGCGGGGGGTAGAATCTATACAATGATTTTTAGTACAGAGCCCCGCTCACATGCACATGGAGTGTACATTTTTAAATCTGACTAAATAAGCAGGCAGTTTTCAAAGTGAACTGGTTCTTCCTACAAAGGAACTGCAAAGAAAAAAACCAGAATAATAAAAATCACAGAATGATAGAAAATTAGGGTTGGAAGGGACCTCAGGTAGTCATCTAGTCCACCCTGCTGCTCAAAGTAGGACCATGCCCAATTATATCATCCCAGGCAAAGCTTTGTCTATCTGGGTCTTAAAAACCTCCAAGGATAAAGATTCCACCACCTCTCTGGGTAGCATGTGTACTTTTCTACCCTCCCAGTGAGATTTTGTTCCCAATATCTAACTTAAACTTCCCTTGCTGCAATTTGAGATTGTTGCTCCTTATTCTGTTATCCGCCACTACTGAGAACAGTCTAGTTTCATACCCTTTTTGGAACCCCCCTTCAGGTAGTTGAAGGCTGCTATCAAATCCCCCCTCACTCCTCTCTTCTAAATAAACCCAGTTCCCTTAACCCCTCCCCAGACATCACGTGCCCCAGTGTGACAGGGTGCTTCATGTGCCTGCCATTTTAAGAGCGAAGGCTACCTGAGAAGCAGCCTGCAGGTGTAGCAGGGGGCTAACTGGAGTATCACCTGACCAGAAGGGGGCTGGGCTTGAGCCATGTAAGCCCAGGGCTCGGGTGGTCTTCCCCTGAGTACCACTGGGAGGGGAGTTCCTGGCAACAAGGCTCCTGAGATAACCACACATCTGGAGTAAGCAGTGCTGAGCCCCAGAACAGGCCAGGCCTTAGAAATAGATAGGTTGAAATAGATAGGACTGGGAACAGGACCAAGTGAGCCCATAGCCTGGAAAGAAGCAGCAGAGAGTGGAGGGCCAGGGTGCCCAAAGCCCAGCTAGCGAGTAGACCAGAGCCCAAGAAGGAGTGGGTCAGGCCTTGGAACAGAAAGGCCTGGGAACAGAGGCTAGGGACCCAGCATCCAAGAGGGCTGAAGCAGATGTTGAAATAGATAGGTCTGGAGACAGAGACAATGGCTTGAGAGTGCTGATGATGCCTGGTGGTTGTGGAAGGGACTGAAGGGGAAGGTATGGAGGTCCCAACTGGCCCAATGAGAGAGAAAGGGGGCCAGGAGAATAGGAGGGATGGGGCCCAGAGAGAGGGAGAGCTTGACCCCAGGAAGGACTAGGTACTTGGGGGAAGGTCTGGTGCCTGAGGGGATGAAGAAGGTCCGGTACCCAGGGGGGACTACTCCAATGCCTGGGGCCTGCCAGAGGGCAGAGTGTGGGGCCAAAGGCACCTGAGCCCAGAGAGAGGACATATGTTAGCAGATCACCTGTGAGGCATGGGAGTGAGTATTAGGATAGTTGGAGCCCACAAAACTAGGCCTTAAGGCAATGACTATGAGTATCTGTGGTCCTAAGAGTAAGATAAGCCTTGGGAAGCCCTGGGGTAGCCTTACTTTCATCAGAAATTAACAACATCAAGGTTTGCTGAGCAAGTAAAAGGGAGCCTTGCACTGGACTCTCCAACTTGTCCACATCCCTTCTGTAGTGGGGGGCCCAAAACTGGACACAGTACTCCAGATATGGCCTTCCCTGTGCTGAATAGAGGGGAATCATCACTTCCCTTGATCTGCTGGCAACAGTCCTACTAATCCAGCCCAGTGTGACATTAGCCTTCTTCACAACAAGGGCACACTGTTGGCTCATATCCAACTTCTTGTTCACTGTAATGTTTCTTTATGATGAATGAAGATTAATAATAAGAAAGGTTTGCTTCTTCTTGTCTTTTAGAAATCCAGGTCATGTATACCCCTTTCCCCTATAGCTGAACAGAAATCAATAAGATTTATGTTGTTTATAAATAGTAATTCAGAAAAGGAAATGAAGTTGTATACAAGCTTTAATTTCCTATAAAAAGATATAGATTGTAAAAACAATGCTACTAAAAATGGTAGGGCTCAGTTTTTCCTGGATCTGGTAGATGACAGATTTCTTTACCACACAGTCCCTTTACCATTAAAAGATGATGCTATTTTAAACTTGGTTTTGATAAGTAAGTGAGAACATAATAGAAGAGCAGATTGTAGAAAATGACTTTGGATTAAGTTGATTCAATTTCCATTAAATGGAGGGATAAAAAAAGTCAATCTGCAAATGTTGTTAAACTAAGAGAACGTGTTAGTAAAGTCAACTGGACTGTGTACCCCACCCTCCAGCTGCACCACATGCCTGTGTGGCCCCAGGATCATGCTCAGATCCCCATGCTGGGCTGGCTTGCCCCACTCCCTGGAACAGAGGCAGGAAGCAGACGCTGGGGAAGGAAGAGGGAGCCAAGAGACTCCAGCTGCTGCTGCAACCAGAGCAATGAGAGAAACAGCAGCTAGGTGGGAGCCCAGGGGTCACAGCTTAACCCTTTTCAAGCTATACGTAGCCTACAAGCTGCCAGTTGGACAGCTGGCATAATAAAGCGAGACAGTATTATGAGAGAATAGCAAAGGAAGTACCTATATTTAAAAAGGGGAACATACAATCCAGGCAACAGATCCATTAATTTAGTCTCAGAACCATTTTGACCATATGTTGAAAATAAAGAACATTTTAAAAGACATGGAAGGAAGTAGAATATGGGACAAAATAAAACATGGTGTTGCAGAAATAGATCATGCCAAGTAACCTGATGTTTTTGATAAAATTACTAATTTTCTAAGCAAAGGAAACATGATGAATCTTGTGTACTTGAACTTCAGCAAAGCATTTGATACAGTGCCACACTAGAAATTATTAGGTTAACTGCAGAAGGAGGTTAGGGCCAGAATTGTGAGATGTTGGTGCATTGCTTGCAGACAAAGAAGGGCACCTGTCAGCACTGCTCTATTGTAGGATGACTACGAGCTGCACACATGATGCAACTGTAACAAAGGCTGATACAGCCCTTGGGTGTATTAGGCAGGGTATATTCGAGCCATTGGTAAGATCCCACTTAAAATAATGTATGCAGTTCTAGGCACCAACTGTTCAATGAACTAGAATGGGTTCAAAGGAGGACCTCTAAGATTATTCAGGAAATAAAGACCTTACAAAGATTAAAGGAGCTTGACTTGTTCAGCTTAACAAAATAGGCAAGGTAGACTTGAACCTTATAAACCACCTCCCCTCTCTCAAAACAGAAATTGACAGTGGATGGAATCACCCTTTACAAGTACATTTGTGGAGTGAAAAACACCACCAACACAAGGACAAATGGCTACAAACTTGCTCAAAATACATTTAGACCAGAAATTAGAAGATGATGTCTAACAATCTGAGGTGTGATGTTTTGGAATGGCTTTTCAAGCAAAGTTATGGGGACAAAGACCCTGAATCTCTTTAAGACTGAAATGGACAAGTTTGTGGAAGGGATAGTATAACAGGGCAGGTTGCTCTGGTTTAACAATCAGTCTGCAGATATGGGGAATCATGTATTTTACAATCTGCAAGTTGGGGTATGTTCAGTAGTATAAAGTACAAGATCAGGTACTGGGAAACTAACAGGAAGTCTTTCTATACACTAGGATATCATCAGTGAAAAACAAAGAATGGCCTGGGTCTACTAGTTGATCCCATGAAAACTACGAATTATCAGTGTGATGTAGCTGTGAAAAACAACAAATGCATGTATGCAATAACCTAGGATGTATCCAGTAAGATATTTCCAATGAAGATCCAGAAGTATTAATGCCAATGTTCAAGGAACTGATGAGGCCTTATCTGGAATACAGTATACAATTTTGGTCACCTGCATTCAGGAAAAATGAATTCAACCTGAAACAGGTGCAGAGAAGGGCTGCTACAATAATAAAGGGAGGGGATCAGTCTGTCTTACAAGAACAAAATAAAAGAACTGAGTTAGTTTGACCTATCAAAATGAAGATGGTTAAGAGAGTAAACACAAGGAAAGAAGAGAGCTATTTAAGCTGAAAGACAATGTCAGCACAAGGAGAAATGGTTATAAGATGACCATGAATAAATGCAGACTGGAAAGTAAAAGAAGGCTTATAACTATCAGACCAGTGAGATTCTGGAGCAGCCTTCCAACAGAAGAAAATGTATGAGAAAGCAGATTCTACTGTATTTGTAACAAATGACAATGCAAAAAATGAACAATTATTAATCTATCTGGTGTTAAAATAATGTTTTCCCCGAGAGCCTACAACAACTGAAGTTCTTTAGTAGGTTAGATGATCTGCGAAGACCAGGAATCTGGGTTTTCTCTGATTTGAAAAAATCCCAAATTTTCAGGTTAAAAAAGTAACCCAAAATCCACATTTTTCTGTGATCAAAATGAAGTGGTGTTTCATTTTAATCATGGAAAACATGAATTTTGGGTTACTTTTTTTTAACCCAAAAATTGGGGATTTTTTTTTTTATCAGAGAAAACTAGGATCCCTGGTGAAGATATATTCTCGGGCAGCATTCCCTTCCATTCTTGTGACATCTAACTGATGAAACTATGACCTGCTATGGGAAATACTGCAACCTTTTTAAGGCAGCCCATCTTTTCCATTGAGTTATGGGGAACATTTTTGTTAAATAATAAGAAAAATCTTTGATTATTTTTTAAAGCAATTGTCATTTCCTTCTCTGTAATCTTTTCTTTCATGATTAATCATTTGTCCCTTTATTAGAGCATACAGATAGTCCAGTTTACAGGGACTGGCCTAAGGTTTTATCTAGCTCATCTATCTGCCCCACTGGGTGCGTCTACACAAGATACTACCTTGCTGTAGTGATGAGCTACAGCAACATAGCTCATGACTACAGCAATGTAGCATCGGCAGGCATGAACCATGACACCGATGCTACTGTGAAGTAGGGTCAGAAACGACCCATGCACCACCAGGACTGCACAGTAATGGCAGTTACTGCGCAGTCATTTAGTACTTGCACAGTACTAAAACAAGTACTAAATGACTACACAGTAACAACTGCACAATTAGGAGCATGTGTAGACATTCCCACTGTTTAGTGAGCAGGAAACCTGGTTTTCTCTGATAAAAAAAATCCCCAAGTTTTGGTTTAAAAAAAGTAACCTAAAATCCACATTTTCCCATTATTAAAATGAAACACCACTAATATATAGATATATATATATCTATATATTTCATATAGATATATATTAGTAGTGTTTCATTGTAATCACGGAAAAATGTGGATTTTAGATTATTTTTTTAAAAGTAAAATCCACATTTTCCCATAATTAAACATGAAACACCACTAATATACAGATATTTATTAGTTATATTAGATATTTATTCATTTTAATCATGGAAAAATATGGATTTCAGGTTACTTTTTGAAACCAAAAATTGGGGATTATTTTATCTCTATATTAGTGGTGTTTCATTTTAGTTATGGAAAAATGTGGATTTGGGGTTACTTTTTAAAAACTGAAAATTGGGGATTTTTTTTGTAATCAGAGAAAACCAGGATCCCTGGTAGTGAGGCAAAGAAGCAGTCATTCACTGTCTACCTGTGCATATGACCCTCATTTACCTCTTCCTCCTGCCCCCTTTTTTTCCTGCCCCTCTACAGCACTTTGTATTACAGTGGAATCCAAACTTTCAAAAATTAAAGAAACAACAGAGGGTGATTAGCAGGTCAGAGTTACAGGGGCTGTTTCTGGGCTAAACTTCAATAACAAGTTAAAAGCAGTTATATATATATCGTTCTCCATTAGTTTGCTTCCATTCACATATCCTATAATCATTCTAGATATATGAGCCCTATTAAATGACATCATTATTCTCATAAAACTGTCACATCTTTCGGTAACCATGGGCCACACATTCCACTCTCTACCTTCCACCCAGCTCCCGCCAAAACAAAACAAACAACAAACATCCTGTCTAACAACCCCAGACCATATGAATCCCGGACACCCCACTTACAAAACCTTCCTGACACCTAGACAGTGGACTAGAGGGCAATACTCATTTCAAGTTTGTTGGGCAACCAAATTAAGAATAATTTGTTATTCAAATCATGGTAGCCACATGCAGCAGTCTTTGAAAGGCAATGTCAATGAGTTTGTGAACCATAAACATATACATATGAACACAATTAACTCAGAAATATTTGAAACACTTGATCTGAGCCTTCAAGAGGCCTACCTTAGCTGAATAATCCTGCAACTTGAGTCCATAGCAGGTAAAAATGAAAGATCATTATGCCACACCTCACATGAGATCATACTGTGTCTAGATGATCCTAAGTCTTAGATCCAATTTCAGACCCAATTTTTTCCCAAACTTCTGATCTGAATCCATGTTTTATGTTTCATCTTAGGGTATCTTTACATGTGCTCTCAGGAGCCACTTTAATTAAAGCACCTGCAGCATTTCAAGCTTTACTTCAACTGTCTTTAGTTAAAGTACCCCCACCACCATTCGGAAGCACAGGGATGCTGAATACACATGACGTCAAGGTTTCTGGAGCATGCTAATTTGCATACTCGATTAATTCTGCTCCACTGTGTGCTAATTAGCATGCATCAGAGCAGGTGGCAGACACATATGCCTTTCGAGTAGCAGTTCCCAAACTGTGGGTCACAACCCCAAATGGGGGTGCAACATCAGCAGATAGGGTCATAGGGGTGGGGGGCTGTGGGTTAGGAGTGAGGGGCATTGCTAAGGAAATGGGGTCATAAATGAGGTCCTGCTAAGGAAAAGTTTGTGATGTACTGCCTTAGAGACTGCATGAAATCCACTAAAAGACTTTTCTATTACGGAAGGATGACAGCCGCAGGATAGGTGGATAAAGTAAGTATATATTTTGGGTATTAAATAAGGCCTGTCTGGAAGTGGTCTCTACCTGATGCTTCACAGGAAGGTATATATCAGCTCCCCATTCCCCTCCCTATAAGATATTTCTGGACATTTGTGCAGTCTGAAAGAAGGGGTTCTTTTCTGATTCCAGGTTACAAAAATATCTCTTCTGGCTATGCAATACAAGACTCCAAATGCTGCTGTTTAAATATGAAGATAGAATGGCTAATACCAGTCACTCCATTCAGTTGGATTCACTGCACTGAAGAAATATCTTTTTGATTTCATTGAAATGCTATGGGGGTAGGAAGAAACCATTTTTCTAATCGTACTTCAACCGATGAAAGCAATTACTTAAAGGAAAACAGTGGAAAACAAAAAAAAAATGTCCTCATTCATTAGGATGTACAGCATAAAGATATATGCAAGATACATATCCTGATGCAGCAGGATATATATGCCTAATCATAAACATTTAAACATTTTGGTAGATGTGCTAGCATGATATCAGTGAGAGTCCTCTTATACCTGAAGTTATGTAGATGCTTAATGGCTATGAGGTGTAATCATAGCCAAAGTTTGCATAACTACGCATCCTATTTTAAAATAATTCTGTACATGTAGCCATGGACATGCCAACTGTCAGAAATATGACTGCAGCTGAAAAGATTAACTTACATATACTATTTTTTCTTATAACTGATTGACACATCATCTCTTCACATCCTCTGCAGGCTGGAATCATTGTCAGCTATATTTCTCAACAGGCATTAGTTATATTTCTCAACAGGCATTAGTATGCCTCTTCTCAAAAAAATAAAAGGGAGTAAAAGGGAAACCCTAGCAAGCTGTCAAAAATGTGTTCTAATTCAAAGCTGTGACAAAAATTAACATGCTAATGACATCACAGGACAGTTCCTTCGTAAAGAAATCCAAAGCAGTTTAATCATCACAGAGCCAGAGGAATGGAAAGACCCTGAAAGAAAATATTTCTCAAGTAATTGACAAGGTTCCCTAGACCATCCAGAAAGAAAACAATAACCCAATTGATCAAAGGCACGAAGAAAGGCAGCATTGTTCCTTTATCTCATGCAAACACCCACCCTAAATAGAAACAAGCAGTTATCAGTTATCAGAAAAAAACAGTGCTCCCTCCCTACAGACTGTGTGGGACTGTGACTCTTCAGCTGATATGTTGCTGCCATGGCAAGAAGGTAGGCAAAGTAATTTACAAGATTGCACAACTTGTTCTGGGACAAGCCACTATAACCTAAAAGAAACAATTGGGGATTTTTTTAAAAACCAAATTTGCATAAAGTTCTAACATAAGAGCTCTAACTCGTCTCCAGTTTTGAAATCTCACTGGTCTCTGCTGATTCATAAGTTCTGTTGCACACTGCATGCTGAAACTTGGAATCCAAACATTATAAGCGTAGAGAGAAGTATTGTTTTGATTAGCATCTTCATAAGCATACTTTCCAGTAAGAAAAAAAATTACTACGCCCCATTCTGTAACATGATCACAGCAGTAAATTCATTACATTAATCACATGCTCCTGTCACTGCTGCATAGCCCAGGGTGATATTAATTGGCTGTGAGGCTTTTTCACTGCTAGGTCATTGGGAGTTTAGCCCCCAGGGCTACCTATTGAAAATTGTTGATGGCCTTCACATAGTTTCTAACAGAAAAATATCTAAACCATAAAATTCATCAGTGACTAATCATTCTGTGACAGGACCAGAGTGTTGTAAGCTGCAGTGGTCCAGGGAACATGTGAGACACAAGGTTTGTTTCATAATGACTTTTATTAGACAACCTAAGAAGATGGGAGAGATGTTAGGCCACCTATTTTTGTGATTAGTTACAATAAGCTTTTTAGGACAGAAACATCTCTTTGTCTTGCATTTGTAAGCTCCTTTAATCCAAGGTCTAAGCTAACAGGATAAAGAGCAATAGAATATTCTTCTCAGAAGGACCATAATTGTTTTCTGAACCACAATGTACTTTAGACATTGCATTAAAAATGCTTTTATCTGTAACTGATGAGTTAATTCACATGGCTACATTTTTCCATAGATACATGAGTTGTGCCTACAAAATTCAAGGGCATGTATTTTCAGAAGTCAGTTTAAGTACCTGTCCTTCAAAATTAGCTCTTAGCTTTCTTGGGCTGTGGTCTACAGTTTCATACTTTGTTTGAAACACCTAATTGATACAGCATGAGTCATGGAAGAGTGTCCCGTCTGCAAACTAAGAGGTGGATTAATAACTTTGAACTCAGTTAACAAGGAAGCTATTGCTTGGCTTTGTGAATTTGCACTTGTTAAGTCAATCAATAAATAAATAAACAGACTTAGTACATTAGGAAGAAGACAGGCACTAGACTGGTACTCGGGTTAGGTTCTTAGGTCAGCTATAGACTTCCTGCGTAGTCATGCAGTTTACCAAGTGCCTCAGTTCTCCATTTATATAATGGAGTTCATACTATTTCTGACCTCAAAGGGATGTTACGGATAAAACTCCATTAATGACTGTCGAGTCTTAAGATGCTACAGTGAAAGGGATAGATAAAGTTCTTGATAATGAAAAAAGACAAGCAATCAGCAGAGGAAAATGGAAAGAATTTCAAAGCAAAACAGAAGTAAAATACTGAAAGTTCACTCAGAATCTTAAAAAGCCTCTAGTTATATGAAGGGGCATAAAAGGACAGCTCCATGCCCTGGGCAGCAGTTATACATGGGGCAGTGCTGGCTGCCATGCTACAGGCATTGCACCCTCTTCAAAGGCAGCACCTGGGACTGCTGCCTTGGTAACCTCCTCAGTTACCCTCCTGGTCATCCTTAAATCTTTCTATAGTAATTACACCATTGTAGGAGAACCTACACTGTAAGCACAGAAATAAAGGAGACATTTCTACAATGCCTTTAAGGAAGAGCTCTGCAAAGCTATCTATCTACCTGGCTAGAATTTTATGTTGGTTGAATAAAATTAATTGTTTGATAAACAAAAGTTTATTTCAGAATCTGTGCCTGCTGTATAACCCTCAATATCTATACAACATCAGAGACCTGATTATAAGTCCAAAAGTCAGACATGCTATTTCATATCTAATGCCGGCAGATATTGTATCTGTATGTGTAAATATGAAACAGACATGCACAGACTGCAAGTCACTAACTCAACCTACTAATGGTAGGCAAAACAGTGACAGCTACATGAAAGATGTTTGCACAATTTTGCATAAACAAACAACCAAGGAAAAGAGTTTTATGGTAGAAATTAATTGAAACCAAACCTTTTTTTTTTTTTTTTTTTTTTTTTTAAGGTACAAACCAGATTCAGTGAAATTGCTACTGGGAAGAGGTCCTTGAGGCCAGGGTAGAATATTGATCAAAACCATAAAAATACCCAGAAGCAAATAGTATGCTAGTTGGGGCACACCAGTTTGGAGGCAAATAAATGCTCAGCCCACTGAGGCAGAGTCAGTCCCTATCTATCTGAGCCTCCCCTGTTGGAGTAGTTTAACTTTGTATAACTAGTTAATAAGTAGCTGGATTAGTGGTTACAATACTCACCTAGAATGCTCAGGGGTATGTGTGTGTGTGTGTCTACATATACATAGGCATGTGTTTTATATAAAGAAATAATTCACTATTTATTGGAGCAAAGTGAATCAGGTCCAACAGAGAAACTGGGCATCAAATATGGCCAACTGACTGGCACTCTTGTAATCTCACCCAGAATGCAGGAGACCTACGCTCTAGTCCCTGGTTGAATTCCTGCATCCCAAGCCATTTGCCATTCTGGGCTAAGCCTCTCTCTTTCTCCCTCATTTTTCACTAAAGAACTTCAGTGGGTCCTGGTTTCATTCCAATGCAGACTAAGGGCATTTTTTGAAATCTCAAAGCATTTTGCAGGGCAGAAAAAATTCTTCTCACCCAGCTCCAGTTATGCATCCTCCTGCATTTCTGACCCACCAGAGGAAGTTACAAAGTCTACACGTTAGCTCCAGATGTAGAGGATGCATGCTTTGAACTCTAGAGGATCTCTGTCTTAGTCCTTGGTGCTTGAAAATGACAACAGCAAGGCAGACAACACGGATGCATGTCCAACATAGCTAGTGAGCTCAGAGAGAGACAGGAAAATGGTGCTTCTGTCTCCTAGTCTTGTTAGTAATGGCTAACACCCAATTAGGTGCTAGTGAGGGGAAATACTTACCATTAGACAAGTGCAAAGACAGTAACTGTGCCCAGGCTCTGCATGGAAGACCTGACAAATTTAGGGGTGGGGAAGCCAGCACAGATAAGGAGAGTTAATAACTTACACCTATGTGCACAGACACATACTAACTCAGGAAACATGGGTCCTTGGGTGAGAAAGGGGGACTTCAGATATGACAGACAGAGTAGACGGCAATGGAATTTTTCCCAGCAAATGAACGTAAGATTCTGAGAATTATAATGAGATTAGCATCGCAGAAGTAAAAATAACTGCTGTGCAGTTCTGAACTTCAAAAATAGTTTTGGCTGTTCCCTTACCATTTCCTTCCAGTCACCACCACTTTTAATCCTTCAGTTTGTTTGCACTGGTTGTCATGGAGAGGTTGCATTACTCTGAAGAAGCTCTGCTGAAGAAAAGGCGCTTCAGAAATGAATATGCCCAAGATTAGCAGAACTTGGAAGGAAAAAATAACATAGAAATCCTATAGCAATCCCTCAGTCAATTTGTCTGCATACAATATATTTACAACACCACTGTATCTCCACTCATAAATTATTTGTCACTATTTTAAATTAAATGATCTAGTTAGACATAGTGCAGACACACGGCATTAACAAATTAATATAGTAGTCTATGTGAGAGGTGACATTTACCTAATAAGGTAGCCACCTACACTAAATTACCCTTAGCAGGAGAGGAATGTGATTGTGGTGATTCCTGATACTTACACACTGGAAAATAAAGTGAGGCAAATTTGGATTTCAGACTACTGATGTAAATACTACCACTCTGAATTTACATCAGCATAGCTGAGAGCAGAAGCTGGCCCATCATTTCTAATCTAAATATCAGGGGAGGATAATTTTGAGTAGTAACTTGTAGCTCATTACAATAGAGAAATTGCACCTGATAAAGTTAATCTGTGTAGCTCAAGTTTAATTACGATAAAGAAAGAGCCTTATGAAAGGATTTTGATAAAAATGCAAGTAATTATCATTATATTTTCATTTCATTTTTAATATAATTATAATATGAAATAAAAGAAAAATAACAAAAGAAGGGGAAGGGAATGGCACTGTCTCCTGAGAACAGGCAATGATGGTCTGTTGTGCTAATCTAGAGGGGAAGTGATGATGCGATACCCGGAGGCCTGAAACTACCGGTTGTGCTCATCCTGTGATTTACAATAGAACTACAAAAGAGATCCAAATCAGGTACAGGATCTCTTGTACAACATAGAAAGAGTGAGGGGAGCAGGCCAGATTCTCCACAGGGACAGCACGAAGGAGATGGACTTGGAGCCTGTTGGCCACAGGGCACGGCGGGCCTTTTAATGGGGTCAGAAGTCATCCTCACCTCTTCTAGGCCTTGGTTCCACAGGTGAGGAACAGGAATCATGCAACAGCCAGGCAGGACCCAGTGTCTCTTGTTAGAGAAACCTTGCTAAGTGAACAGATCTGCAAGCTTTGTGGTATCACCTGTCCTGTGGGAGACAGAAGCAAAGAGAAGTGGCTTCTTTACACCAGCTAGATGGACAGGCCAGGCTGGGGCAACCTGCAGAAGAGGCAGAGAGAAATGCATGAAAAGAGAGAGGCTCCAAGAAAATGCCTGATGACTGCACCTAAGTTTGGGGGGAGCTCCTGAGCCTAAGGATCTGAGAAGTCTGCAAAACATGGGGCTTGAGTTGACATTGAACTGTTATTTCTGCAGGGGAGGGTCTTGAAGAACAAGAAGTCTCTGCTCTTTCTGGAGACCCCAGGAAAAGGAAATCGAGGCAGTAAGCAAGCCCTGATGTTGAATCTGGTTTGGCAGTGTTAGCACCACCAAGAGAGAATCCCCCTCTGTCAGGGTTGTTCCTGAATGGTATAATAGCTGGCAGGGAAGCATCTGCCCCAGGCCAAAAGGAACAGTAGATCTTGGCTCCACCCATCTTCTTCAGGTGGTGGAGAGTCCATGAAGGACTAAAGACTACCAGGGTCAATGAAAGCAGCTCCCAAATGGTCTGTCACTGGAGCTGGCCCAGACCAGCAATCTCATCAGGGAGCTAACTAATGTCTCAGCTCCCACCAGGAACAAAGGGCTGGTGACTCCTCCCCTTGCTTCCAGAGAACCAAACATGGATTGAATTTACACAGGCTGCATTGACTGTGCTCAGAAAGGACACTGACATACTCTTAATCACAGGGCAAGGCTTTCAGGCATAAATTGGTCACCTTTCCATTATTCATCACCATTAAAAGGAAGCAACTGTTCCTGCATATACCTGATTACAGCACTGACAGTTATTTGCAGGCTTTTGACAGTCAGTGCTTATATTTGCAAACTAACTCCATTCATAGTCTGTTGTAGACAAACATAGTCTGGTGTAAATATATTGTAGATGTGTCTTCAACGTTCAGGTGTATTTATGTGCCAATTGAATACAACACTTAACATTTCTATAGCGCTCTGCATATTTAAAACAGTGTTTTGACATTCATTACATTCGCACAGGACTCTTGTGAAGTCAGAAAGTAAATACTATCTCTGTCTTACAGAGAGGAAAACCGAAACAAAGTTGAAACAGCCAAAGGCTACAAGTGAAGTGCTGGGTGGAAGAGCTGAGAACTTTGGATTTCATCAGCTTGTCAAAACAATGTGTGTAATTTAGTCCAAGAAACCATGTTGTGGAAGTTCTTCAATACTATCACACAAGGACTTCCAGAAGGTGAGATAGGATTTTACTGAATTATGTTGCCTGTTCATATGAATCCTTGATTTCCATTCATGTCCCATTGGAAGGATCTGATCTGTGAATAAAACACAAAAATCCCAGCCAGTAAAGATCTAATTGCCGTCCTACCTAAACTAAAATATACATAATTTGAAGTTTTATTATTTGTCACCTTCAGGGCCAGGTCTTCAGCCACTGGAAGCTGGCATATCTCCATTTACTTCAGTGAAGCCAGGCCGATAAACAACTGAGAATACAGCCAGCAAAGAGAAACTATTGCTTAAACATTCACAATAGGAGTGGCTTTACCCTTCTTTAATTGCTTATGTGTGGCAGGAATAAGACAACTTTATTCACTTCTTGTCTCTGCGTCAGCTTTTATGCAAGCTGGCAGAACAACAAGGTTTCTATTTACAGTAAATTTCTTTATAGTTCTTGATTTTGCAATCTTACAACAGGTGAGTACAGAACATTTGAGACAAGAAAGATATGCCTTCCAGCAATGCAAATTTTCATACCACTTGCAGTGTAAATGCAAATATTTGCTTGCTCTCTCAAGCTCTGAATTCCAAGATGTTTGAGTTTGGAAAGTATGACGAGGCCACACTTTGGCGGGCTTCGGTTTTTCTACCTCTGTGTGAGTTTTGACTCACCAGCGTAACATACACTGAGCTTATTTTCAATTCAGAAATTTAGACAGAATGTAAATTCAAGAGAGAACTTTTTCTGTACAGCTGAATGAGTAACATTCTTTTTCTTCATTCAAACCCTGCCTCCCCACGCCCTGCATCAGATGCAAATTCGGAACAAGTTGCTACAGCACAATATGAGAAGAGGGCAAAGCTTTATATTTTTAAAAGAGCAGAGAGTAATGGAGGTACATTATGAGGTTTTTAAAAAACACGTCAGGAATCTAGTGGTTCAACACATTTTGTTAGTGCAGCTGTGTCAGTTACACATTGACATGAACTAGGCTTATTGTGTCAGGTTCCAAAGTATATTCTCTATGGCACTGGTTCATATTATGAGTTCCTTGTATAGTGTATGTGTGAATGTGAGTGTTAGTGTGAGTTAATACAGAGCATATGTCAAATCATTACATCCTTTCCCCAAATAGCTTAACATCCAACTCATTCTAAACCAAAAAGTAAAGAAATAACAGAATAAAAAGAAAAGAGAAAGTACAAAGATGTTACTAGAGGAGAAATGGGCCTAGAAAATGGGCCCCAAGCCAGAACTGGCTAAAAGATATTTTCACACGGTAACTGCTCAGTGATCTTAGTTAAATGGGCAGAGGGGCTGATGAGCATTCCAGACCATTTCAGACTAATGCTTATCATTAGTACAATATCTAGTAGTTCACCATCCACCTGTAAAGTAGGGCCAATTCAGATTGTTGTCAAGGTGCAGCCAGAAGTGACAATTTTTGCCTTATCTGGCCCCTAAAAGCACTCTACAGACATGACCAAACACAAGTGAGTGGTTGCAGAGCAATTTAAAAGGGTCCGATCCTGCAACAACCTGAACCTGGCACTCCAAAGCAGAGCACCTTCATTAACTTCTGTCTGCGTGTGCCAGGAGCAGGGCTGAGCTGATGCAACCCAGCTCTTTTCTCAGCGTTGTTTTCAGAATGGGAAGGGGGAAAGGGAAGAGACAGAGCTCATTCAGGGGGTTGGCCAGACAGTGCTGGAGAGTGGAGCAGGTGGATTGGAATACTACCAATCCACCCTCCCTCCCCCAACTCCAGCATGGCTGTGGAAACCCCAGAATGTACCACCCCCTCCCATCCTAAGTCAGCATGGGAGCTGGGGGAGGAAGGGGGCAGAGCTAGGGAAGAATCTGCAGAGATGTAGTCTCTCTCCCTGGATCAGCTCCAAATTAGAACTCAATCTCCTACCCTCTGGACCCAACATCTAATGTCTGTTGGGTCAGAGGATTGGTCTAACTCATGTTGCTTTCTGTGAAGCACTAGAAGTTAGACCTAGTAGCTGCACTTCAGTTTGTGCCTTGAGAGGACAAAGACAGACTGGGCACATGAAATGAACTGCTCACCTCCACCGTGCTCCACCCAGGGGCAACACATGTGCATGAACCCTCTGCATGTGGCAGTGTACCCCCTACAAAAAGGCACCTGCAAGCGGTTGCCACTTGCACCCCACTGCCAGCACCACCACTGGCATCTGCCGATGCCCCACAATCCCTGCTGGCCACCACCGATGCTGCTGGCAGTGGCTGTGGGTGGTCGCTGGCCCTTGGTCGGCGCTTGCCCCCTGCTCCCCATCACCGACAGCACCAGCGGCAGCTGCGGGAGTCCCTGCTTCCCGCTGCCACGCTTCTGCTGCCACCGTGCCCCACCCAGCCGCCAGGGGCATGAGTCGTTCATGGCCCCTCTAAAAGCAGTCCTTCCAGGCCAGGTATGATAGACAATGGAAGAGCAGAACGAAATAATGAAATTACTCATCTAGACTAGTGGAAAGCAGGGAATTGGGTATCAAGTTTTATTCTTTACTATATTGTTGATTCATTGAGTCACCACAGGCAAGTCACTTTTACTCTTTGCAACAAAGATGTAATAATACATAGCCACTTTTAGATGCTCATGTCTGCATCTTGAAATTCTCTTTTGGTGAAGATTGATCCTAGTAAAATTTGATTGACCTGCTGTTGCTGGATAACAAATGCAAAAGGGATGAATTTATGACTAAGCAAATATTTATACAAATATTTATAGATGGTTTTACAATATTTGCACCTAACATTACGAACAACCTTTACCCTATATTTCTACTTCTCTGCTATGAAACCTGTTTTTGCAGTGTTTTTTTTTCTTATTCTGCTTCTTCCGTTAGCTGTTTCCTTTTCTTTCCCTGCTCACTAACAGCTTTCAATCTGAATTCATTTCAGTACACTATTGAGCCTTCTCTCTTCTGAGAAATTATTTATTTTTGACAGCCCTTTAAACATTCTCTGTTCTTTGCCCTGTTATTACTTGTAATTCAATCTCTTCTTTGGTAAAGTTTACCTGAGATTGATCTCGGCATTTGTACCCCTTTTTATTATTAGCTGTTTAGTAATGATTGTAAATGTTCTTTCAAAATGCTCTCTCTAATATGTATCATTAATAGAAAGCAGGGGTTGCTAAAAATGAAACCACATAAACACACCACTTCTTTTGTAATGTAA
Source organism: Crocodylus siamensis (assembly GCF_052110815.1). NCBI lineage: Eukaryota > Metazoa > Chordata > Crocodylia > Crocodylidae > Crocodylus > Crocodylus siamensis. The sequence continues at coordinate 255,898,131 of NC_143395.1, forward strand.
TGTAGCAAATTTGTTAGATGGGGAGAGTAGTGGATATACAACAACATAACTAGAGTTCTGTAAAACACACTGTGTGATTATACATTGGTTTCTTATGTTGAAATTGAAGCAATCTGATATGGAGAAGAGAGAGATGTAATTTCTCAAATGTAAACATAGAATAATAATAGGATAATTTCTAAATGGTATCATGTAGAGCTGTAGAGAGATACTGGACATGCCTACACGTGACACTATATTGCCGTAGCAACAAGCTATGGCCACATAGTGTCCATGGGGAAAATCCATGATGCCACAGCTACATCACTGTAGCACCATGCTCCCCTGTTATAGTGTGTCACTACAGGGACATAGTGCCTAAAAATAACTGTGAGCAGAATGCGTGGCACAGTACTGGCTGTTACTGGGCCATCTTTTAGTACTTCCAAAAGGAAGTACTAAATGATGCTGCTGTAACAACAGCACCATAGTGGTACATGTAGACATACCCACTGAGTAGCATTTTCCAAATCAGTGTTGAATTACTTAATCTTAAGGAATAATATAAAGATGTAACTAGTAGAGCAGTGTGAAGCTTTGGTTGTTGATTTGGAGGAGATTTGGCCTGATTTGGCAGCTGAAACTCTAAATCCAACTTGAATTGAAAGACCAATAAAAAGGTCCTAATCAATCCAAAGCCTCCAGATCAATTTGGAAAAAGATTCGGAAGAGATTCGGAGATTTGAAGATTCGGGCAGCCCCACTCACCACCGTAGGAAGCTGGACCTGGATTCCATACCAGTAAGTAGGGGGCAGGGGGGAGGGAGTGGAGGGCTGGAGGAGAGGAGAGGCAAGGGGACCATAGGGGGACCCCTGCTAGGCCCCATCCTCTGCCTGCTCCCCAGCTTCCCTGAGCATTTCCTGATGCCCATCCACTCTCCCAGCCCCATCAATGGCAGCCCCAGTGTCCTGGCACTTTAAAAAATAAATAAATAAAAGCCCTGCACTCACTGGCTCCTGCCAGGCAGGGGGGCCATCCACTGGGGGCTCATGGCAGAACACCCCCATGAAGTGCAGAGCACTGGGGGGCAGTGGGGATGCCTTCCCTCCGCCCCCGCCTGGCCGATGAGTGTGGGGCTTTCGTGTGTGTGTGTGTGCGTGCGTGTGTGTGTGTGTGCGCGCCAGGACACTGGGGCCAGGCAGGGCAGCCATTGACAGGGCTGGGAGAGTGAGTGGGGGATGAGGCCTGTTTGATTCAGCTTATTTGGTGGCAGCCAAATCTCTGAATCGAATTTGGCCAAATCAATTCAGGACAGTGATTCGAATCACCGAATCAAATCACTGTCCCCCGAATCAGCTGAATCTGAATCCAAATCCAGATCCAAACTGAATACTAGCCACTTCACACAGGCCTAGTAATCAGCCACCTTTGCCAATTTTGAAAGCTGGAAAAAATAGTTAATAATATAATGATGGAGACAAATTATTTAAAAACAGCAAATATGGAAAGTTGGACAAATAGGCAAAAATTAAATTTAAATTTGTCTCATTTAGAATAGATATACTTCCAATAAGAACATGTGTCTTATTTAGGGTTGGAAATTTCTGTGTAAATTATATATGCATTTTTGAATAAAAGACATAAACACCTATAACGGAGTTTATTCTGGACAAGATGCATTCAAGATCCATGTAGAAGTAGTTAAAAGGAAGAAAAAAGCCATTGCCATACACATTCAATAGGATACAAAGAATAGTACTACCTAGAGAAGAGCAGTGAGATTGAAGTGATAGCAGACAAACTGAATGTGACATTTATTTAATGCACAACATAAAATGTGACACTGAGATGTACACATATGAAATTATATATTGAGAAATAGGGTCTTCATTGTTTCTTATTTTATTAAAAAATGCATTTATGTATTTATTTATTAATTATTTCTAAAATGGATAAAAGAAGGGACTTACTTTTTCATATGGTTTTGGTATGCAAACCTCAGCTTAGCAAAATCTCTTCTCAAGCAGTTTTGCTGAAATAAAGACGGCAAAACTTTGTCCAAAGTCAATTCAAAAATCATAATTTAGTATTAGCAGTCTAAATCTAAGAAAGAATCTGTTATAATAAATCCTGTATGAGAGCTCTTTCTATCAAGATAGTAAATTAGTTAATGGAAAATGCTGCTAAGCAAGCATGATGGGATCACCACTACTAATGATATTCAGTAATAAAGTGCTGGATGCTTATTCGGATAGCTGCACAGTGAGGCCCCCTTTCCCTTTCTATTTTTCTACCTTCTGTCTTTCTTCTTTTCTTTCCTAGCATCATCCTAGCATCCCTCAATAGCAGGGATCCAGGTTTTGTGTTTCCTGTAGAAAAACACAGATTTTCCTCTTTTGCAAACAGCTCTCCGCAGGCTGGCAGTTCGAGCCCGCATGAAATGTTTGCAAAAAAAGGGTGCAAAAACTGAAGTCTTGTCTGAAGGGGAAGGGGAGGGGGAGGTGGAGGTGAAAAGAGAAGGGTGGGCATGGCTTTGAGGGTGGGCTTAGACTCACTTTACCTCCTGCAGCCTTTGGGATAAATAGGTCCTGAGGGGGCTGGAGGACAGCTGAGGGGCCCCTCCAACAAGGCTGGGGGGCAGGGGGCTGTGGGTCATGAATAAGGGCACCGGCAGGGCTGGCGGGGATGTGGCTTTGGAGTGAAGGGCAACAGCATGGGATAGGGCAGGGCACCAGCATGTCACAGCTTCTGAGTGCCACAAAGGAGTGGCAGGGACAGCAGCAGTTGGACCCGGATCCTGGTGCAGTGGGGAGCTGCTGCTGGGAGGGAGCAAGTTGAGGGAGGTAGGCATGGGCTGGAGGTTGGGAGTGAAGGGCACTGGCAGGTCTGGGTGGGCTGTGGCTTGTGAATGAGTGACATCAGCATATCAGGGCTGCTCAGTGACACAAAGGAGCAGGGGGGGCAGCTGCAGCTGGACGCCTGCCCTGGTGAGTGAAGGAGCTCTGATTTTCCATGAGAAAAGACCTCCAACTCAAATGCCAAAATGTATAGATATTTAGAATTTATTATAATGACAGAGGCACCAGTAGGCTTCTAAATAGCTTTAATATTGTAAATTCTAATATTATAAAAGCCTAAGTCTGTCTGTCTGTCTGTAATGCTTTATTTGCACTCTGACTGGCTGATGGAAACAGCCAATCAGAGTGCTCCAAGCATGGGGGAATGCTGCCATGATTCCGAAGCCATGTCAAGGACTGGACGGAGGGTGGGGAAGCCTCTTCTCCCCCACCCTGCTCCCTGCAAAAGGGAAAACAGCAGCAGCATGGGGTGTTTGGTGGTGGCACTCTATACCAGCCCCCTCTGCCCGCCCCCCATCATTCTTGATGGACACTTGGCTAGTATATCAATACAATATTGTGTTCAACTGATACCTATATGTATATAGTGGCATTTCATTTTAATCTTAGAAAAACATGGTGTTTTTAATCAGAGAATTTTGGATTTTTTTTAACAGAAAACCAGGATCCCTGCTCAACAAGCAAAATACCTTCTATCCCATCCCCAACAAGTCCTCTTCCTTTGCTTCCAAGTTTACTTGCTAGCTGAGCACCCATCTCTATCACTTTTGGGGTTCTATGGTTCAGACACTTCCCAAATGCATTCCTTGCTCTGAATTAATGGAATAGATCCATTGAAGACAATGGATCTATTTTAAAATGTGCTAAGATTTGAAAGATGGTTTTCAAGAAAAATAGGATTGATGATTGTACATTGTGCTTCCTGAATGTTTTTTAACCCTAAAAAAAGGTTTAGCTTGCTCTTGGCTTTTATTTAAAAAGTGTCTGGGGGGGGATACATAGGCAAGGACAATTAATTTCAAGTTTGACTGTAAAGTGGATTTGTTAAACTGAATTAAATTCCCATGTGTATGCTCTACTTAGAACTGAAGAGACCTTAGTTTGATTAAGCTAAATAAGCTTAATTGAATGAAGGCCACTTGAATTCAGAATAAATGCGTCTACACAGGGATTTAATATGGTTTAATTAATCTACTTAAATCTTAATTCAGAATAATTTTCCTTAGTATCCCTGAGTGTTGGCTTTTAGGTTACACTTCCACCTATGTAGCTTCTATTGTAGACTTGCTATACCTTCAAGATTTCAATTTCTGTAGAATTAACTTATGGAAGAGAACTTCAACCATTCTGCTTACAAAATTTACTGCAGATTCTGTAAGATGTCCACGTCTTGTCATGAGAAGTAGATTTCTAATCCCAGTATTATTTTTCTGTAGGGTAGAAAAGAATGCTAAGAGCTACAACCAAGTAGCAACATTTGAAAAGGGTACAATATCCTGCCAAAGAAAGTTTCTGAAATTGAAAGTTCCTCACTTTGTTCTATACACCAAGCAAAAGACATCTTAGAAATATCTAGAAATATACCACCTTTGGATGGGAGCCATGTGTGGCACTGGTGAGAAATATAAGCAAACAGTGATCATCATATTTCCATTGTCTCTGAATTTTTCACTTCGTAGCATTTTTTTAACAAGATATGAGCTCAAAAAAATCTGGGTTAAGGCACAGATTCAAACTCTTAAACAAAAGTGGAGAAATATGACCACAAGAACTGGATGCTGATTTTTACATAAGTATTGCATACAACTTCACCATATGTTTACAGAGCTCACAGAATTATTTTTTTAAAATAATGTGTTACTCTTGTTCACTGTTATCTGTTGGGTGTCTGGTTTGGAGTCAGCTGTACAAGGGATTGGAGAAATGGTGCACCCGGCTAGGTCAGCTGCTTTTGTATAGCTTAATCTTAAATTGCCAAAAAAAAAAAAAAATCCAGTGTACCTGCTTTATATATGTGGCAAGATAATTCAAATCTAGCAGTCTCTGAAGAGACTGGAAGGAAAAAATATAACAAAGTGATCTTTAACTTCAGCTTAACTAATTGCTCTACTTTTTACTATCTAGTTACTTTGAAGTACTAGTCTAAAATGGGAAAATTACCAATAATCCAGGATAGGTTTATATAATATTCAGGTCTTAAAATAAACATCTTAAACCAAAGAACTACTTTTCTCTCAAAATTAAAAATATGTTAATAAAGACTGAAAAATACCTTTAACGGCATTTAATTGTATTGAAAATGATCACCCTGATCATCTGAGTGTCAACTGTGGTGAAGCACTGGTTTAAGAGAGAAATCAGTGGATCTGAACGTACACTGAAACTGTGTAAGAAAGTAAAGAATCTGGTCTTTGACTTGAGCAGCAGCAGGCATTTTCATTTTAAGAGTTAAACATTAATCTAAAAGCAAGGATGTCTTTCTTTAATTAGAGGTGTGGCTTGCAGAATGAATGCCCTTCAGAAAAAAAAAATTGATGCAAGGAATTGTCATCACTAACATCTAGTGCAATCTCTTCCTGGAATGCCCCACCCCATTGTAATTCTGCCCTATGCCAGTATAACAAGTGAGAGCATGCCTCATAATGATTTCATTCATGTGAAATACTATGAAAGTAAGCTGTATAAACCAAGTAGAACTCTGGTACAGCTCATTGAAGAAAAAGACATCCAATCATCCATTAACAAAAATGTATTGTGAAACAGTTTAAGTTGCTACACACGTAATTTAAATGACACAAAACTACAGAAGCAACAAAAAAGTGAGTTATTAATAGTACATATTCCTCTACTCTTTTACTTACCTTTTTACAACTGCAATTATAGTACACCCTTCACTACAACTCGATCCTATAGTTTACAAGTTTTGCAACAGACGACACAAGGGGAGGCCTGTCTTTCAGAGCAGAATAAAAGAAATGGTAGTAGAGTGCTAGTGGGAAAAAGGCATTCCTCACCTTCTCAGAATCTGCATGTAAAAATATTTTTTTTATAATTTTGTGGATTAGCATACCATACCATGGATTAACAAATCTATATATAAATGAAATTTCAGACAAAAGATTGCCAGTTTTGATTAACCTTACTTAAATGTGCATATCCTGATTTCCTAACATTTGGGTTTCGAGACAGGTTTAAACTACAATATTTTGTAATATTGTGTTAAAAACAACATTTATACCCTTGCTGTGACTGTTACTGAAATAATGTCTAGGAGTATAATACTTCCTCTATATTCAGAAAATTTCACATACATACAATGATCTTAATAATTTAATTCGAGAATCTCAAGTGAAAATAATGGCTGCTCCAGGAGAAAAATAACCTGAAAATAACGAGAGTTAAATCTCTCCTGGGAGAGCAAATGTCTGTTTATGTAATGGCTTCTCAGAAGAGAACATAGTCCTCTAGTACCCGTTCCTCCCCTCCCCACACCGAGACAGTATGTTGCTTACTGGACTCTGCTACTTCAGCAGGGAGCAAAATGTGCCCTCTTCACAATCCCCACATTATGCTTCTGGGAAACACAGGCTCACCATGGGCAGTCTGGTTCAGCTGATCAAGGCCATCCTACACACTGCTGCCATCTGTCATCAGGCAGACTAAGGAAGCCTGCAGAGCATACTGAGACGTGTTCACAGCCTGCCCTGCCCCTGCCCCTCCCCTCCCTTTCTCCAGATGCACAGTATCAGCACTGCAAGCTCTCTACTTTTCATGGCCCCAACATTTGGGTACATTCCTCTAGCAGGAAAACAAACCTGGGAGAATACTCCCAGTTTATTTGAATATGTGTACTCAGCCTTAATATACTTTGTGGCAACATTTATGATATATAAAACAAGAAATTTTTTTTTTTTTACCTTACAGGTTTGTTAAGAGGATCAAATGAATGGATGGCTTTGAAGGGTGTAGGTTGTAGCCGTGTTAGCCTAAGGATATAGGCAAACAAGTTTCTTTGGGTATTCTTATCTTTGGTAGATTTTTGGGGTGCGTTCATTTTGGTGCTCACAGAATCGTGCCAAGCTCATCAATAGAAGCAAACTTCCTATAGCCCAAAGGATACCGAATGGATCCAGACTATGCTGAGACAACAAATGTAAAACCTGCCAACACACCCCCACCACCCCCACAACAGAACCATCAACATTCCTGGATCTTACACTTGCATCGCCACAAATGCAAGTATAAATATCTCTTCCAGTGCACCAAATGCCTGATGGAAAATATGCAAGAGAAACCAAACAACAACTGCACACCAGAATGAATGCACACTGAAAATCTATCAAAGACAATTACATTTAGGGGCATATTTCTCACAAGACAACCACTCTCTCTCTAATCCAGGGGTGGGCAAAATGCAGCCCACGGGCCAGATGTGGATTGCCAGGCCATTCCATCCAGCCTGCGGAGCCTCTAAAAAATTGAGAAAATTAATATGAATCTACCTCTGGCTGCTTGTCATGAGGCCCTCAATGGCTTACCAAAACTCAGTAAGTGGCCCTTCGCCTGAAATAATTGCCTGCCCCTGCTCTAATCTCTCAGTTCTAATCCTCAAAGGGAATTTGCAAAATACCTTTCACAGATGAGCCAATGAACTTCACTTCCTCAATCTACTGGATAGAAAAAATCAGGGACTAAATATAGACATTGGATTTATGACACGTTATAATCTGCCCAACGTCTGATTCCCTAGGTGAACCCTCCACTTTTTACCAGCTATTCTCATTCCCTTTTCCCCATCCTCCTGTCTTTCATCCTTTGACTACAGCTACTTTCATTCCCACACCCCACCTGTCTCTCACCTACTGACCACCTCAATTTACATTTTGACTGACTGGCTTTCTTGCATAAGTACTGGCCTCTGGCTGCTTTGCCTCTCCAACCAGGAAGAGCACAGACCACCTACAGACACTTCCTCAGCCTGCCCAAAATCTTGCTAAGAAGAATTTTTCCAACTATTTGAGTTAGTCTAACAAAAGATATCAGATTTACCCAAAGAATCTTGTCTGGTGTCTTTGAGACATTTAGAATGTGAAATAAGGATCATTTGAGCACCTAAATAGATATGAGGTGCCTGGACTCCAATTTCAATGGTGAATCAGGGGAAAACAGCCAGGTTTGATAAGCTCCAGTCTTTGGCCTGGTCTATGAAAAAAGTCACAGCAGTTTAACTAATGAAATTATTTTAAACTGGTTTACTTAAACTGATGAAACTATGCCATTTTGGATACTCTTAGGTGTTTAATTCTGTTTCATATTAGGTTAGCTTACTTTCCTTATAGTTTATATGTGAACAGGTAAGTGACCACACATATATAATGACACTGGTTTTAAAGTGATTTACTTAAACAACACCGTCACTTAAGCTGTTGACATCTGCATTTAGACAAACTTGCTTTACTGTGCATGATCTTCTCCAGAATGGTGATGTCTATGATGCCTATCCCCAAAGTTTAACTTCTTGACCACAGATTTTTCTGTAGCATCCAAATCTATTTAGCACCAATGGCTAACTCAGATTTGTGGTACCATTCCTAAATTTCATTTATATTCACTTTTAAAAAATGAGTTGATAAGATTAACTGAGCTTCCAGTATCAACTTCAGCAAAGATCTATTAGATTCTGAATGCATCCTTCTGTCAGAAATGACTGATTGGTCAATAAAAAGAAAAGTCTTTTTCCTTTACAGCACAATATTTAGGGAGTTCTGGATTTAGCAGACTGTAGGATCACCAAGTATATTTTAAAGAGGGAGACCATCAAAAACTTTATAATCTTCCATCTCTTTAACAACATGCATTTTAAAGCAATGTGGCTTCATGCTCCATTGCCTACATTGTCTGTACCTAATTTTTGTTCAGTAAACTGTTTTTAATTTTCAGTGAAGCAATTCTGGTTTCCCCCTTTATTTTTGGCTCTTCAACAAAGTACTCTCTTGAAATCCCAAAAGAGGCCCAAGTAGTGCTGCTACAGTAAAAATTGTGCTACAAGTTGTGGTTCCGTTAAAGTTACAGTCAGTGAATCACAGCACAATCACTGGACAGGCACAGAATCACAGCACAATAACTGGAAATGCACCCAGTTTGGGGTTTCTACCTGTGACCTTAGCCATAGAGGTAAGCTTTGTCCTTTAACAGCTGGAGTTGAGGATTTCCTTGGATAGTTCTTACTTCCGAAACTCCTCCAGTGGGTTTTCACTCGAAAAGGTGATCCAGCTCACAGTATTTGTGAATGACTCTCTTAGTAGATGAATAATGCCATATGCAAGTCACAGGAAGTGAATTTTCTACTCTATTCAGCATTGGGGAAGCCCCATTTAGAGTACCATGTCCAAAGTTGGGCACCACGCTTCTAAATATGGACAAATCTGAAAGATACCAGTGGGCAGCAACAGAAATGACTAAAGATCTAGAAAATGTGACATCTAGATCTAGAAAATATGAAAGGCTGGGAGAACTAAGATAATGTAGCTTTGAATAAAAAAGAGAAGAGTGAGGGGGATTTTAAAACAATTTTTACATATTAAAAAGGTTGTTTTAAATATAATGGCAATTGTCCTCCTCTTTGTCCACAGGAGAGAGGACTACTAGCAGTGCAGCCTAAGTTGCAACAAGGGAGATTAGGAGGAACTTTCTATGAGAGTGTATAAGTACTGGAGTAAATTACTTAGAAAAATCGGGACTATACTATAATACATGACACCAACAGACTCTGTCCCTGGAAATTTTTAAGTGCAGGTTCAACATATTTATGTGAGACACTTTAGATAGAGATGATCCTGCCCTGAGCAAAGAGTTCAAGTAGGTGACCTCCTGAGGTCTCTTCCAGCCCTATTTTCCATGGTTCTTTTTTTACAGTATAAGTCATGTAAATACCAACCTATTTACAGAGGCGTAAAGAGCTCCTTCAGCTCCCAGAGATAGGTGGGGGTAAACCCAAAACTGGAGACAGGTGGGGAAAACAGTGAAGTCTTCCTTGCCAAAGACAGTTGCTACTGCTGCCACTGCTTTTGGTACTGCCGTAGCAGCATCAGCTTGGGCTTCCTGGGAGGTGCCCCTGGTCCCCCATTCTGAAAATCTCTTTCTGACTATAGTAACTTTTCTTTCCCCGATGAAATTCTTTCAGCATGCTGCCATTTTCATTCTTACAAACAAGGTAACCCACGCATCACACAGTGCAATTGTACAAAGAGGCCTCATTTATGATGGCCCATTTCCTATGCCCACATTGACGCCAATGCATTTTCTAGCACAATAACAAGACTCATGTAGAGAAAAAAGCATGGCAAAAATGTCCTTTATTTCTGAAACACTTTTTTCCATCAAATGATCCCCAGATCAGAATACCAGCCTACTGTAGTGGGAAACAGGAGACTTGTAAAACCAGGCCTCTACTGCCACATTCCAGAAAACAACAAATCGCCGCTCCCTGCCTGTTTCTGAGCAGGTATCTAGCTTGTTGCTAGTTACCTTCTCAGCCACTGTGACTTAACTGTCACTTCTTATTTTTCCTTTACTCCACAATGAACTCATAATAAAAAAATGTAGAACAGGGAGGGTTGCATCTGGCTTCTCATTTATTGCCCCCAGAATTTAAAAAGGGCTGTTGAGCCCTGTGGTTCATCTTCCTCTAACTCTCTAGATCAGCTGACCCCATCAACATATTCTTCTGACACCTTTCTGATTAGGGCTGACATGTGTAAGGACTATCTAAGTGTACAGCTATAGGGTATAGGAAAAGCAATTGCCCCAGACTGCCATTTGCTTAGGAGATGCTGAGCATATTCTCCTATAGGGGGCATCTACAAGGGAGAGTGGGGTTGCAGGGACTGCTTCAAGATTTCGCCCCACATCTAAAGACATTTTTCTGTGGTTTTGTATTGTAGCCTTTACAACAGTAGAATAAGGGCTTCAGTTGTCAAAGGCACTAAGGAGCGTCTAGCATCAAACACCATTTTATCACAACCTTTCCAGCCTGCAGAAGCAGCAGACCTGGTGCCAGCTGCAAATAGCTGAGCAGCAGGGAAGCCCCACCCCAAAAATTCTCCCATCTGTGTTTCAGCTATTCTTGGATTCCCCACCCCTGCCCCCCACACACACTTTCAATAAACTGAAGAGCAGCACCTAGTCTTCCTACACCATGCATTGGGAGACTTGCATACTTCTGAATGGGAGGCAAACAACCAGAGCTAGTCTATAGCAAACACTGAGAAAAGGAACCCTAAATCCTGCCTCTCTTTAGAGAGTAGATATCTCAGCCAGAATTCAAGGAAGTACTGTGAACTTCCTGCAAACACCAATAAGTTTCACCATCTGGAATCCTCTGATGAAAGTAGGCACATACCACCTTTCAAAAAGCTGCATGGGCTCACTCATTTTAAAACATAGACAGTGGTGGTGATGGTGGACCCTCGCCATATAATTACCTAGGGTGTGGAACCCAGGATCCATCACCTCCTCTGCCTGTGAGGGGATTTGCACTGACATCTTCCCCTTTTTGGAGAGTGCCCAAACCACCAGGCTATGAGCCATGTTGGGCAAGAGTACTCTCCCCAGTTCCTGCTGATGCAGAAAAGAATGTAAATTCACTGGGCCAGAATGCAGGAACAAGAGGGACCCATAAGCCTAGTAGTTTGGGTACTTGTGTGGTATGGGGGTCACCTGGTCCCTGCTCCCTGGGGACTGTTTCTCTTATTCACAAAACCATCAATAGATAAAATATGTAAATAACAGGACAGGAATGCAGGAGTTCTCATTTCAGAGGCAAGTGCCCTCACCACTACGCTACATAGTCATGCTCCCTCTGGCCTAATGAATCTTGAACTTTAGAGTAAAGTAAGCAAAACACTCTGAGTTCAGATGCCCCTGGGTTAGGCAGCAGCTAAGTAGAGGTTTTCAGGATTGCAGTTTTGGACTTGGTCCTTTGCTGGATCTGGCTGGACCTGCAAACCTTGGGTACGGCTTCACAGCTTCTGGCACAAGCAATGTCTCTGCAGTAAGAGCTAGGGATGCAAACAAACCAGCTATTCTGGGGGAGGTTCAAAGCCACATGACTCCCACTGACTTTCAGTTCTGTCCCCTAACCCATTTAACAAATTGTGTGGATTTCAAAGGATGCTAAAATGCTTGAAATGCATGAACATGCTAATTGCTTGAACTTATGAAAAAGAGTTTGCATCCTGTTTTGGATCCTAAATTACTCAACAGGAGAAGCAAGAAAGAAATACAAGCTGTTTATGTAAATCATTTTATTGTGAAAAGCGTTAAAGGCATCTTTAATCTGCTCCTCCTGGCAGGGTTTAGTAGCAATTCATTTCCATCACACCTCAGGTCAAGCTACTGTAATTTTGCAACCGTCCCCCCACCCCAAATGTTTTTATTTAATCGGTGTCTCAAAGTTTGTTTTGAATACTCCATGTGCCCTCTGAGTGGCTGTCTGGATCCTCTTCCAACTTGGCTTCCCCAGCAAAGCATGGAACACACAGTACTTCATTTCATGTGACTGATTATTAAAGGACCACTGCCACACTCTGGCAAACTCTGAAATATATATTTTCCTAAAGTCCCAGTATCACTTATTTCTTGTCCATAATTGCTGCTTACCAAAGGATTTATATAGAAACAGTATTTCCTCCTTTTCTAACCAGATTTGTCCTTCTGTGATTCATTCAGAGAGGTTGTATAATCTGTTGCTTAGGTGATATCAGCATTCATCATCACAAAAGCAGCCGAAGTGTCACTAAAACCGTACTGACTAAGTCAATGAGAGATGAAAGTGGGTTAAATGAAAAACAAACACTGTTTACAGACGAATAGCTTTGTAATAGATCAGCAGTAACACAAAACCCCCCTGTGATTTTAATGGGATTTGATTTAATAGAGATCCAAAGTGTATACAAGGGTTGTTCTTCAATGACTCATTAACTTCTGAAAAACTTCCCTTGCCATTTTCAAGGATAAAAAGTTCAAGGACAATTTGCTAAAGGAGTCTCCTCAAGAAGTTTCGTTTTTTTCTCTCTGGGCTCCTTTCTGATGATGTGACTGAACATGCCTTAAATAGCTGGAGTCTCACCTTTGTTAGGACAAATTTCTCTCTGGCTTTAGTTTCAGTTGCACTTAGGCTACATGGACTTCGAGGAGTCATAGATTTCATAGACATTAGGGCTGGAAGGGGCCTTGGAAGATCATCGAGTCCAGCCCCCCGCCCAAAGGGCAAGAAGTCAGCTGGAGTCATAGGATCTCAGCAAGATAAGCATCCAATTTGCTCTTGAAGGTGTTCAGTGTAGGTGCTTGAACCACCTCCGCTGGCAGACTGTTCCAGACCTTCAGGGCTCGGACAATTCTTCCCTATGTCCAGCCTGAAACGGTCTTGCAGGAGTTTATAACTGTTTGACCTCGTCATCCCTTGGGGCGCTCTGGTGAACAAACGTTCCCCCAGATACTGGTGGTCACCCCCGATAAACTTATAGAGGAGGAGAAAATCATCAGTGACCTTTGCTGTCATACTTCATGGGTAATAGGAGAGCAAAATCTCAGCTCTGTCATGCTGTTCTCCATCCAGTACGGAATTGGCAGTGACGTCCCGGTCCAGGACAGAGCTCTGAAAGGCAAATTTTGCTCTCCTCTCAGTTCTATTAGCCTTTGGGGAGAATTTTGCCTGCAGGTATCACCCGTTTTACTTCGGTTCAGGACCACAAGGTACTAACTTGGCTTTCCTGTCTGGCCAGTATTACCCAGGTTTTTATTAAGTACTACATTTACTCATAAAAAATGTGCACCTTTCCTCCCAAAATTAGCTAGTGGAAATTGGTATGTATGTCTTAAATGAAGAAAGCCAGGTGGTCAGCCACCAGTGCCTGCCAAGTCAACTGAGGGCCTGCCTGCCTTGAGAACAGAAGCTGACCAGCTAACTTGGTGCTGGCTGAGCCAAATTGCCTGGCTGGGTGGGAAGCCAGCCAAGCCTGCTGAATCAGCTGACAGCAGATCCCACTGGAGCCAAACCTTCTTGAGCCAGGTGGGCAGCCAACAGCACCTGCTGTGTCCTCAAGCTAGTTAACACAACAGCCACAGGATTTTCCTGTCCTCTTCTTGTGGCTGCCTGTGTTTTGCCTATGAAAATACTTACCAATATTTCAAAGAAATATCTTTTTTCCCTTCATTCTGCCTCCCAAAAATAAGGTATGTGCCTTATGCAAGAAAATATGGTAAGTAATTATCTATCAACTTTTGTCTCGATTATAAAGGTCCTTAGGACTGTCTGTGGAGGTCATGTATTGTAGTACAGTCCCAGTCCAGTCACTGAAGTCAGCAGGAGTCTTTTCACTGATTTCAGTGACAGTACAAGGCTCTAAGTATGCTTTTTCTTTGGCATCAACTTTTAAACAAGATCAGGTTTATTATTTTGACAGAGCCCAGAATTATTTAATCCTTTCAGGTGATCTAGTTGAGGTGGTTACAATTTCTTTAACCTGTGATGTTTAGGAAAGGATGAAATAAACCCATAAAGTGCCCTTTACTCAAGGAATTACATCACAGACTATTCACTGTTAAACAGAGACACACTCATGATTGATGTCATTGGGTTTGTTGCCTAAGTTTCCCAGCCATAATAGATCATGGATAGGTCTGAAAGTTCAGAGGTCCCTTCCAGTCTAGCAGCCCATCAGGCCAGTATGTTTAAAGTATGTCATTTTCTGTTGCCAGTGGCACACAAGCCAGCAAAATGGCACATGCCATGTCCTTGGACTGTCAATCTAAATGACTGAATAACATGTTCCTTTTGGGGGAAGGGAAGATGAGTGAGTTTTGGGGATGGCCATAGCCCTACCTGTGAGAGAGGGAGGTATGGGCTTGTGAGAGACATTGAGGGGGTAGACTCCCCCAGATATGAGGCTGGAGAGAATGAGCAGGTAGGGATGAGAGAGAATATGGGAGGAAAATGCTGTTGCTTTCTTTTCTGAAGCTAACAAGTGAGTGTTGGGAGGCACATTTGGGCTGGATGGCTGTGGGGGTATGCTCTCCTAGGTCAGAGGCAGGGAAACAGGAACGGGTGGAGTGGGGAAGAGCAGGGTGTGTTGTTTTCAATTTTGGAGGTCAGCTGACTTTGTTATACTCTTTTATTTTAATACTTATTCTGCTTTTATAAGTATTTTGTTATATAAAAAAGCTTACAGCTTTTGTTGTAAGCTGCCCTGAGCCTTTTTGAGAAGGGCAAATCTACTAAAGCTACTAAATAAATAGTAAATGAGAATAGATACCCCTTTTCAGGTGGGATAATTGAGGGCATCTTTTGGCAGAAGCCCACAGTGAAGCTTAGACTTGCACCTTCTGATTGGTACCAAATCTCTTTCATGGCTTGATAGCACTCCTCAACCTCTCCACCCGTGGTGAGCAAGCTCCTGGAAACACTTGATGGATGCTACACTTTTATTATTAACCTCCAAGGTGAATGTGGAGAATGTGCTATATGAGAAACTGGTGCTTGTGCTGCCATTCAAGACTTTACTTTTATTTGTTTTCCTTATTTCCAAACACTGCCCATCAGCAGTTCGTCTGCCATCATTTTTCCACGAACCCAACCCAGCATTCTCTACCTGGCCTCTTTTCAGAACAGGATTCTTAGGGCAAGGCTGCACTGAAAGCTTTTGAATGCACAATAGTGTCATTTTAGGCTGCAATTTTTTTAGCAACTTTTCTATGCTAACAAATGCCCTAATGTAGATGCAGTTAGCTCATTTCACTCACTGAACCTGGATAAAATATCCCAGCAAAAGCATCTCTTGCAACCATAAGATGCCTGCACTGGGAGGGCCCATCAGTACAACACTACGGACAAAGCTTTTAAGTGTGTGCTATGATTAAGAACTTTTTGTTCCTGCAGTGCTTTGGTAGAAGTCAGCGAAACTTGGACTCCTACCTCTGTTAGGCATTTCTGAAAGCTCCTCTCCAAAGCATGAAGGGAGTTAAGTAGTTCCCAGCTAAAGTCAGGAATTTCAGGAGGTATACTATACCACCATCTGTAACATTTAAAAAAGACAGCAAACATTTCTTTGCTGATTATTACCTTTTTTTTCTTTTATTTCTTTAATTTTGGGAAACAGTTTAATATGCTTTTCTTCTTTTCTTTTCTCTTGGTCAGACTGAAAAATCTAGAATGTTTGTTCCATGATCTATGTGAAAGCTGACCACCACTCTTTCAAGGCAGTCGGCTGCAAGTTTTGCTAAATCCCATCTTCTTTGTATGGCAATGTGTGGAAGATCGTTACCCTTTTATACCAGTTATTTTGAAGCTTATTTTGTTTTTTAAGCCTTTTATCGTCTCTTTTTGTAAATGTGAGAGAAAGTGAGTACTCAAGATTTCAGAGTTTGTTACCAAATTCATGGAAAATATGTAAAAAGTTCATTTACTTCAGAGATCCATTTAACTTCCTATGCCAATTTATCAGTAGATACTTTAACAGCAAGATGCTATACGACAAAGTTCAATTTCTTTTCCTAGCACAGACTGAATATGTAATTCAACAGCCCAGATGTTAATAAATGATGCTGATAAACTACTGAAATGTTCTTTGAGCAATTAGTCTGGTTTTCAAAGATAGTGAACAATTGCTGCTCCTTTTGATTTCATTAGGAGTAACAGGTCAAAATGTATTGATTCTATTTTTTTTTTAAATCAGGCCAAAATGTATTGATTCCATAGTAAATGTTTTGTCCTTTACCAGACTTCTACCACTTGTGCTAAAGAACTAGTTATCTTTGCTGTCAGTGGTAGGCAGCTATCCTTTACATGGACCTACCACTCCAGGTTGATATAAGACACACGTCAGAAGCATATTGTTCTTATTTGTAATTCTAAATATTACATTCTAGGGTGGTTTGCACCGATAATACATCTAGCAATAAATGATTCAGAATTTGGCAAGATACTAAAGAGTATACCCAATGCCACAAGCTCTTCTCTTTTTCAACCATACACAAAACAAGATAAAAAATTTTGGTTTGCTAACTACAAACCTTAATAACATTGAAACTGCTCAACTGATTTTCTTCAAACTCTTTTTGTGCATTATACAAAATACAGAAGACCAGGAAGGTCTGAACTGAAGTCAGAGTACTTATACTATTTCCAAAGTATGCAAGGCTGTGTAAGAAAATCCATATAGTACTATTAGGTTGAAACAGGTTCATAACAACAACACAATAAGACATACAAATGAACAGTCAGCATTAGGTTTCCAACTTCTAACCTTCTTAAAACTAAGATATGCCTAGGTTGCTGGCTTGGCACATGTTATTAGCTAAATCCCACTCTCATCCATATGTGAGCACATAATTCACACCCAAGGGGCAAGACAAATCCAAGTTGGCCTCCTTTCTTGAAGTTGTAGGGCAGAGCCCATGTTGAGCTCTATTTTGCCCTGTTGGCTTTGCAGTGTAGACCTAGCAAAGGCATGGACCATCAGGGTTCATACTCTACTGCCATTCTCATAGTGTCCTGTGCCCATATATTCCAGCTCTTTTAGCCTTGCTCAGCATTTAAGCCTTCATTTCCAGGAGGCCTGATTCAGTTTCTGAACAGCCCTGCCTAACTCTATCAGACAGCATTGAAGATACCCATCCCCCAAAACGCTGCTCATCTGGCCAAAAAAACTCACCTGAGATCATGACTTCAGTAGAAGCTCTTGTGTGAGAGCACCTTGGAAGCAGGTGCAGATATGGGCATCTTCTGAACTTCTGTGCAATGCAACAAGCAAATCAGGCACCTGAAGATCCTATACTGCAAAGCCAAGAACAGAAACAGTCAGTCCATCAACACATCCATTGTATGGTCTATGCACTTGCTACTGCCCTAAACTCAACCTTCCCTCCTTTCTCCCCACTTCTTGACTTCCTCTTGAATAAGGACTGACGTGCTTACAGAAAGAAGAATGGGGACAGGACGGGCAATAGAGGAGACAATGGAGAAGTGCCAGAGATAGAACATGGGGCTGGAAGCCTGGGATCAGCCTATAGGGTGAGATGAGCTCTTTGCTATCCAGCACCTACTTTCCCATGCCCTGTTCAGGGCGACCCAAGTAACAAGCCCAAAGACAGACCTGCACAAAGGATTACATCCACAGGTTACTTAAGCCCACCTGCCATCTTTTTTCTTGGTATGGGTAAAACTATTAAGAGGGACGGATTTCTCAGTTCTGATCAATAAGGTTATTGTTATGCAGAGAAGCAGACATAACCCATTAATCTCTGATGTAGGCTTGTACTCTCATCAAATCACAGAATCAATGAGTCGGAAGGGACCTAGACAGATCATCGAGTCTGACCCCCTGCCATGGGCAGGAAGGAGCATTGGGGGTGGCAGGGGTCATAAGACCCCAGCCAGGTGCCTATCCAGTCTCCTCTTAAAGATTTCCAGGGAAGGTGAGAGCACCACCTCTCTGGGAAGCCTATTCCAGGCTCTGGCCACCCTTACCGTGAAGTAGTTCTTCCTAATATCCAACCTAAACCTATCCTCCCTCAGCTTGTGGCCATTGCTCCTGGTGACTCCAAGGGGGGCCCTGGTGAACAGATTTTCCCTGAGTCCCTGCTGGTGGCCCCTGATAAGGTTGTAGGCAGCCACAAGATCCCCCCTCAGTCTCCTCTTGTGGAGACTGAAGAGATTCAGGTCCCTCAGCCTCTCCCCATAGGGCTGGCCATGGAGGCCCCCAACCATACGAGTGGCCTCCTCTGGACCCTCTCCAGGTTCTCCACGTTCCTCTTGAAGTGCAGCGCCAAGAACTGGACACAGTACTGCGCTGCATAGAGGGGGAGCAAGACCTCTCTGGACCTGTTAAGTGATGCCCCTGTTGATGTATGACAGGGTGCAGTGGGCTCTGCCTATTGCTTTGTCACATTGGCAACTCATATTCATCCTGGAGTCAATCCTGACTCCAAAATCCCTCTTTGGCTCTGTGCTGCTGAGAGGGTCAGCCCCTAACCTATAACCATAATGCTGGTTCCCTCTCCCCAGGTGCAGCACCCTGCACTTGTCCTTGTTGAACCACATCCTGTTCAGATCCGCCCACTTCTCCAACCTATCCAGGTCTGCCTGGATGTGGTCCCTGCCTGCCGGTGTATTCACTTTCCCCCACAGCTTGGTGTCATCAGCGAACTTGAACAGGGTGCTCCCCACACCCTCGTCCAGGTCGCTAATGCAGATGTCGAACAGCACCGGACCAAGGACCGAGCCCTGGGAGACTCCGCTGCCCACACATCGACTTGTCCACCACCACCCTCTGGGTGCGCCCCTGGAGTCAGTTTGTCACCCATGTGACTGTGCATTCGTCAATGCCGCTGCAGTCCCTCAGCTTGCCCACCAGAACTGGGTGGGACACTGTGTCGAAGGCCTTCTGGAAGTCCAAGAAGATGACATCAACTTCCTCCTTCCCATCTAAGCTCTTTGTTACTTGGTCATAGAAAGAGACCAGGTTAGTCAGGCAGGATCGGCCTTGCATGAACCCATGCTGGTTACCCCTCAACATCACTTCCCTGCAGGGCTCTCAAATGTGGCCCTTGATAATTTTTTCAAAGACCTTCCCCAGGATAGAAGTAAGGCTGACTGGCCTGTAGTTGCCAGGCTCTTCCTTCCTCCCCTCCTTGAAAATAGGGACCACATTGGCCCTTTTCCAGTCCTCAGGGACTTGGCCTCAGCACCAGGAGTCCTCAAACAGCCGTGCCAATGGCTCCGCAATGACACCAGCCAATTCCCTCAGCACCTGCGGATGAAGGTCATCTGGGCCCGCTGACTTAGACACATCTAAGCCCTCCAGGTAATCCTTAACTAGGTCTGAAATCATCTCAGATCTCTATGCCCTGCAAGATCCTGTCTTTTCTGACAGCTCCTCTGTAGCCATTCCTCCTCTCTCTGGGACCAGGGCTTAACTTATTGAGCCCAGGTATTCCCCTTGGCTCAGTGAGTTGCCTGCTCCTCTCTGCTGCAGTTTACATCGGAGAGCTGCTCACTCAATAGTTGGCTAAAATGCCACTTGTTTCCCTCAAAATGCAGCTCTAGCCTGATGCTCTCTCCTTTTAAAGTAACAGGGCCTTTGGCACCCTGTCATAAATCCTAGATTGTTTTATAGGAGTAGATTCAGATAAGCTATGCTAAGTCAGGTTAAGCAGCCGGGCTAAAGGAAACAGAATTCAAGCAACTCCCAGGGCTGATGGAAGAGGCTGCAGGAACAGATGGCTGTGGCCATCAGCATCTGAGACCCCAGAGGAGCAGCCTTAGCAGCAGGGGATGCTCTTTTTCCCTTAGAAACAAGTAAGGGGACCAGGGATAGGGTAAATGGTACAGAGTAGAGACAACTGGGGTGAGGTCCTGCCCTCTCTTGGCACCAGGTAAATCAGTGGTTCTCAGTCTTTTTAGCCTCAGGTATCCTCTATAATTTTTCTAAATTTAGATTCTAAAGCAACGATTCTCAACTGGGGTGCTACTAAATTCAGGCACAGTATGGGGGCCTTGAGGCTAAAATAATTGAGAACTATTGCCTTATTCAAATCTCCCTGCACTGCCAGGTTTGGGGATTACAAGGTATACCTTCCCCCCAGTCCTTTCCCACATTGACCCAGCTTCAGGGGTGACAAGCACAAGTTCTGTTTTACACGGTATTGATAACCATGAAGGGCTGTATCGGGGAGGGGGGGGGGTGCAGGGGTGGACCTCCCACACCATGCCTTGATTTCTGCTCCACACAAACTTTAAAACCAACTGCCTGAGAGAAGCAGCAGCATTTCTATTGAGGCAGCACTAATGAAGTCAAACAACTGCATGGCTCATTTTGGTCTACCTGATTCTTGCTAATTTTTTTTCATTGTATAGGTTTTAATGATCCTTTCTCTTTTTTAAAGATCCTGGTGTTCCACTGTTGACACTAGCCTTTCTTCTGCAACTTTGCTGTCTGTTAGTCATTCCTAGTAATGTTTCTCTTCTATTTCACAGCCTTGTAGACTTTAATTAGGTATGGTAATATTAACTCAGGTGTGGAAATGACTGACAGTGAAGTATTGGCAGAACTTTCAGGACACTCAAAAAGACTAGATTTTATTTTACAAATCTGAATGAGATGCATAAATTTAAACTACAATGACTATGGGCATGTGTAGACAAAGAGAGGAGCATGTGTGTACAACACTTTAAAGCACACTAAATGCTACTGCACCGCTTTAATGGTGCTGGTGTGTGCATGCATTGGCAGCGTATTGTGCATTAATTCCAGCCACTGTAGCACATTCAGCAGCATAATGCACCTTAAATGACTTAGGGACACAGCAAACTAAATCATCTCTGAGGAGTTTTAGTTTGCTGCCTGATAGCTGCAGAGTGAAGCACCAGGCTCCGTATAGGTCAGGGACTTTGCAGACAGCATGTGCAGGCAGCCTGGCAGCAGCCCGGGAAGGCAGGCCCCACCAAAGAAAAAAAAAAAAAAGCAGTGAACCTGATTCTCCCCTGCCCCCAGAGCCTGCCTACCTGCATGAGCTGCACAGGGACCTGGTCCTTCCCTCCGTGGCTGTGGTGCCCCCTGGGAGAACCTGAGCGGGGTGCCTGCAGGTGGGTGCCGCCAGGAGCTAGGGGAAGGAGCACTGCTACTGCAGAGGGAAGCACCAGCCACCCCCACACCATCCTGCAACTCAGGGACCACTCCACCTGCCAGCAGCTCGCCTGCCCTCCTCACCACCGGAGACGCATAAGACATGGGTGTAGACAACACGGGGTTTTACTTCACCCTAAATTGAAGCAGTGTTTTTAAAAAACCACCACTTCAATTTAGGGCCCCCGTTTCATCTACACATGCCCTATAGGACTAATAAAACAAAAGCTTTTGACTTTTTTTTTGCCTAGTTGTTTATTTTTTTAAACTTAATATATTCTCTAGGAAATGAGTGCATAGTCCAATAGTTATATTTGTTTTTTGCTTTGAAGTTAAACTGAATAATATGGCACTAGGCCCCTACCATATTAGTACAGCTTCTGGTCTCTCTTTAAGTGGAGAACAATGTGTGTTGTATTATGTGTAAGGATGTACCATGCCATCTGTACTTCTCCCATGTAATCATGTCCTTTGGAGGGAATAAGTTCCCACTTGCCCAAACTGGTAACCCGAGTTCTCCTCAGCACCACAGCTTCACACCCCTTGCTGGTGTATCCCAAATTTCACTATGATATGGGAAATGAAGCAAGATGATGAAACAGCTTCAACTGAAGTGTGTGCAACCTGCACCCACTAAAATAATATTTACATTTTCCTAGCCATGATAAATGCAAATCATAAACCAGGTATGGTCATCTTTCTTGTCTGCCATTCTTATTAGATCATAGTTCTTCCACCAACTTTAGTACACCTCCCACAGCAAGTTCAAGACTCTTATTCTTTTCCAGGTTCTGCTCAGTATCATCCTTGCTTACATCTCTACTTTCACTGAGTTTTTCTCTAGTCTAGGGTTTCTTGGGACATCCTTAGGAGCATCTGGAACTTGCTACTGTCAGAACAGATGATCTTCATATTTTCCTTTAATACCCACTTGCTGCAGGGACCGTATTTGCTACAGCTTTGTACAACACCACACAACATTTATTCAGTGATTGTGTTTAAACAACAACAAAAACATTCTCAATTTGTGTGATGGTAGCTTCAAATTATGAATCTAACTTCTGGAAGGACAAATATTCCCCTAGCTGGTTTCATATGGCCATAGACTGATACACATCAAAAACATCTTCCTCCTTCTGCTATATCTATTGTTATTTCTTTACTGCTCTGCAAAGCATTTTATGATTACCATTTGTATGAAAGTCATTTTGTACGATAAATTTTTACTACATCCAGCCCCTCCACCCCAGCTATTCCATTTTTTTGCAGATGAGAAAGGGAGTTCTGTGAGTGTCGTGCACAGATTCTGGACTTGAAATCCAGTATACACATTTAAGCATAGAATTTGGTCCCAAGAATCCACCAGTCTGCCTCAGATCCTCATGAAAAAGGAGACATTTGCATGTAACTGTTCCTTTTGATCTTTATACAGCTAGTACTTTTTAATTTAAATGCTTTATAAATAGTTACAGATTACTAGATGGACAGCAGGACTTTCATCCCGAAGTGTTACATAATGCCCTGAAGGTCTTTCTATTTTATTAGGGAGTGTACCATTCACAAATAATCTAGAAAAAGATCATTTTAGCTCTGCTTCAGAGTCTGGATACTATCAAATACATCCTCTACTGCAAACAGAAGTACTCTCAGGACATTGTACATATTTAGGAGAGACAGAAAGAATGCACAAATCAAGATGATGGGAAGTTAATAAGGCAAGAGTCCCAAGTATATAAACCTGCCAACAGTATTTGCACATAATACATGTTTAATATATATGGAACTTTTCAACAGGAAAGGTTACTATTACAAGTCTAACCTTTGCAAATCAAATAAAAATACAGTGGAATTTAGAGACGGCTGGAGTATTAAAAAAATAAAGTTTTGACTGATTCTCTAGTATAAGATCTTGGCATTTGGAGAAGACAGAAGTCAAGAAAAATTACAGCACAGAACTAAAGGTTTAAAGAAAGCGCAGCTAACAGCTAGAAGATGTAAATGCTGTGAATAGGAAGTTTGTCCCCCAAAGCTTCCACAGGTCTTGTTCAAAACTATATACATTTTTTTAAAACTGTGTAAACTTATTTTCTGATTAAAGTCCCAAGCTGAGAGTCCACAGCTCCTGGTTGGAAAATGATCAATAAATAATGCCTTCTAATACTCCCCTTCGTTACTAACTAGAGCAGCCCTGTGAGAGTTTACAAAGTGGTTGAGCTCACACAGCTGTGCCAGCCCAGCACTGCTTCAGCATGCTTAGCTGCAGCCCACAGGCTAAATGGAAACCAGACTGGAACCTCCCCAGCCCCACAGGGTTATCCTTCCAGAGGGTCTGCAATTAATTAAGGCTGAAGGGGAGCTTTGAATAACCCCTTTGTGGAACAAAATACACACAGTCAAAACCCAGCTGACAAACACAACAAAACTGACTTCATGGCTTCTTATGAGAAAATCATTAATGGCTGGAGAAATGAAGAAATACTTTGTTCAAGTCACTAGTGTGAATGCAATGTATTCAGATTACAAAGTGGTCCTGCCCTGTTATAATAAATATCATATAGCTTTAGCAATGGGTAACCAGGTGTATAAAAGCCAGTAATAACACGTTAGGTTTTAAGTTAGCATACAGTACCTACTATTACATTTTCACAGAGTTCACTTACAAAAGGAATAAGCACTCCTATACCAGCAAACCTTTCCAATTCAACAAACACCAAAGAAAATCCTGTCGCCTGATGCACTACTACTTTGTTTTCAATTCTTTCTTCATGTTATTCTGTTTGTTTTGAATTCTTCCTTCATGTTATTCTGTTACATAGATGGGTTTTTTAAAAATGAATGAAAGTTTAACAAGGCAATATCTCTCCTTTGCATTAATGAAATGCACACTCTCTCTCAGAGTCAGAAGAGCACAGTGAAACAGTTAAATGTTGGTTAAGTATTCAGACATTAAAAGAAAAAAAGTCATATATAATGTTTTTAAAAGAGAAAAATGTTAATTCTTACCTAAAACTAAGAAAACTGGAGGAGAATCCAGATCCCAATCCTGAGTGAAATTCTAGGAACAATGTTCAAGCCAGATGATACAACAACATAATCTTTAGGGTCCATGAATCCATGATATAGCCTAGTAAGGGAGAGCATTTTGGACTGTCTATTAATCAAAACTGCAAGAGATACAGAAAAGTGTAAGTCTGTTATTCATAATATATGCCTATGGTATGGGACTAATGTTAATGCAACATGGGGCATGGCCAGAGTTTGTGCAAGTCAATGGACAGTCTCACTGACCTCAAAGCATTTTGGAACAGTCTCAAAATGGGTGAACTTCCTTTCCTAGAGCCAGATTGAAAGCCCAGATAGAAGCAAGAGTCAGTGACAGACCAATGGGGGGGCAGGCTTCAGAGTTTTTATTGCATGACATAACTAAGTATTGCTACGAGAAGGATTGGGGGGGGGCGTGCAAATGCAAACATTAGCCCCTGGGTGCCTGGACACCCACGGTACGTCACTGGCAAGATTGCTTTTGTATCATTCCAGCCCTCACTTCTGTTAGCATGCCCTTAACCCAGCCTGCATCTCCCTTGAGATGAGAATGCCCAATTCACTGTCCTTTCTGACCTAACCTAGGATTCAAACTGAGGCTTCCAAAGCAGAAAGAGTGCAACCTCACCAATTAACATCT
Source organism: Crocodylus siamensis (assembly GCF_052110815.1). Lineage (NCBI taxonomy): Eukaryota > Metazoa > Chordata > Crocodylia > Crocodylidae > Crocodylus > Crocodylus siamensis. The sequence continues at coordinate 255,923,334 of NC_143395.1, forward strand.
CAGGCACACGTCTAAGCAGTTCTAGACAGTACCACTACTGGCATCCAACATGCAGGAAATATAAAACTATTACATCAAAGCAAGAGCAGCACAGTAATTTTCCAAGCATATGTCATATCTCTAAAATAAATAAATTCAGACGAACATACTGTACTTGCTTTGGGAGCTGAAAACACAATTGAACCTTATTTTCTTCAAAATTTGACAGCAATTTGGAGTGCCTTTTTCAAACTCAGCTCCATCCTTCTGGAGACCCGTGTCAAGCATGTCAAATGATTGGGCGGTGAATGTCAGGGGCTATAGGCTGTACAGGAGGGACAGGATAGGAAGGAAAGGTGGGGGCGTGGCACTCTATATTAAGGAGGAATACACATCCTCGTCAATTAGCAAGGAGTCAGAGGAGGGGCACTCTGAAGTGCTTTGGGTTAGAGTACAAGGCAGTTGAGGGGAAAGAGACTTAATTGTGGGAGTCTACTACAGACGTCCCAACCAGGGAGAAGAGCTTGACCAGGAATTCTTGGGTCAGCTCACAGAGGTAGTGAAGGCTAAGGATGTGGTAGTCATGGGGACCTGAACTTCCCGGACATCTGCTGGGAAGAACAGTCAGCCAGGTCTGAATGCTCACGTAGGTTCTTGGCCAGAGTGCAGGACCTCCATCTAACCCAGGAGGTGCACAGCCCCACCAGGGGGGACGCCTTGTTGGACCTAGTGCTGGCCACGGGTGATGACCTGGTGAGGGGGCTGCGGGTGCTCGACCACCTGGGTGATGGCGATCATCGCCTGCTGGAATTCACCATCCAGCACAAGGTAGCAGAGGCATGCAGTAAGGCAGCGGCCCTAGATTTTAGGAGGGCAAACTTCAACGAGTTAAGGAGGATAGTTGGAGAAGCGCTGAGGTCCCGGAGGGGACGGGAGCCAGGTGTCCAAGGAGAGTGGTCGCTCGTTAAGGAGACAATCCTCCAAGCCCAAAGGAAGGTAATCCCAACGAGGATCAAAGGGAGCAGGAGAGCACACAAGCCCCCATGGCTCACCAAAAGCATCCGGGAATGTCTCCTTGCTAAAAAGGAGGCTTACACCCAATGGAAAGAATGGGTCATCACCTGGGAGGGCTATTCTGTAGTTGCTCGGGGATGTAGGGGGGTAGTTAGGAAGGCCAAGGCAGAGATGGAACTGGGACTAGCTTCCCAGATTAAGAACAATAAGAAGTCCTTTTTTAAATACAAAGGGGGTAAAAAGAAGGTCCCGGGTAATGTGGGGCCCTTGCAGGACACGTTGGGAAATTTGGTCGTCACACCAGACAGCAAAGCTAACATGTTTAACAATTTCTTTGCCTCCATCTTCCTAAGTAGGGACCAGAACAGCCACCTCCACGCTGGGCCCCCCTCAGGCCCCAGTGGAGGCACACCTGGGCCACGGGTTAGCAAGGATTTAGTTAGAAAGCTTCTGGAGCGGTTGGATGTATTCAAGTCAGCCGGCCCGGATGATCTCCACCCTAGAGTCCTAAAGGAACTGGCCGGGGTCATTGCAGGACCCCTGGCACGGCTTTACGAGCACTCGTGGTGCTCTGGTGAGGTACCGAAGGACTGGAAGAGGGCCAACGTGGTCCCCATCTTCAAAAAAGGCAGGAAGGAGGACCCGGAAAACTATAGGCCAGTTAGTCTTACCCTGATCCTAGGCAAACTTTGAGAAAATTATGCTGGCACACATCCAGGAGGGGCCAGCAGGAGACTGCATGCTTAGGGGCAACCAACACGGGTTCATCAGTGGCAGGTCCTGTCAGACCAACCTGGTGGCCTTTTACGATCAGATCACCAGATCATTAGATGCAGGGGTAGCAGTGGATATAGTCTTCCTGGACTTCCAGAAGGCTTTTGACACTGTCTCTCACCCCGTTCTCATTAAGAAACTGGGGGGCTGCGGTGTAGGCACCCACACAGTCAAATGGGTTGCCAACTGGCTGGTGGGCCGCACCCAGAGGGTGGTAGTGGATGGGTCCTTCTCAACCTGGAAGGACGTGGG